>NC_086231.1:24142141-24517141 GCF_036321145.2 Pelmatolapia mariae
CATTGTGTGTATGTGTGCGAGTGCGGGGTGGGAGGGGCGGATGAGGCAGTGCTGCGACTGACAGTGTGTGGCAGCATAAATTGGGGTTAGATTAATGGGATGCAGATCTGCCTCTGTGCTCTGACCCTCATCAGGGTAGAGATGAGTTGTGTGTCTCAATTAACCTCAGCAACACAGAGAAAGCATACATATAAACATGGACACACAGAAATCAAGATGCTGCTGCTAACACTGCTCTGTCAGCTTTTTAGGGATCGCTAGAGATGAGGCTAAACAAACACTGCATTCAGAGGAGTTTGATGTGCTTTTCAGTTTGTGTTTAAGTTTGGAAGGAAATCTCCTCTCCTCCCCTCACCTCTTTAATTGTATGCATGGCATGTAGATCCCTGCAGTGCTGCCAGAATGATTGCAATTAAAGGGAATCCCTCTTCCATCCCCCCCACCACCACTTCACTCTACACATGAACACACACCTTTCTAGTCCTCCCTCGTCCACTGACGGCGGTGTGAAGTAGCACCAGCCAGACTCAAGTAGGCTTAATCAGACTGGAGAGTCACAAATATACTTTCTCCATCCATCCTTCCACTGACTGCTGCTTTCAATAGACCGAGCCTCACTTTCTAAATATAGATGACTGAAAAGTAGAGACAGAGAGATGCTTTACATATAGATTCCAGTGATCAAAGTCCAAATAGGATACTTTTTTCCCCATTAAAAAATACAATATTATGTAGCACGTTTCTGTTTTTGCTGGTTACATGCCACATGTTATCGCTTGAAAGTGCAAGATTGCACAACACCGGCATGTGTTATCACGATCATATTGTGGACATTGAGAATTGAAATCAAGGTCTGCGTCTTATCGGGTCAAAAGAAATGGCATTGCTCCTCCGACTGGCCAGAGACAGAATTGCATGAGGGTGAGGCGAGTAAAGGTGAGAGGAAAATTAATACAGAGACACACGGCAATGGAGACGGCATAGATATTTTAGTTCGGCTGTAAATGATATTAGCCTAAAAGAGAAAGAAAGATGTATTTCATGTGTGGTTATTATTCTGCACTGCTTGCACAAAGACAGTTGGATGCCCTCTTTTCTGCCACAAAAACCCAAAAGTATGCAGATCGTGACATGCAGGAGAGGGAGCGTCAGAGAGCGTGTTGGTATTCCTCCCTGTTTCTGTGTGGCTGGCCCGCTGACTGGCCCAGATGTTGGCTAATTAACACCAGTGTTAAAGATGCTCTTCATCAGGATGATTAAATAATCAAATAATTAATTTATTAAGCAGGGGCTTGCACTGCCTGTTATGATCTCTGGCACAAAGCCTGGTAAAAAAAAAAAAAAAAAAAGCGGTACAAGAGGCAGAAAAGCTGAGACGGTATGTTTGAGAAAAGTGTGTTTTAAAACTGTGACACTCGCGTACAATTTTAGGCAAACTGTGGTGTCTCGCACTAAAGGAGAGGACTCCCATTCCTCGTGTGCAGTGATGGTGTTAGGCAGTTAGGCAGCCCAAACGTAGACTTGGGCCTCTGTATTTTATACGTTTCATTATGTTCTGAGGCAAATGAAATTAAAAACCAGTCAGTTGCAGTGTGCAAAAGAGAGAGAAAAAACCCTCTTTGTATCTGTAGAAGTGTGTTAGAGAAAGAGATTATCTCTCATTACTCGGAGAGAACATTGCCCCACGTTAACACAGTCGGACCAGACAGATAGATGGAGCACAGATATGAGCTGAAGCAGGCCAGCAGGGAGGAGAGACACAGAGGAATGAGGGAAGTGACAAAGATGTTTCATCATGGTTATTTCCACTGGTGCAAGGTGGTAGCATTAACTGGGATGGGGGGGATGAAGGGTTGAGGGGGGGGTTAGCGTGTGCCACCTTCAAACAAAGCCCCGTGTACCTCATGCACACACTCACGTTCGCACTAACACACACGTCCGGGCTTCCGCAGCTCTCATTTTAAACACTCCTTTAGCCATAATCATTTTCATATAATTCACTTTCATACAATTCCTTCTCCTAATCATTATCAGGCCCACTAACGTCTTAATGACTTCATAAATTTAAGCTATAAAAAGTAATGGAGAAAGACAAATGAGATAATTAGGAATAAATCTTAGTGGAAAGCCATTTATCAAAACATGGAGAGGCCCTGAATATTCCCCACCATTAGGCTCTGCTGTAATTAACACGGGCTCTCAGTTATGAAGGAAACCTGGTAGCAGAGATATTAAGATCCAAAAGCCTCACTGTTATTAAATTGACCGATGAATCTGCGACGTATAATATGATGTGGATTATTAGGATCCTTTTTAATTAAAAAGAGCGTTAAGATTTTTTTTTTTTTTTATATTTAAATTTTTAACGCTTTAATGGTGGCTTGAACTCATCTCTCTGTGGTTATGGTGCAATGAGACGAAGAGAGAGAGAGAGAGAGAGAGGAAAAAAGAGAGAAAGAAAATGAAACGGGGGGAACGAAAGTGAGTGAATAAGTGTGTGTTTTGGTGTCTGTGTGGTTGGGGCAGCGAGAGCAGCAGCAGCAGCAGCATCGGAGGGAAAAGTAATCTCACACTCGTACTTTCATATTCTCCTTTGGTGAAGACTGTGTAAGTACATGAGAGAAAATGGAATTCTAATTTAACAAACTCTTAACTAATGCATATACGGACTAATGCATATACAGACAAGACACTATTAATTCGTATTATCTTTAAAAGAGCAAAATGTAATGTAATGGTTTGCTCTGATTAGTCAGAGTACGAATCACATCCAGTGCTTTATTTAAAATTAAAAAACTATATTTCTGCGCTCTTCTCTCTCAGTGCTCTCTCTCTCCCTCACACACACACACACCTCCTCCTTTGTCCTCCCAGTCCAGTCGGCCTCCACACTTTCAAAAGGATGTCATAGGAAAAAGTGAGGGATTTTCCCTTTTTTCTCCCCCTCTCTCTCTTTGACCTTCAATCTGGGTCTGGTTCTTGAACAATGGGGCCTCTTTAAGATTCATCATATCTGCGTTGATTTTCATTATCGCCCTTTGAAAATGTATTTATTCTTTCTGTGAGTAACTGTATTTTAAAATGATATGAATGTTCTGTATTTGGCAAGATAGCATATTCTTATTCGTATTTAAAGGCATAGTGCTCATAACGCAAACCCTTTTGAACCGGCAGATATTGTTACTGAGATGAAACTATTTTTTTAACTTTAATTAATCTTGTTTATTGGACTGCTCTCGGATATGCGGCCTTGAAGCTTTTTATACAGATAAAAGGTAAAGAGGGCTATGGTTTCTTATAGGATGCTCTGCGGTGATGTGTGGAAGCTGCACACTACTCTTCCTGGTTGAAGACAGTTAGTAGGTTTCACCCTATAGAATGCTTTTGGGAGGAGGGAGTGCAGTCTACTGCCTTATGCAAATTATCTTCATATAAATGACATGCCAACCTCCAATCACTGACCAATTAATGACCTTCGGGGGCATCTTGTGACAAATCAACGGCACTAATTTATACTTGACAGGTCCCCTGGTGCGTGCCGGCAAAGTTCAGGCGAGTGTGGGAAGCTCAGCTTGAACCAGTTGAGCTCATTACCATGGAAACCCAGATTGGGGTGCGGGACTGTGTCATCGCAACTTGCTGATTGTTTGTTTTTCATTTTTTTTCTAATCTAATATCCCAGCACGTGTCTAACATACTTGTGTTTGTTTGCTCACATCGGTCTGTTTTTTCTAGCAAACCTGATCTCTGACATACACTGCACTGTGTCAGCTCCGTTAGCCTCTGCTATGTCCAGTCTGTCATTGTAGCTGTGTCTATTTCTGCTCAGTGTGTGTGCGCGCGTGTGTGTGTGTTTCTCATTCACTCCCTAACTGCCTTATCAGACTTCTGCACCAGCAGCTCTCATTAGAACATTAATTGAAAAAGTGTAATTAATCCTGAAAGGTGGTGAGACTGGACTGTGGCCAGAGAGAGAGAGAGAAAGAAAGAGTGGTGGACAGACAGTTGGGCGTTGTTTAGTATGACCCAACACTGCCCCCTGTTGTTACTTCACTTTGTGACTGTTGGTCTCTGTAGGCTGGACAATATTGCTCCTGCTTCTCATTTTCATTTATACAAAAATAAATGCTCTTTATTTTGCAGTGTGGACACTGACAGGGTCTTTTTTTTTATTTTCCCTGACTTCTAGTGGTAATAGTGAATTTATAAAAAAATAAATAAACACATCTGCACAGCCAGGGCTGGTCTGGAAAATGGAATTCAGTCTTACACTGCAGATTAATTTTAAAGAGCTTAGTTGCTTGGTTGTACAAAATTATAATTGTTTTTTTTTCCAAAAAAGATAATTGCAAAACCCATATAAGCTTGCTTTATTAAAACAAATAAATACATTCTATATATGCACACATGAAGACCCCAGAGAGAAAATGTATTTTCCTGCTTGATGGTGGTCATCTTCAAACACAGAGCAATATATGATTGAAAAAGAAGAAGAAGAATAGCAGATATAAATGAAGAGAGGTGTCTCATTCTTTTTTCTTCATACTCCCCGTGGAGAGGAGGAGGAAGATGAGGAGCTGAAAGAGAGGGAGAAAGAGGAGCAGAAGGCCTGCTCTATTATTCTAATCCTTAGTTGTGTCTGAGTGACCTTTGGAGGGATGATTGTTTCTCATTTAGGAGTGTGAGGTGTGATCTTCCCACCCGTTTGATCCCACTCACCTGACCTTTGTAAATTGGCTGTTAAGCATATCACAACTCGACCCTCATGCCTCACACATGGCCTGTTAATACACACAAGCTGAGCGGCTGCACCCTCATAAGTATTTAGGCACTTGGAGTCACACTTGCACAGCAGAGACGCGCGCACACTTGTTTTTCTTGAGACGGTGGATGCGATTTCGTACCGTGGATCATTTAGTGTAAAATCAGTCAGATAATGGCTTATTCAAACTCTCTTGATGTAAAAAAAAAAAGAGGGATTGCCTGCAGGATTTATACATATGGGATTTTTTTTTTCTTAGTCTTGCACATATGCACACGTTTTTGTTAAAGAATGATTTCTATGCATATGTGGGCCATCAAAAAAAATGACAGGGGGAAAAAAAACTATAATAAAAATTTCTCCATTGTGCCGATCACCTTTTCTTGGCTTGGTTAATGAGTGGCAGAGCTGAATGGCAGTGAGGTGATTTTTCCATCTTACTGATGAGAGGAGAATTAAAGCCCACAGCTTGGGGTCTGCAGCACCATTACAGAAGAAGACGGGAAGAAGGTCTGAATTCATTTGGCCTGGCCACGATTCTAATTAACAACTCAATCCCACACAGCCATGGAGAGAGAGCCAGGGAGAGGCTGGCAGGGAGGGAGCTCCTATAGTGCGTGGAAGCATCTCTGTGGTCTGGAGAAACATCACAAAGATTGGCTCATCTTTAATCACACATTGTAATTTTGCATCCTTTCTCTATTTCTGTCCTTTCTATTATATTCTAACCTCTTCTATGTTTACCTTACCTTCCAATCAGCTGCCTCTACCTGACCTCATCCAGCACTGTGTTGTCCAGACTGCGCAGTCTGCTATGCTTCCTGTGGTTTCCTAAAGCTGCAGGCTTATGGGCGACATTTCCCTGGATTAAAAGAATGATTTCATTAGCCTCCATGGGTGTCAGGTTTCATTCGAGGGATTAAATCCTGCAGATTAGAGGCCGGGGCTATTCTCCAGCACGTCATTAATATCTAATAGCACGGGAAATGTAATTTGGAAAGCCTGTCTTTCTGATTACTAAGCAAATGTATGCTCTGCTCTTTAAGACCATAAATTGGGCTTTGAACACTGTCTCCGTCCAGGGTTTAGCCCTCATCCCCAGGCGGGGTTGCGCTGATGGCCTCCCTCACAGGCAGCCTGACTCAAGCACGACTCAGGAGAGTTAAATCACGTTCTGCAACTTTTATTTTGCAGAAAGCAACGCTGATCAGTTTTTGACTAAATCACTACCTAAAATTACAACCTTAGAGATTCACTAATCACAAAAGGATTGCGAAGCTGTGTCGGTCAAAGCACTCTTCTCCCGTCTTAAGGGAGAGCTTGCTCTGGGATCTGACTTCAGCACCAGTGAGGATGCTTCCTTCCTCTTTTTTCCCTCGCAGAACATTGGATCTCTGTGCCATCATCCCCGCGCCGGCCCCGGCCAGTCCCCACAGAGGCCTCCTCAGAGTGCCGTGCGCCTCCTGTCAGTCAGAATGCCACTCGGCACCCTCCCTCGCTGATGAAGTACGGACAATGGAGAACAAGGTGGGCGCAAGGGGAGCGAGCTGACTTAATGAGCCAATTTCTCAGATAATAAGATTGGTGGATATGCTAATATTTCTACCTTAAGGAGATAATTATGATGTAGAAGATAGAATATTTTATCTTAAAGCGACAGTGTTCTGGTCCCAAACCCATCTGCAGCTTTTTTCTCTCTCTCTCTCTCTCTCTCTCATGGACGGGGGGGGGGGGGGGGGGGGGGGGGGGGGGGGGGGTTAAGAATAGTTTTCTGTGTTTGAGCTGTGGGACAGCAGAAAAACAATGCCAACAGAGCCTTGATGCTTTTAGTGTGTCGTGTGTTTTTTGGGGGCTGAGCCTTTGATCATGCTCAGCATTTGACACAAGGAGGAGAGGCAGGGGACTTTCTGCCTTCATAAATATTTATCTCGTTACTGCGGGCTAAAACTCACAGAAGAAAGGATAAAGCGATATCAATTGATCTTTATTGTTAATTGACCCAAAAGTATACTCTTGAAAACTGAACAACAAAAACACTGTTCGTCCTTATTCTCCTGCCGTCCCCTCCCTCTCGTGTCTTAGTTTCTGATAGAAACTCGGTGAACTTCTTTTTTTCTGTCCTCGGGCTCCTGTAATAACTGGCTGGTAATTTTGTTTTTGTGTTTAACTTTCTTATCGACACAAATTCCCTACTTCAATTCCCCAAATGGCACATGCTCTGCCACCTTAATGTGTATAACTAGAGGTTAAATGATAAAATGTGTTATTGAAATGTAGGCCTGCTGATTACGGCTGCAGTTCGCGGCCTGTTCCAAATAGCCAGGGGCAGACGGGGTGGGGGTAAGGGGGGGATTGGGGCCTTGTGGGTTAACAGTTTAATAAAGGGGGAGGGAAAGAGAGAGCGAGAGAGAGAGAGAGGGACTGAGTGCTGCTAGTCTAACTCGCTCCCCTCTCTCTCACTGCTCTTTCACTCACTCAGTCACTCAGTCTCTCCCTCTCCCTCTGCCCTGTGTTTTACCATTTTAATTAGGCCATAACAAGCTCAGTCGTGTAATTAAGAGCTCAGCTGGACCAGAAAACAAGTCAGCCATTAGCCCCGACCAGCCCAGATCACCCACAGCAGCTGCTAAGCTAAAGCAGATAAAACACACAACATACCCACATATGGAAGTGTCACAGAGTGGAGAAATCACTCCTGTTCTACTTCTTGAAAACTTCACCTGTTTGAAAAAAAAAAAAAAAAGTAAGACTCCACTGGTACCGTAGCAGCCTGCACAAATATTTTGACAAAAAAAAAGTTTTCACATCAGCCAAGATTTCAACCAGCCCTAGGTTAAACCTACACACACCGACGTGACACCATGCATGTACAGACACACACATATACTGTGAAGAAGCTCTGCAGTGACAGCTATCCCCCAGGTGTTTTGTTTCACAGAAACACTTTATTTTCTTTGTTCCTAAAAAAAGTGCAAAGTGACAGTGACAGCACAATGGCCTTTTTTTTTTTAATAGAACACACACACACGCACGCAAACACAGAGCGCGTGTGTCTGTGTGAGAGAAAATTACGCATACAGATCTCTTTATCAGACTGATGGATGTGAGCAGCTCCCTCACCTCCTCTCGGCGAGCGCTGCTGCCTTTTGTGCCTCCCTCCAGTGCCGGCGATGCTTAATAGAATTCATGTATATGTAAAGACTCTTGCATCCTATTATGTACAATAAACTGCTTGCTTTATCCGTGGCAGCACCTGGTGAGTGGCACAATCTGCCAAACACACCCTTTTCCAAATCAAATTTATTTAGTTAGACCTCCATTCAAACCCACTCATGTAAGCTATCATGTTACACTCTGATCTGAATAACTACAGGCGGGAATCTAATTCATTTCATATTCACAGCACTGCTGCACCCAGCCCTCTTACAGGCCTGTATCAGTAAATTGTCAATTGTAGATGCTCTGCCACATGACGGTACAATGCAAACAAGGTTAGTTTTCAAACACCTGATTTGAATAAGCTCAACAAGGAAACATATCAAGCCGCGCTGCTTCAATGCTTTTTGTATTGCTTCCAGGAGAGGTGAGGGAGGGGAGGGAGCAGCAGACGGAGGGAGGCGCAGGGACACTTTTTGCAAGGCAGGGTGATGCTGGGCCGATAGCACTGGAGGAATGGCAGTTAATTTGAATATGGCACCTGAAGCCACAATGATTATTATCATCACCAAATCAAGGAAATAAATGAGAAGAGGGGCTCCAAAAATAGCGTTCGGAGCCTTTTGTGCACAGCAGGTAGGCCCAGTGGGGGGGAGGTGACGGGAGAGCATTCGCTAGCTCATTATCCAGGGCTGGGCTCAGGGAATGGAGGGATCGAGAGAGAAATTGCATTAATGTGACCATGGACACTCTTTTCAGAGGCATCTCCACTCACCGCACACACGCGCACATTGTCGCTCGCGCTCTTTCTGCTCCTTTCTTTCTCACTGTCTCTCACTCTCACTATATGCCCTGTTTAATTTGAGTGTTAGCATGAGGTAATTTAGCCATGCTGCTGTCACATGCAATGAGGCCAGGGATACAAGGGGGACTGGGAAGAACAGACTGAAATCATTTACCCCCTCATCTTCCAGTCACCTCTGTCTCACTTTATTTCCAATCGAACTCTTTGGATCTCCCTTTCTTCTTTGGATAGCACCTCGCATCCCTCTCGCATCACCCTGCATGCTGTCCATCTATGCACCCCCTCCTCCCCATTATTTTTTGCCTCACCAACTCTCCTCTCAGTCCGCTGTCCACTTTTCTGCAGCCCTCTCTGTCCAAACCTCGTCTCTCTGCCTGAGGCTACAGGAGATGGTGTTGGTGAGTCATCCAAGCAGTCGTTTGATTCATGCTGCTCCAGGCTCTCATCTCCCCAGAGAAATTACCAGTCATTTTAATCGGACCCATGTCTCTAATTCATTACACAACCCCACTCTGACACGTGCGCGCGCACTCACACACACCAACACACTGAAGACCTCTCAGTCAGATAGCTACCTTCACACAGTCACCTCCATCTTTGGTGTCAAACGGCACTTAACATCCCTGTCAGTCACTCATATTCAGAGGAGAGCTGAAGGAGAGAATGAGAGAAGGGAAATGGGGCGGGGGGTATTTAGCCTGCAACTCATTTCTCATCACTTTCCCACACCGTCTATTAGTTCTCCACTTAGTCCTCTCTCCTGTACCATCTGTTCTTATCTGTCTGCCTTCTTAAATGGCTTCCCTGCTTCTCTTCTCAAATCCCATCACCCCCTTCCATCTCTTCTTTATTTCCAAGTTTCAGGATGAACTAGTTCTGTTGGCGAAGAAAAGTTTACTCTTCAAAAATCATGAGTGTATCAGCCAGGGGACAGAGGCTTGTGGAGTTGCTCCCTGCTCATACGTAAAGGCAATCTGTTTTTTTTCTGCATTTGTGGCACCAGTAACTAATAAAAAAATCCGAGGTCTTTATGCTTTGTCTGCTGACTCATTTCACTAGTATGCTTATGAAAGTGGAACAGGGCTCTCACTGATGCTTCTTGCAGCATCTGTGATCTTCCTGATGTGACAAATTTCATAAAAATGTCCCGTTTTCTCTCCATCTTATGAAGATTCACAATTTTTTAGTGTAGAAAAAACAAGATTTTCTCTTTAGAGAAGTATCACCCACAAGGCTAACAAATACCAGAGGACAGAAATAATGGCCACGTTACATTCATCAAAATTATTTTCATATTCAAATCGTTTTAGATATCTTCGATATGAATGTATTTAATATATGTATTAAATAGTAATTTCCTTTATTTTTGATACTTAAAATACTAAAACTTATTATTTTTAAAATGAATGATGTGTAGAAACAGATGTGTCATACTGGAATCCTAAAATCCACACTAATAAAAAACAAACCAATAAGTGGTATTTTTGTTGTTTTTTTGTATAATACTACCACTCTATAATGTTGTTCTGTAGTTCTTTATAACTGGGGTATTCTGCAAGGACATGAAGTCTGTATCACCCAAATACAGATTAAATCCTGAGCTTCTTTTCTGTTGGTTGCCAGGTTTGCCTTTGTCTGCCCGTTTCAATGGCCTGACTATATTCAGCCCGTATATTGTCAAGGTTTTTGTAAGCTTTTTTGTCCACTTGAGCTATTGTGTAACTGTATTTTGCTGGCTTAATAACTATTCAAATTAAAGTATTACAGTCGTTTCTTTCAAATAGGTCTGTCTGTGTGTTTTTTTGTAAAAAAATTTATGCTGCATATAATTTGGTTGGACCTTGCATTGTCCTGATGGTCCTTGGTATCTTTAATAGAAGTTGGGGGTGTTGAGTCTCCGAGTTACAGGAAGTTGACTGAAATGTCTCTGTGTGCTCCCGCTCTTCTGGAAAGAAAAAATAAAACTATCCATGTCATTTAAATATGTTAGGAATATTTTAATAAAAAGATCCATTTTTGCTGCTTCTTAAAAGCATTTTTTCATGTGTAATGAGATTACTTTAATTCCCAAATGTGTGTAATTGCTTGTTCAGTAAAGCTGGTTTTATTTGAAGATTTTTTTTATGTTTCTCTGGATTTGTGGTCTTTTAAAGAAGGTAATTACCAAACCATAACTATTATTTCTGCACCTGTGTGTGGATTAATTATTAGATGATATTCTATTAGTTTCCTTACACGTTCACTACGTTATTAAAGTGTCTGTTTTTTTAATTATAAAACATTTTATATAAACTCTTTTTAAGTTTGCAAACTACTTGTAAACTAATTTACTGGGTTGTGACTCATAGCACATAAATAACATATGACACTTTCAGTATAATAAGTCAGAGAAGCCTGCAAAGGGCAGAGATATCTGCATGAAGAGACGCTGACAACATCGTACTGCCTGTGACAACAAAAATCAATTAAAACACACGAGCACAACACCCTCTAACACACACACACACACACACTTCCTCTCAGAGCTGAACAGCAGGGTTCAACCCAGAGCGAAAATACTCAGCTCTGTGCTTGACGTTGTTTCTCTAATTACAGGAGCTTGTGAATACAAAGTAAATTTAGTGGCCACTTGCAGGTCATCATCTTCAGCACTACACACATATACAAACACACACATGTGAGTTTGTGTTATGTAATGTATGTTTACTGGTGTCGGGGTGGGGGTGGCAAAGGTAAAACAGCCATGACAGCGTGAATGCCAGACTGGCAGTTTGCTGATGGGAGTAAAGAGAAGGGGAGTGTCAGAGGAGAAGAGGTCACCGTGTTGCAGGTGACTGTGACAACAAGAGAGGCTTCTCCTGGCTTTAATTGGCTCTTTACATGGAGGAGAGGTTCATGGTGAGTCAGTCGTCCATACCCATTCTCTCCTCTCCTCTCCTCTTTTTTTCCATTCCTTTTCCCCCTTCTGTCTTTTTCGGAAGAAAGCTGTGATGGGTCACTGATCAGGATTAATGGTTATCTCTCTTTTTTTTTAGTTTTTCTCCCAGTATTTTATATAAAAAAATACCTCAGATAATTCTCACTGTAGAAGGAAATTGAAGATACCATGTGGTTAATTGCAGAGCTGATCAGTATAATAACTTGATTTGAACACACAGCCACTTTTCAAATGAAAAATGAAATAAACACCTCTTTTTTTAATTCCCTCCTTTGCACCGGCACCCCACGCTCCAACCTCCCTTTTTTTCTGAAAGCAAGCCAAGGTGTACAGTTGACAGCAGGCTCTAGTGATTAAGTCCTTTCATTGGTTAATTAGCCCCTACAGCAGTTGCACACAGGCGAGGCAAGCAAGGACTGACTCACCAAACGATCAAAGACACAGCCTGTCAGGAGGCTCAAACACTCTGTGTACCTGTGGGACAGTCACACAGAGGCACGCACACACGATCATACCTGTGGGACAGTCTTTCTCTCTCTGTCTCACGCACACACAGGCGTACGCGCTCATCAAGTCTTGTACCTGTGGGAGATTCCCCGGTGTCTCTAATTCCTGAGGTGATGTGCCACACATACACACAGAGAGAAAGAGAGACTCATTTTTATAAGAGCGCACTCTGAAATACTCTGAGATACTGGCACAGATGAGTGCACGCACACATACATGCACACACAAACACACTTTAGCTAAACACTTAATCAGCACTGAAATGAGGGTAAGAGTAACAGAGTAAGCATTTTGTTATCCTACAGTGTCTCCTCGAGATAATGCAGATTTTCTAAAGATATGTTACACTGTTGTGGGTGACTTATCTTGAGTTGCGATGGCAGATTTAGGTCTTGATATGAGAAAAAGTTGCTGGCCTGCATCAACTGAAGCATCATGGATGAGAGCAAACAAGTAAAATAAGATTATAATGATAAAGCTGTGATAATTTGTAGCCTTAATACTATTTAAAATTACCATCAGCACCCAATGTCTGAGCAATTCCACTTTTGAGTTAAAAAAAATACTATATAGGCATTTCTTTTGTAAATTTAGCTGGGCTGGAAAGATACTTAAAAACAAATTGTATTAATTGTTGATTTGTATGATAAATTTAGCTGTAGGCTTCTCTTTTTTTCAATTTAATTATATATATATATATATATAAAATTTGTTTAGATTGTGAGTTTTGCATCTCAGATTAGCTATTTGTACAAAATATATTGATAAGCATTTGTTATTTAAAGAAATGTTGCTTGAAATTACATCTAGCTAGCTGGTATTTAGCTTAACATTGGAACTTAAAGCAGACAAGACAGCTAGCTTATGGCTAACCAACACCTTGTAGATTTAAAGGCCTGCTAAGGAAAATCCTCAAAGCCTTTTATCAAGGTAAACCTTAAACTTACCATTTATATTTTCCTGTTTGGGGTATAACTACATTTCTATATGTTAGTTAAACTGGATAATATATTTAGCCTGCATGGTGTATGTGTTTCTAGATGGCAGGGGGTTAGTGTCTTGCAATCTTATATAAAATATAAACAGACTGGCATATGTATAACTCTTTTCTAGTTGTTTGTTTTTGTTTTTGTTTTGTTTTGTTTTGTTTACCACATTTACCCATTCAAACACAAAACTGATGGCTATAATGCAATTTGAGGTTCAGTGTCTGATCCAATACACTTAACATAAAAATGGAGCCATGCTCAAACCACTCACTGTCTGATTAGTTAACATAGTAAGTATGAAGTCACTCAACTTTTGAGAACTCCTGCTTAGAAGCTGGTGAAGTTTTACTTTTTTGTCCAACTACTTCCTGCTGGTGAAACCAAACATCACAAGTGAGGGGTGGATCAAACCATGCCACAAACATTCTGCTGAATCATATTTTTTACTCTAAATGGCACACTGTTTTACAAAACAAACACTAGCCTATATTAAATAAGGATATTACTATATTGCTAATTATCGAGGTCACAAAATTATTATAAATTAAGTAAGAATAGCACCAATAATTCTTCGGGTTTTCCGAAGGTCTTTCAAGGTTTTCCTTTGGACACTGGTGACTTTCACTCCTTTTTTGTCCAGTCCTTGTACCTGACCATTTTCAAATGATTTTTTTTAAAGCTACTTAACCCTAACTTTATTTAACATTAAAAAATGACACCTAACTCATGGAATGGATGAGGGTTGTTTCTACACATAATGTACAACTTAGCAAAAAAAAGCCACTTTAAATTGTATCTTTAGGGATGTTGTTACCAGCAACCTGTAGCAAAAATATATATTTTTGCTTTTCCCTGAAAACCTGGCATATCTCAGCACACTGCATAGTTTGTCCTTAACGGATATGAGGAAAGTGTATAAGTGGAGGATAAAAGAAGCCGTGACGGGCCTAAAAAAATCTACCACAGATGAACAGCATCTGATTGCCATGTCTTTAGGAAACAGGAAAAAATCCAGCAAAGAGCTGACACAAGATCTGAGAGATGGATCTGGCCTTACAGCTGGTCCGTCTACTAAATCATCACTAAAGCCTCATCAGAAATGGTTTCAGAGGAAAGGTGGCTTTAAACAAGCTATTCTTTAGGAAGGGACACAGGGAGAAAAGCCTGAGGTACGCCAAATTGAAAATCAGGGGCAACTAGTCTGATGGAGTGATGAATCCAAATTTGAAATTTTTGGTTGAAATTGTCATCAGTAAAGTGATTATTTGTAGCCATCTGTAAAACAGTGTGGAGGCTCTGTCATGGTTTGAGGCTGCCTTTCAGCCATTGGTGTTGGGGATCTTGATGGAATTGTGAATGGTATTAACTGAATACCATGAGTGAAAGCATGAATAGAAAAACAGAGAGCGGAACACCATCAGCCATAACATTATTGAACCTGTGAGGGATCATCTTGACAGAAACATTTAAGTACTTAAAAAAATGAGTGATTGCTCAAGAATATATAGCATTTGTTATTTCATAGAGATGTATACGTTTTAAAAGTTAAAGTTTATAATTATTGGTAAAGACTTACCATTAGATCACAACCCCCTTCTTTTCTACGGCGCTCATTACATGGTGGTTGAAACAGCTGATGAGCAGCTAACATTTCTCAGCAGGTCACCATCACATTATGTCCTTTAGTGCATTCTGTTTTTAAAATAATTTAGCACAGTAAACCCACTTTGTATAACCCTGCGCAAGATGGTCATTTTCCTCAACATCCTTTGTGACAAACTAATGGTTTGAAATTCTGATTTCAAATGCTGTTGATGGACATCACAAAAGAAGGCACACACTAAGCATAGCAGCTTTGGTGCTAGTAGCTGGCCTCCAGCACTAAAGAACAGTAATGGTTCTAATTCCAATAAAGAGAAAATCCAAGGTCACACTGTGAACTTCCTCCCCATCAGAAGACCACAAAGACTGGCTGGGAGAGTGCATAATATCCTCACAGCTATTTTTACCCTCAAATTAAAATCTATGACATGTTGAAATGACTGCAGTGTGCAAGAGGGGTATTCAAAGCAGACACTAATGACGCTTATTAATGGCGTGAATGAAGTCTTGACAGGTCGTGTGTCATTCTGCAGGCAATGCTCCACTGGCATAATGGCTAATGTAAGTGGGGATAATTATATATATTATACCCTGTCTTATGGTATTTTGGCAGGAGTATGAGGAGCCAGGCAGTTAGAGAGGAGAGTGAAAGCGCTTGCTCTTTTTGAGACAGAGATGTGCGCGCGTGTGTTTGTGTGTGTGCACACACGCATGCAGGCATTCACCCCCCACCACCCCCCATCTTCAGCAGTGGTCCAGGGGATGAATAATAGTAAGACAACAGCACCAAACTGTGGTTGGAGAAAATGCCTGCATACAGAGGCAGGTAACAGATAAGCAACGTTTACAGCAAGCTCTGTGTTTAAACGTCCTGTTCCACAGACACTGATCATTAAGTGTTTTAACCGAGTAAAATAGAAAAACACAGGGAGAGAGAGACAAATGGCTTTCTCCGACTGAACAAATGTAGCACACGTGTGATTAAGTATGCACGTGTGTATGATATATTGTGCTTTGCGTGCCTCCTGTGAGGCGGGGAGACAAGTAATGACCATTTAATTCCATGTTCAAATCCCTCAAACCGTGATGCGGAGCCTCATAGATCAGCAGAGAGAATTAGGCAGGTAAAACAAAAACAGTTAAGCCACTGAACCAAGAGTGGAAACGCTAGTGTGAAAAATAAAAATAAGGATTATTGCTATTATTATAACTGTAACCACTTAAAAAAAAAAAAAAAGAGTCTGTCATTGAAAAATACCCTATCAGCACCTTTATGTGAAGGTTCAGCATGCGTATGACTAAGATAAAAAAAGTCAGAGAAGAAGAAGAAGGGGAAAAAAAAGCAGGACTGCAAGAAATCAAAATAAAATATCTTTCATTTATGAAAGAAATGAGCTTAGAATCTGCTAAAATATACAATTATCAAAACTGCTTAAGTGCACCTGCTGATTCACAATCAGGTCGCGGAGGCGCTCGGTGCAGCTGGAGTGTCAGGGACAGCTGTGAGGAGGTGGCGAGGAAGAGGAGGAGGGAGGCTGGGGCTGAGTGGATCTTTGTGGATCTGTCCTCTCTGTGATGTTGGTGGGAGAGAGTTAGCTAATTGGAGGCCCGGTGGTAAAAACTTGTTCATTAATGCCTCCGCCTCCAGGTCCCCCCGCTCAAACACCTTGCCTCATTTATCTCTGTATTTACCCGCTCCTCCCAGTCCCAACACAGGACCTCAGAACACACTCAAGGTTCAACTTGGAACAAGGGGGAAAAGGAAGGGGGAAAGAGGGAAAGAGGGAAAGAGAGGCGGAGAAGGTGGCGAAAGAAAAAGGGGGAGAGAGAGTGGGAGAGAGAGAAAGGGTAACTTATGCTCGGTGGGAATTAACAAAGCACTTAGTAATTAAATCTGAATTGACATTCTGGTAATTAGCCTCTTGATTAGGAGCAATAACACAATTAGCCAACCAGTCTTTGCTAATTGTTAATTAGTATAAGCAAAGTTATTGTGTGTGTGGCAGAGGGAGGCATGTAAAAGAACAAATGTTAATCTGTCTCTCTTTCAACAGCCGCGTCCCCTTTCTTTTTTCCTGCTGCCTCTCTATTGAGCTAGCAGGCAGGTTCATTGCCTTTCTCTTCAGTGAGGCTGCATTCACAGGCAGCAGTCAGTAATTAGCTAAAAGTCTTATCAAGGATATCATCAGAGAACAGGCTGAGCCGGCTGTGCTGGCACATCTTCACGTCTCCCCCCCTCTCTTTCTACTTTCACTGAAACATTCCTTCTTCCTCTGCCCGCGCTCCGCAAGGTGTCATGCGGAGGGTTGTGTGTGGGGGGGTATTTGTTCTGAATAAAGATGTGATGTGGATTAAATACAATCATAAAAGGGGGAAAAGAAGCCACGGCGCTGGAGATGAATCTTAAGGAGATGTAATTCATCTAAAAGGTTTTAGTTTATGAGGAAGACGAACCGAACACCTCGTTAAAGCCAGGGAGAGGAGAGAGGACACGGGGAAAATAGATGAATGGACAATAAAGATGTTCCGGGAAGTGGAATTTACATTGGCCACAGGTGAAACATGGGTTATTTTCAATTAACATGGACTTAGTAGAACAATATATTTCCCTTTGCACTGAGCCCCTACACAAACCCAGAGGAAGTGAGGGAGATCTCAGCCATTTCTTTTTTCCACAGCTAGGTAAAAAGCGAGAAGATTTTCACTGATGCGTCCACCTGTAAACACGGCAGTCGCACTTGAGCGGTAAACACTGACGCACCATTAACCTTCTGTAACTTGGCCAAATGGTTGACAAGCTCGCCAAGAGGGCAGAAGCTACATGCTGCTATCAGAAGCTCCACATCAGTTCCTATACACAAATTGCATCTGTGGGCACACAAAACCTACCTGTGCGCCGATAAGTGTGTGATGGTGCCCGTGTTTGTGTGGGGTGAACACACGGATGGGAACGGGCAGTCAGCTCCAGATTAAACTGGTCTTCCCAACACAAATATTTGGGAGCAGGATGAGCTGTCTCAGGACGCACCGGAACATGAAATTAACCAGGAGAGGTGGAGGTGCCAGCAGAGCTAAAACGAGGTGGAGTGGGAAGCTGGCCTGTGCCACCCAAACCTCAGCTGCAAGCCAGGTGAGAAGAGGGAGTACGAAGGCAGGAAGATGCTAGTAAAGTTTGCTCTGCCTGCAACAAATTGATGCTTTTAGATTTCTTCTAATGAATTTTGGATATTAAAAAAAAAGCAAAACACTGAGTGTGTTAGTGGGTACGTACCAGTGTGTGTGTAGGTGTTACAAGCTCTGTCTTACCATGGTTCCTGCTGTGTCCCACCCACTGTGGCTCTAATTGGATCCTTATTACCAGGCCAGCCTCCATCCCAGAAATGATGGATTCATACCATGCTGAATTTCATTAATCATTCCTTATTCACAGTCCACTCTGTGAAGAGGGCAAATTCATTTCTTGGCATGCAGAGCGGCTACTATAATGAATATTCATGAAAGGAAATTTGGGGTCAGGCCTAATAAGGGAGGTAATTTGTAATTTGCGCTGTTCCCGCTCGGGTCTTGTTCGGCAGGTTAACCTATAGAACGCTGAGAACAGACACCAGCAGCGCACACGCACGCGAACCCACACTTAAACACGCTGTATTTTTACTCCGAACCTGCCACGAGCAGTCACGGAGATATTCAGTCCCAGTTTTTAAACATTAACCTAATATTGGCAATATTGGCACCTCAGTGAGCAAGACCTGGGGTGTGTGACACTTGTGTCTCTCAACCAAATGTGTATTTGCTCTTTCTGAAACTTTAAACACATGAGCAAAAATATTGCCAGAAAATATGTTTGGTATGACCTCTTAAGGATCAATGGCAAACTAACCACATAGCAAATAAAAGAAAAAGAAAAAGGAAGACATCCTGTTCAGTCTGGATGACTGCTCGTGCTGTTAGAGCCCTCCAGCTGGAGTAAAGTAAAGAATGAAAAATGGCCTTAATTTTTGCAAAATGGCGGCTCTTTTCCGCCTGACCAAATAAGCCCCGTAGACTGTTGAACACTTTGAGAGAAATCCCCTTTTAAATAAAACAGCTGCTTTAAGAGAAAAATAACAAGCTCCCTGGCTCTGCTTTCACATCACAGGATTTTCAATTCCCCACCCCCCCCAAAAAAGCATTTTATTGCTCCTTCTGAAATTATGCCCACCTGGCATCACTTAAAGTCACTTAATTAATAATTTATCAATACATTTGAAGTGATTAAAATTCATGAACAGAAAGTGTTTTTAAAATAGTGCCCTTACACCCTCAGGGTGTCCAATCAGTGCACCGCGTTCGTTAGATCAGGAAGGAATAATTAATTGTACCTGAATGTTTAGCGGGGTCAGGCAGTGGGGGCAGGATGCCTACGGTTGTGTGTGTGTGTGTGTATACATGTGTGTAGTGAGATGGAGGATGGAGGGTGTTAGTCAGAAGCACTCTTAGCGCTCATTGGCTTTGGACCATGACACCGTTGCACGAAGGTCAATGCAGTCTGCAGACAGCAACTTTATTCCACGTGTATTTGTTCTATTATGACACACACCCTATCATTTTCTCTCTTCTCCCACCCTGTCATCACCTTCGTGTCGTCGCTGCCCTTCCTCTTTGTCTCCATTGTCGACCTCTCCTAGGAAGGGAGCAACAATTAAGTAACCATGATTTAGACTTTATGTCAAACCTGTCACTCACGCTGACACACACACGCCTGACATGATTAAGTACTGGGAGGCTCCTCAACTGACTCAGCAGTGGGGTTAGCATATCCACAGAGACGTATATACGTACTATATGGAACTGGAGATCTACCAACTGTGAGTTAATCAAATCCCCTACTGTAAAATCCTTACACTTCATTTATAAGTCATTTAAATTTTGTCCATTTTTTATGCTTTTCACTTCATTTGGTTTATGTCAGATGTGCAATTGATTGATAATTTTCTGTGCAGAATATATAAATATTGTAACATAGGTTTTAGCATTTTAAAGTAGTACTGAGGTGAAACTGGAACAATGATGCACTAATATACACCAAAAATGCAGGAATTTGGAAACGACACACTGTATAAAGTCTGTAGTTTTATCTCAGCACCACCTTGGTGACCTGTAACCTCAAAATGCTTCTTGCAGGTTTCATACATCAATAATTTAGCTCTCTAAAGGGGACCACTCTGCATAATGACTCCGTTCACTTCTGATGGTTGAATATATTTTGTTGCTGATTTTGATCCTAGGATTTGTTGCTCTTTTTGCTTTTTTAAAATAGGAACGCACGTCACAATGCACAGCAAGTAAAGAGGAGTGCTAATCTGTGAAGCTTAAGCCACGCTGAGCTGAACGTTCAGATGACCAGAGGAGGGCAGAGGGGCGGCAGAAAGCGACTCTGCAAAGAAAGCCAAGTGCTGCTGAAGGTCTAAAGAAGGAACAAGGTGTGTCTTGCTGCGGAGGCGAGTGGACTGGTCTGTGTTTCTCGGTCCTCTCATGTATAATACATCTCTCTCTGTTTCACCCCAAGGTTCAGAAGCCCAGGGCCCCAGAGACCGACGCAGTCTTTTAAAGATATGTGCTCACTTAATCACTGAAGAAAAGGGCCCCCAGAGCTAGCCTAATATTATAATTAATTAATTCAACCAAAAAGGGGTATTAAATTTCCTCCCTCTCAGGATATCAGCTGAATACATTGACCTTTGTGGAAATCGCCCTCTAATTTGAATCAGGGTTTTTTTGAGTCGTTTACAGACTAAACTTGTTTCTTTTTCCTCTACTCCCATTTTTTTTTTTTTTTTTTTTGGAGGGGGGATTCTCTGTCTGCAGGAGTTTGAGCAAAAAGCCTCATACTACAGGGTGTGCGTGAGAGAGCAACTTTGTCCATAACGTGCCTCTTTTTGTGTGCGAGTGTGCGCGTATCTTCACAGATTTGTGTTTTATGTGCGTGTCTGTGCAAAAAAAAAAAAAAGTGCATGTGAGTGTGAGTGATCCCTAGTTTTATCTCCCTGCTGTAACACAGAAAAGAACAGAAACTTTTCTTATTACCGGAGAGAGTGGTAGAATAGCAGGCAGCTAAGTCTCTGTCTATCTCTGTCTCTCTCTCAGTGGTGTAGCTGACTCCCCAGTGTACTCCGGGTCTTCAGTAACTCCGACTGAAGTTCAGAAGGGTTAGGTAGTATACTCAGGAGGAAGGGGGGAGACAAGAGGAGGAAGACGAGGGGGGGTTAAGTAGGATTGGAGAAGTGGCAGTTTTAAAGCAGAACTTTAAATCTCCACCTACGAACGAGAGAGGGAGGACAATGGCGTCATGTGCCGCGCCGTTATCTTCAGGTCTCTGAAAGGCGGGAGACGAGAGGACGAGAATAAAAAAGAAGCTTGAAGAAGGGCATACATGTGATAAAAGCTGTAGGCTGTATAATCTACGCTGCTTTTCAGGGAGGTATGAAAAAAAGGAATCAAATCTTTGCAACCTTCAGATTGTAAGTTCATGGAAACAGCCTCTCGCTCAACAACAACACAGAACGAAACAGACGAGGATTTGCAAGATGGACGGATGAATGGATGAGTGGATGGCTGGACGGGTTGGCAGATAGAGAAACAAACACAGCAAAAGAACAAATAGATCTCAGGAGCTTAGCAAAGAATAGCACCTGTGTGCCAGACCATTAGCTATTTTGTAATCTTCATGTTTTTCAATTTGGGTTTTTAAAAAAAATGTTTTTCTTAGAGTGATGATTTGGTGGTCAAGGTCACAAATACTGTGCATGATAGAGTCTGACAAAACTTCCAATAGATATGATAGAGGAGTCACCACTTTCACGGGCACACCATCAACCGCAGGAGAAAGGGATGGAGCAGTTAACCTTCAAAATGTGTCAAATCGGTGTCAGGCACATTATTTGTCTTAATAATGATAAGCTTACTTTAGCGCCTCTTCAATCAAAAAAAAAGAGGGAAAAAAAAAGATGTTAAAATATTTGTGTTCCAGCTCTGATCTCTCACTAGGAGCCGAACAACAGTTTGCCTATTATGTTCCCGAGAAGCCTTCTGGAGGAATTTAGAGAGGGACACCATGTCTTAATTTGACAAAGGTTGCACCAGATGTTCTTTCTGTCAGCGAATGACATTCAAGCGATTCAAAACAACATATTAATTCTCAGCGCTGAGAACTGTCAGGCCGTGTTTGACTTCCATTTTCACTGGGCCCATCCGAGGTGTGGACCACTAACTCCCCCTACTGGCCATGCGGAAGAAAAAGTAACCATTTGTAGCATATGAGGAGAAATTAGGCTACTTTAAGACTTGATTGTGATAATAGAATAAATAAGAAAGCGCGATGCTACTTATGATGTTAGGCAAACACAAAAACTGAATAACAGCTTTCACAAAATGTGCGGGTTTTTTTCTTATACACCTGTTTGAAAATATCTGACAGTCCTTTCAAACTCTTTTTTTTTTTTTTTAATTTAAGCAGAAATTTGAAATTGCTGCAATCTCAGCTCACGAACCCTTACTCTTTGCGTCTTTGCAAAGCTTCATCTGCGTTCCAAATTACTCCTCATTTCTTCTCTGCCTCCGCCGCAGTCTGAGCAAAAGTTCGAGAATGAAAAGAGCACCGCTGCAACCGGCCCTCAACTCTCCCGCAGCTCATCTCGTCACCTCTGCACACATGAAAAGACTGATCCGTCCGCGCCACTGTTAATGGCGGGGACATTATTCATCTCTCCAGCCAATTTGAGCCCCTTTTTCTTTCAGGAATAGAGGCACGAGGGGTTGAGAGGAGTCAGTGGAGAGTATTAAATATGTAGAGGAAGATGGACAAAGGAGCGGCAGAATAAAGAGGGGCAGGAGAAGAGGGAATGAAGAAGGACAGGGAGGTGCGTGACGATAGTGTTGAGACCTAGTTAGTTAGAGACAGTGTGCGAGGAAGGAGCGTTGGTTTTAGCCTGTTTGATGGTTTGAAGGAGCTTGGGTCTTACCTTACAGAGGGGAAGAACTTTTTTTAGGGGTGGGTGAGGAGAAATACGTGGACATCAGCACTTCAGAGATGCCCCAAAACTTTAGGGCAAACTTCGGTACTGATGAATTATGAATCTAAAGGAAAAGAGGGGGAAAAAATCAATGTTGTGTCATTGTGCCATCTTCATTAGAGGCTTTTTGATAGTGGGCCATCAGAGCCTACAGGACTATTCATGCCTACAAAGGCTATAAAAAGTGTCTCCAATTTCCATCCATAGCAGTAAAAGCCAGTAGTTTTGGGGTGAGTTGCAGCCTGCCTGTCAAAAGGAGAATGTGCGGTGAGTGGCCCGGGCAGGAGAGATCATAAAGAAGGCTGTGATTGAGGGTATCTTAATGGAGGAGGATGGATCAATAAGTAATATCAGCAGGTTTTAATTCCAGGCAACACACATAAACCTTTACCAACTTCGCAATGTCACTCAGTGTTCATAAAAGTTTTTTTTTTCCCCTCCACATCGCCTCGGACAAAAAGAGATAAATCCATCAAAAAGTCGCCTCAGTTTTATCGTCCCCCCTCCCTCCACTCTCCTCCCACTCCCTTTTCCCACCATCCCTCCCCCTCATCTCCATTTTGATGTCTGTCTATTAGCAGAGGGTGAGGCCTTTCCTGCTCTCCCATCCAGGGGCTAAATTAGCTCAATCAGCCCCCTTTCACCCCTCTTCCGCGGGCTTCAAGCTGAGTGACACACTGCTCCCCAGGGATAGGTGGGACTAACACACACACACAAACACACACACACACCAAGTCAGCAGCTAGAAGATGAAGAAGACTATGGAGGGAGGGGGCTGCATGTAGGGGCAGAAGTTGGGGTGAGGACGAGGGAGGATAAATGAGAGGATTGGTTGGAGGAGAGAATGATGCTTCATTCTGTCCCAGTCCAACAGAGGTTTCTACCCTGAGCTCTGGGTGGAGCTCTTTGTCCACTGCTTGTTGAACATGCTGCTTTTTCTTCTTCTTCAAGAAGGATAAGGTGATGCCTTAGGTGCAATGCCTTAACCCATTCAAGATGGTCGATCCATCAGTAAAAGAAGTCATGAGTATTTTCTCAAAGTGCCTCCTTTCGTTCGCCCACCCACGAGCACACTATGCCAGGGCCAGACTCTGCATTTCCGTGCCAGCATCTCTTAAATTGCACCTTCGTGTTTGATTTGTCTCGACCCTTTCCCTCGCTCCCACTCGCTAAACAGCCACCCAAGTATCAGTGGAAGTGCAAGGCAGGCGTTTCTGCAGCAGTAATAGCAGTGCGTGTATGTGTGTTGTGGGGGAGACGGGCGAAAAGGTGGTGATCTGAGTGAGCCATAAGATCTACTCTTTGCAGCTCTACAGGGATTTATTAGACCGGGAAGTACATTAGCATCATAAAGACCCAGGAGAATGGGCCTGTGGATGGGCTGCAGACACTATCGCCACACTTTAACATGCTCTGCGGCATAAGCGGGTGTGTGTGTGCGTGTGTGTATATGTGTGTGTGTGGATAAGGGATAAGATTACTCTGAATTAACTTAAGAAAAGGCTGTTAAACGGTTTATGGATCATCCTGAAGCAGCTCTGAACTAATACATCAGGAGATGACGGAATGAGCAGTAGAAGAGGAGAATTATTTTTTAAAAAGGAGGCAGGTAAGAGACAACAATAAATGTAATTATCAGACCCTTTATACTTTCTTACTAAAGATGTTTGCTGGGATAGTTGCAATGCAGTTCTTTCATTTAATAAACATTTTGGATTTCCCTTTAAAGGGGCCAAAATATCCAATCAGTATCCTTAACAGTTGCTGCTGTTCTTTTGAAAAAAGAAAAATAATTCTGCTTGGTATTTGTGAAGAAGCAACATTTTTGATTAGTTATTCAAGTAGCATTTAAAAAGGTTAATTGCACGGCAGCCCAGTCCTTTCGGTGACCGCTGTGACAGCGTTACAGGAGAGCAGAGTTGAAGGAGACTCCTGGATTGTGGGGGGGTTTGGTACTGTAGATCTCTGGTGCTCCCTGGTGGACACATGATGAAATTTGCTTCTCTAATCAGCCTCCGATAGTCACACACAAATAAAAACGAGGCACAGACAGTTGAATTTATGCACATAAAACTATAATTCACTTGTAGTCATTGTCTTACATTGGTATTGGTCAGTAGGTTACATAACCATGCTTCAATGACACTGTACCAACAAATATCCATTTTTTCTCAGTCAGCTGTGTCTTTGTTTTTTGGCCAAAATTCAGCAGGGATACAAAGTGTACATATATTTCTTCCCCCATTTACCATGTCAATTTAAAATATTTTTTGTAAGATGATATAAAAATACTGCTTTGAATGATTATTTTTTAATAAATAACCCAGTGACAGAGTATACAAACAAAATCTCTCCTTTTGTTTGTTTCTCCTGACAAATCCACAATGTGTGAATACGCCATATATTCATTTCAAAATAACTGCTAAATACAAGATGCTACTGACTTTGCTAAAGGCTGAAGTCTATTATCAGTGGATTTGCATTGCATGCTTCAAGTTTCCACCTTACTCAAAAGTTGCACATAGAATATTTCTAATGGCACACGCAAGCATCAACTTTAGAGACACTTTCATTCGTCACAGTGAAGGCAAAACCTGTGGTGTCTGTTTTGGAATGAAGGGGTATTTAAATTTTTATCTAAAATAAGGGCTGTGTAGAAATATTTTTTGTGAGTAACACTCACACACATTTCTCATGTCAGAAAAAACAAAAGGAAAATAAAAGCTTTCAGCCAGTGTATGGGTTCTAAAAAAATTTTTTATAACGTTATTAAATTCACAACCACCTTCCCCCTTTGCTCTGCAGAGCACCCTCTAGTGGAAAAATAAAGGGAGCCTGAGAAGCTCTTTGGAGTTCTAGTTGGATGACTGAACAACAACAGTCAAACTGTAGCTGACGGGGAAAAGGCTCGACCCCGGATGATGACAAAAAGTGGTACAACGTCAGGAGAGTCACAAATCCCTGGCCTAGTTTAACTGAAGTCAATCAGCTTCCAGTCTCCATGGAAACCAAAGACAGAAAATCAGTAGGCAGGTAGGGCAAAAAAATAAACTATAAAAACGATGTTCTTACTACTGGTAAGCCTTTACATTCATCAAATGAGCAACTTGATTTCAGTCCAATGATAAAAATCACCCTTCATCTATGTCTGGATCCAAATTTCAAAGTGAAAAGAGAGATAAATAAAATCCCAATCATACAAAAATGGCATCAGAAATATACACAATCTCTTTTAAAATCAGCTGAAATCTTGAAGTTTATAAATGGTTCCCCAACTCCAGTTAAAACATTGTTTAAATGCCTGTACAGTACACCTCCTGAATATGGCTCTGAGAAGAAAGGGTTGTTTCGGAATAAAATTGAAATAGAACTAAAATATCAAATACAAATAAAATACATTTAAATGGCATAAAACATCTGAAGTAAATCTTATTCCATATTTCTTCCATGTACAAAGTAAAAACAATAATGTCATTTTTTTCAGTGCTTTGGGAGATACAATAAACAAACTAAATAATAAAGAAAACAGACACTTCTTTTAATCAAAAACAAATCCCCTTGAAAGTATGTTCACTAAATAGATTTCTGTTCTGATCATAAACTATATCAATCAAAGGTAAGCCCCAGGTCTACCACAGCAGAGATACGACACAGGTTGAGCACAACCTGCTCCAGTCGTCACTTTGACAGCTGGAGCAATGAATCACCATTGGGTGACAGTTTGAACAGCAGACCTGAGCTTTACCTCTGCAGCTGGCAGCTTCATGTGAATCTCGAGGCAAGAGAGTGAAGCAGTGGGCTCTTCTGAAAAACAGCCTCACTCCACTTTGTGTTCATTTACAGTTACCTCCAGGCATATGTGGACAGTGGCACATTTTTCACAATCTTGCCTCTGCGAGTCACAACAAATGATTCGAAGAAAAGACGCAATCACAGTGCAGACTCTAAACAGAAATATTGCATCAGCCGGTGAGGAATTACAGCCATTTCACACAGTCATTTCTTCATTTTATAAGCAGGTAAAAAGTCTTGGAGATGATTTCAACTGTGGCATTTGTTGCTCAAAAAGTCAAACGGATCGGCCTTAAGCTACAAAAACAAAACAAACCTTGAGTGAGGCAGTGGAAGCTCGGTACATTCTGATAAAAAAAGAGAAGAATGCACTGGGGAAGTTTGGCAAAAAAAAGCAGATGATGAACAGTTTTGAAAGAAAATACAGGAAGAATCCCTGCTTTAGTCCACGAGTTCAAGACTTAAGGCAGTCATTGCCTGCAAAGGAACCTCAACAAGATATTAAAGAATTGAATTTACAGTTACATCAATTTGCCTCCCTGAAAATAGGGGTCAGTGTATAAAAAAAAAGGCAGTAATTTCTTGAAGGTAAATGCAATATTTTTGTTCAACCCCTCAAAATAAAGTTGACAATCTGCACCTTAACCCCTTATAACTGTAACTTGAATATGTTTTGGTACACAGCTAAAAAATAATAAAAATCACATCAGTGTCTAAAAAACCAAAATGAAACAAAAAAAATGGACGCACCTGCCTGTGAGTACTGTAATACCTAAGTGATCGTTTGTGTTGAAAGTGTGCATGTCTGTGAAGTGAGTGTGACCACAAATACATGCAAGTGTGTTCTAATGTCATAAAGACAAGCCTACGGCTGCTGACAGACAGAGCTAACACTTCTAGTTCCTTCAGACATGCACTCTGTTCCATTAATTTGACAGGTCCTTAACATTTTGGCTTCATGTCTGAATGAATACACAGGTTTGCTTTGGGTGACGCCTGGATGAAACAGCGTGGAACATGAATAAATTACCAATGCCTGAATGACCGGAATGGCGACACCAACAGACAGACGAAGCCAGCAATTTTGCATATCCTGTGCCTGAAACTATTAAACTATTTAAACATGTCAATTCTTTCTTTCATCTCGCCCTATATATAAACCTTAAAAGGTCACTTAGTGGGAGGAAATCACTGTATCTCCTGTGCTTACAAGGTCACACTGATGCAGAAGCAACTTTTAAAGCATTTACAGGTATATATGAATGTGATACAGAGTCAAAGCTGAAGACCTCCGACCCATAAACACGTGCCTTTGAAGAGGAGCAGCAAAAGTAAAAAGGCACAAACAGACAGGGGTTACAGCCCTGACATATTTCAGGTTAACATCCACTTCTATTTAAAAGCCTGCTTGTGTATTCTGTTACAGTACCTGAGTGTTTTGACACCTCACAGAAATGGATGGCCCTCAGATTTTTGATGGCCATCCAGTGCGTTTTCTCTACCCCCACTCCAAAGTCAACAGACTTCACAGTGTTGAGTAAAGATTGCGACAGTGCTGGAGGTGCTAAAAAATAAAGGTGGGCAACGCTACGTGACTGCCTGTGCATGCATTTTTTCAGAAGACGACAATTTCAGCTCGACAAGTAAATATAAAGGCCTTTGCTAAAAGCTGAATTATCCACCTTTTGCAGCAAACTTCAGGGTTTTTTTTTTGGCAATATTCCCCAAGATATGGATACATATAGACACTTGAGCAGGCTAACTCAAAGTTTTGTCGATCACCAAACGGCTAAAACCTGAGGCCAACTAACAGCCTGAGGAAGGGAACAATGTGACTGGATTGCATCCCCTCAAGATAAATTATGCATGCAGGGCCATAAAGCCATTTCCATTTTGTTCTCTATCGTTCATTCAATCGTTTATGATTACTAAAAGGAGCTGATGTTAGGGGCAAATAACTTGTCCTCTTCGTGTGTGATGATGCACTTGGTTTGTTCTTGTATCTGATAACGGCAGTCTAATTAACTGGGTGTTTTGTCCCTTGTGCAATTATGATTCAGGGCCACCTTTATGGAAACAAGGCCAATTGTGCCATATAACTCCTGACCTGGCAGTGCTGGTTCACACCTTGTAAATGCTCAGTGTGTTGGGCAAAGTTTTAAGCTGCTCAGTTAAACTCACATGCACTTATGTGTGTAGGTGTATGTGTGCGTGTCTGTTTATGCGCTCGTGAATGTTTGTGATGAATGTGTACTGTTTCTAATGACACCGAGGGGAAGTTAAATGTACCACAAAGGAGTGTCACTGGTGTTTCCTGAAACTGTGTGATATAAATGATGTCATGTCTGGGGGCTGATTCATTTCTGTGTATGTAATGTACGCATTTTGTGTTTTGCAAACGTGATATTTATGTTTACTACAATCTATGCGAAACCTCATGTGTTTGACTGAGCGAATGCATGCTTGTCTACATTATGTCTCCATCCTCTATGCTGAAGCTGGATCTGCGGCTGGAGTCGACAGATGCTTCAGGGGACATCGCTGAGAGCAGCGGGTCTCCACCCATAGGGGACAAAGGCTCGTCCATCATAAGGAAACCTAGGTCACCTCTCCTCGCCTGGACGTCAAGTCCACCCAGGTCACCCAGCCCAGACATGCCATCTGAAAACCCTGATATCCCATCGCACAAGTCCAGCGACTGGGCAAAGTCAAAGTGCTGGGAGCTGCCCACAGCTGGGTACTGAATGGGAGGCTGAGGCTGGAGATGCTGTGGGAGTGGTGGCAGCTGCCTGGATTCGGGCTGGGCCTGGCCCTGAGGGTGGAAGTGTGTGTGGGAGAGGAACTGGTGCTGCTGGGCCTGGGGATGAGCCTGGTTATGGGGTAGATGCAGGGGCTGGTGATGTGCTTGTGCCTGGGGGTGAGAATGGTTCTCCTCTAGGCTGGTCTCTTGTTTAATATAAGAACCCATAATGTCACCCGTGTTCAGGCCAGAGGGAGAGTTGCTGGGCAGGCCATGCAGACGAGCCTGCATCTCCAACTCCTTTAGACAGTTGGGAAAGAACAACAGCAATTTTATTACTATTAATATTATTATTCATTTTCTATGATTCTGGACATGTGCTGTACAAATGTGTTACCTGGATGCGCAGCAACAGCTGCTTGTTGGCCATCTCCATCCTTTTGAAGTTGTTCTCTACTTCTCTTGTCCTCTGTACATCCTTTTGCATACGTTTGATGTACTCTACAGATGCCCGCAATATAGTGCCTTTGTTCCAGCGCACATCACTAAGCAAACAGGAGAGCAGACAGGCAATTTTCACTTGTACGTTCATGTCAGTAACTACTCAACATCTGTATTTACTTTAAAAACATGGTGCACTAAGAGAAACTCACAGGTCATTGGTTTTGGGGATCATGGTGCCCAGCTCTTTAATGCGATCATTAATGTTGAATCTCCTCCTCCTTTCAACTATTGCAGAAGAATGATAAGACCAATGGAAATTAGCACAAAGGAAAAAACACACTGAAGATAATATCACTGTACAGGTGAATCAAAGGCATTAAAATAAGGAACAGGAAATTGTACAGATGCTACTTTTTAAGTATGTATAGCATAGATCAGCACATACTGGAAATATACAAAAAGTGTAAAGAGAAGCAAACATTTAAGCACACACACACACACACACACACACACACACACACACACAGTCACAGGCAATTACACCTAAGTGCAAGGACAGCAGAAATTACCAGGTTAACCATCCACCCAGTAGTTGGACTATGTCAGCTAAATCAGCACATGGGCCGTATAACACTGTTTCTGCATCGGAAAGATTATGCTTTGTGTGCATGTATGTGCTACGTGCAAATTCTTCTGAAGGCCTGCACATTATCAGTGTGAGAAAATAAAAAGGGAAAAAGGATTTGGGGAAATAGCATTCTGAGGGAAAGACTTACTCAGATTGTGGTTGTCTTTTTTCTGTCTCTCCTTGGCCAGCGCACGGGCTTCTGTGTCTTTGCAATAACAAAAAGTGATTAACTAATGGCTGAGAAAGCGCCACGTCTCAGAAAAGACAGCTTATCAAGAGTGCCAATAAACGCACGCTACAACACGAATTACTACACACAGGTGTTTCACTGATCGACAGAATCTGCATCACTTAGTAACATCTTTCGCACCTGAGAGTTCTCGCTTGATGGTCAGATTGGCAGGACAGGAGTTGCTGGTCATAGCAATGGCTGGACCCTTCATGCCAGGACCTGCATACACATCTAGGTGACTGCTTGAAAGAGGGAGCTGCAAAGGAAGCACACGACACACACACACACACATGCATTTAGAAAATGCATAGTATCTTACAAATACTTTGCAAAGTAAAAATAGGAGATGAGCAAAGGTTTCAATTTTCTGAATTAAAAAAACTAATCAAAATGAAAACTAAGTAAACCTGACTTTCTAACATCTCAGTAAGTACCTTTATAAAGTTACTGTTCATGTTTATTGTGATGTAAAGAGCAGATAGCAGCAGATAATGCAGTAATATCACAGCTGAGAACAGCCTGCCAAGTACAGAAATGATTGACTATCACCTCATCTATCTTATCTGTCTTTATGGCTCATTTCTCTCCTCTGCTTTCACCAGCTCCTGAACTCACACTCATGCAGTGGTCTCCACACTCTTGCACTTTAGACATTGTATAACAATGGTGATTTAGTTTGCTATGGACTCCTAAAAAGACGTGATTTCCTTTTAATTGTACAATCTAGTTAGCGTGATGAACTTTTTATGCCTTGTAAGCAACCGTGTCGTACTCCCTGAAGCAAGGGCAAATATGACGCTGCTAATGAGGCCTGAAAGATAAAGAACTCAAAGGATGAGATAGCTTAATCTGCTGGCTACTGTCTGAGTTGTGAGATCAAACACATTCACACACTAATATAAACGCAAACCTATGTATTTAAGTTAGATTTTTTGTTACAATTCTCACAAAAGATCTAAAGAATATATGAAATGTAAAACTTTAACTTAAATGATAACATTATCATAAGACCGAACAGAAGTTTACCCACACTGTTAAATACCAAAGACTTTTAATTTGTAGGATCTCAAGTATTAACCATTTTCTAGAGGTAAAATTCTTTTTAAATTTCTACATCATATTAAGAAGAAGACAGAAGCCCATTTGAAACCTTATCACAATTACAAATCTGGGGCTAATTGAGTTATTGAATCAAAAACACACAACTCTAATAAGCCCAAATTCCCTGCCTCGTCCCTCTGCAGCGACCACATTCTGACTGGGAACACCACCTTCATTCTCCACTCCAGTAAAGGCCCATTTAATTCAATTTGAAGACTAAATTCTACTTGAACTCAGTATGGCTCAGTGGAGCAATGCACAAGTCAAACTGTTCACTTGAGCCTGGCATTCAGGGGTGTTCCAGACTTTTGCTAAACTTTGAGATTCCAAGAATTCCATGGAGTTTGCTGCTTTAATCCCCATCAAGATTAGCAGGTGACTTCCACTCACACTGTTCTGACAGCTGGGCGTAAAGCTGGATTTTTTTATTTTTATTTTTTTAACATTTTGATTTGTGGTAGTTTATTGTGCTGGCTTCTCACTTAATCAATCAAAACCTGATCAGCACGGTTCACCTTATCAGTGTGATATGTAAACACATTTAGAGTGATTTAAGCAATTAAACACATCATGCAGGATTCTCACAGTTAACTCAGACACTGCACGCAGATGGTCAGATGTACGTGTACAGAATGAATTACTAACAGCTTAACTGTTTCACAGAAGAGAAGGAAAAAGACAGTATTGGCTGCTTGTATCAGTGTTTGACATGAGTATCAGATAAAGCAACAGGAGACTTTGTAGGTTTCCCTGTCTACCACTGTTTACCTGCTGCAGCAGCAGGGAAAAAGTTGGACAACTACACAATATGTCTAAGAATGCAGAAGCTTTGTTCCGCCAACCTTTATGTTTGAGTGCACCATGCAGGAGTACAATGATCTTAAATTAGCTTAAATGTGCAACAGTTTTGATTCATGTCCAGCAGAAAACAGCCATCACATGCTAACAAACACGCACGCACACACACACAAAACCACGCCACCACCCCTGCTATTCCTCTTTTTGATAATCAGGCACTCAAGGCTGGGACTTAAGAGTCACTGTGGTTCAAATAACTCATTCAGACAAAGAAAAGAATCCGACAACTCCCAACCAAAACTCAAAGAATTATAAACAAGAGTGCTTCATTGTCTTACCAGTTGAATCTGTTCTCCTTCAATAACTTCCACAATTGCATACGTCTTACTCATCTCCTTCATCCTCTAACTCCTTCTCCTACAGTGCCAAGGCGCTCCCTTCTTCCCTCTAAAGGCACAAGCAGCACATGCAGCTCTGAATGGCACTGCCGCTCCTGTGCTGGCAGAATGACCTCGGCAGCTCCGCTCCTTTCTTTCTTCTACCTCTGCTCTCAACCAAACAGCAGTGAACTTTCCCCTAACTGGACTTTCAGCCTGTTTTCCCCTTACACAAATTGCCCTCGCCCCCCTTTCCCTCCTCCTTTCTATTCCTCCCCCCCTTCTCCCCCCCCCCCCCCTTTCCAAATGTCTTGTAAACAAGTTGAACTCTAACTGCTGCCAGTTTAATTGTTAATTTTCTGAGTTTGCTCCCTCAAACACAAAGTGCTGTACAGTCTTCCAACTGGTATGTCCGCCCTACAGTTTCTAATTATGCCCAACATCATTCAGGGCCAGAATGTTTTGCGACTAAGTCAATTAAACATTGTTAGTGTATGAGAATATACAGAATCAAATCTAGAGAAAACTCTGTAACTAATGTTACAGTGACCACAAAGCAATACCCGATAACATTAAGAATAACTAAGAACATTAACAACTGCCATAAAGAGAGCCATTTTTCACACACAAGAACAATGATTATAGGAAGCACTTAAAAGTCTGAGTACTGATGACCTGGCATATCCAGCTCTGTGACTCATGTAGTACAGACAGAGCCGGAATTGAAGTGGTCGCAGGTTTCAGAGAACATCATACTTAATTAAAACACTTGGGAATTCTCTATTCTATTTTAAGGTGATGCATTCAAGCTATACAATCATGTGGTAATACGGAGAACAAATATATGGTACGCTTGGTTTCAATTTTCAGAATAACACGACGCAGTAATGTTTTCAGTGCAAAAATCTATTTTAAAAGTAATTCTGACTGTTGCAGAGCGGCCAAACCTCTTTTGCTGCACCATTTCATAGATACGTCACTTGTTTGTTTTTGTTACCACAATACCACTGTAGTGTCACAGCATAAAATCAGCAGAGACAAATTGGCCCGTAAAGGTTTTGTGGCCTTTACAGTCAATGACCCATTTAAACCCTGAGTTTAAATATGCAAAGAGTCCCTTAAAACAAACTTACAATGTGTAAATAAAATCATACGTTTGGATGCAATGTAGCTTAGTTATATGTATTGTCCCTACTTACTGTGTTTGACATTTGGACAGCATCAGTGAAACTTTGAAAATACTCATCATTGGACTGCATACTGATGATGTTATCAATGACCTCATCCATCTGGGGGGAAAAAAAGAAGTGTTAATTGTGTTTTTGTGACCTGTTTTTATCTAATGTTAAGAGAGGGAAGCAAACCAAAACCACCATTTGAATGCTTAGAAAACACTAAACTAAAGAAAAAATGCTGTCACTCCTCCTAAATTGATTAAAGCCTCAGAAACTTGATTGTAACCTCCCCGGACATGCATGTTACACTACTTATCTATCTGAAAGGATTAGAGAGAGACAGAAGAGAGGTGGTTATGCTAAAAGCACACAGCAGGTCAAAGTCTTACAGGTTCAAAGGGCCATCCATTCTGCTGCTTCCCTGTCACTTTTTAAGCTGTAATTACTGGTGCAAGGCCATTATGGAGCATTTAAATCCCACTGATTACCATTCTCAGTTATTGCCAGTTAGTCAACACATTCATCCATGTCCCTACTGTGTGCACAACACATTAACATCAGCACAGTCACAAAATGCTCCTCTAACCCTTCAAAAGACCAATTAAATCATTATGGTGCTTTCATAAAATGTGGAGATGATGTTACTTTGGGGGTAATAGTCAACCCTCATAATTTTATATACGAGTGTAATTAAGTCATATTTTAGGGATATTTGTTCAGTCTGGATCCTGTAAATGGTGCTTTATGACCTGCCCAGGAATGAATGTTTATGGGTTTATGCTTATGCTACTGTCGGCCCACACATCTACCTCTTTCTCGTGGCTGGAACCAATGTTGAGCATGGCCATCGGGCTGTTGGGGGCACTGTTGCCAGACATAAGATGCTCGGTGCGCATGTGTGGGGACTGGAGAGGTGGGGGTGCAGATGCTGAACCCCCTGCAGGTCCCATGTTTGTAGGAGGCGAGGGTGGTATTAGCCCCGCTACTGCATTGACCGCCTAGGAACACACAGAGAAAGAGAGTGTTACAGCATTAGTGAACAGAGATCTGACATACTATAGGCAGATGTATTTCAATACTACATGGACGGACTGAAGAAAATGAAAAACGTATACCTGTTTGGTAGCATAGGTGGTTGACAGGTATTCTTTCACTTGCTGTCTTCGAGACTGACGGATGTGGTAGTCTGTAGGATTTTCAAGGTGAGTCTGTACCTATAGTAGGGACAAACAAGATGCAGTCAACTCTTTTTCTATTATTAATTCAGCTGGATACTCAAAGTATCATTTTTGGGTACTTCTTTCTATTTTGTCACAACATATGTGGCAACAAAAAGCAAGACTAACAGCAAGTTCGCTTATTTCAGTTACCACACAGGGATATTATAAAAACATACATTTAATGTAAAATATAAGATTATTACCTTCCAATAATATTTAAAAAGATAACACAGAATATTCGATTCAGACCTCATTATCTCAGTTATGGCACTAGGACATAGTATGTTTAAGTCAGTGGTAAAGCCTACAGGAGTAAAGCCTCACTAAATCCCCTGATGTGGCTACACAGAGCATTGGACTGGCCTCATTCCTTCAGATCAAAGAATAAAGGAGAGAGCAAGCTTGCTCGCCATTACTACAAAGAAAGACTTGACTCCTCAGCCCCCCTCAGCTCTCTGTTATATAACCATGGTAGGGTTATATTAAATGAACTGTGAACTTTTCAGTCAATAGATATTTGTACTGTGTTTACCTTGTAAATACCTGGTCCAACAACAGTTCTTTACATGTATGCATTTACATGTATGGTTCAGAGGGAGTGATAGAGAAGCTTACCTTATCTACAGAAAGAACAATGACAACTTTAAACTCTGTGGTGATTTCATAAACACCATTCCCCTCTCCCACATATGCACGCATGTGCAAGGAGTAAACTGTCAATGCAGCAAGTTGGACCATTCAATACGAGTTACACAATGTATGAATTCTCACTGCAAAATGCACAATGTCATATAATGGAGTATTCCACAAACCCATACACTCGCAAACACACATCATGTAAGATAAGGACGCACACAACAAGCATCTCCGGAATCGGGCAAAATGTCACTTCGGCTTTATCTCTCCCTGACTGACTCAGGCTATCTATCGCTCCTGTCTGCCCTATCGCACAACGTGTCAAACCACTCTTATCTCCCCTTTGTGTCTTCCTACCTGCTTGGCGCGCCTCTGCATTGTTCTCTTTTAGTTTTTTTTTTTCTTTTTAAACCTGACTTTTGCCTGTGTGGCAGTGCTGCTGTTTGGGAGGCCACAATGCTCAGTGAAGACCTGACCACCTCCAGCTGCATCCTCCTGCCATTGCTTTATTGCTACAACATGTAATTAGATAAATAGAGGCATATTTTTCAAACACTCGACCAACATGTTTTCTTTATTTTACAGTCCCATAAATCTGTTTAGTGCTTTCTCTTGGCATGTTTGCATGTGGACTGGGAGCCGCAGACATTTTACTACACTCTGTTTGCGCATAATGTGCAGCGGTCCTGTCAAAAAGAAGCTGTGTGGGGAGTAAATCCAGCAAAACATATCTATCACAATAAGCCATTTCCATCTTAAGAATGTCTGACCTTCAGAACCTCCATGGGGACCTGCATGCTTTGGTAATGTTGTGGAGTGCTAATGGCTGGGGTGGGTGCAGGTGGCCCAGCCATGTGGTTCTGCATGTACTGCAGGGCTGCATTCTGCTGCTGCTGTAGCTGCTGCCGCTCACGCTGCTCCTCCTGCTGCAGCTGGTCTCGCATCAGCTGGAAACACACATGCACACACACATTAGCGTTTATCCTCCACCCAGAAAGACAGTGTAACCAACACCAGCTTGTATCTGTTATTAAAATGAAACCGGCAACATTTTTGGAAGGTTGCTGACCAGAATCGCCTATGATAGAAACAAATGGAGCATATGTCATGTTTCAATAGTTACAACAAATTTGATTTTCTTTTTTTTTTTTTTTTGCTTATTGTTCAAGGGCATCTTTATTTTTTACTGACTCACTTTATAAAGTTTTTCCGAGCTATAATTGAATTTGAGGGGAGGATATTTTTCCAGGTGGAATTTTCCAAAAAATAACCTCAGGCTATGATTTAATATTACTTTTGCCTCTTTGCTTGTTAGCAGACAGCAGCAGGTGACACATCTGTGAATGCACCAAATACTAAAATCACAGCCAAATTAGCGAGTGGAAAAATCTGTCGCTGAAAAAAGATGGCATTTAAACAAATGATAGAAAAGCTCTGCCTTGGTCAGTCCCATAGATTCCATAATGGAGGTGGGTGAGAGGAGAAGTTAGCCAAGCTAATGTCTTTTATGGATAAAACCTCTCATCCTCTGCTTGAGACTGTGAAGACCCTGAGCAGTTCTTTCAGCAGCAGACTGTTACAGCCACTATAGGAAGGAGTAGTCAGCAATCAGACTTTAAAATATGCACATAAAATAAATATTTTCCAATCATCATCTGATTTCAATGTGCTTTAATTCCACAGCCGTTCACTGGTAACAATCGAAGCACGCAATGTTAGAAAGAGGGGATTTGTGAGTTTCATGCTGCTACCGGTAGGTAACGTAACAACAACAGTGGCTGCAGTGACTCCAACTATGCTTGTGACTATTGTTTGAATATCATATGGACATGTGAGGACTTGTGAAAACTGTAAGATTTGTATGTAAAACTTTATAATCAGCCGTGTATTTTAAAATGTACTTTATTTTAAAAGCTTCAATGTCCATTAAAAAACAACAACAACAACTCTGATCTGCCTTTTAGTATATTTTAGTGTATATAGCACCACTTGTACATAGTACCAATAATTCTTGTATAATATTTTATTGATTCTGCATTTTTAGTAGCTTTGGCTTTTTCACATATTTTTTAAATGTATTTTTACTTATTTTATTTTTTCTATTTCTCTTATTTTCTAATATACCTCTAATTCATTTTTTTTCTTTCTGACACTTGTGCTGCTGCGACAAGGCATTTACACCACTGTGGGATTAATAGCATCTATTTATATCCATCTATGTAAAAATGATGATGAGATAGTTAAAAGAAAAAACAAGAATTTGTTTTTTTCCTTTTATTTTTTGGCTCGGTGTTATACCTTATACATGGCAGTGAAAATCAGGCCCTAATGAAACCTAGATAGGTAGACACGCCCATCTATCAATCAAAATGCTATGAGACATTTAAAAGGAAAAAAAAAACGTTCAAGTTTCAAATTCATTGCACAACATTACAAATATAAAGTGATATAAATAGCCAGCAAAACTCCCGCATGTTGTTTACCGAACGGTGGAAGGTTATGTTGTACCTGCATCCGCAAGCCAATGCGTGAGGCCATGGCTGAGGGGCGGGGGGGCAGGGGAGGGCGAGCTGACGTTAATGCACCACAGTCCAGCCCGAGAGGTAGTGGAAGCTGTAAAAGAGACAACGAGGGGGGGGGGGAAAGTGAAAAAATTGTAGTAACATAGAAAGAAGCTAGAAATGATCTGATTAACATAAAATGTAACCTCGCTATTACAGATCATTTGCAAAGAGCTAGACTATGTAAACACATCTAACCTCTGAAGAAAAGCCTAATTAAACTAATTCTTTGGTGGTAAGAAGGGAGGTGTGAGACAAGAGGAGATGTGTGCAATACTTTTGTGTGTACAGACCTGTGGCTTTGTGATGTTACAATTTTTTTGGCTTTGTTTATTTAACAGTGAAGCAGATTCTCAACTTTAGTTTAAGCATTCATTTCTTGTTTAAAATAACAAACAAAAGTCTTACCTTAGTTTGTCTTATTTATGCTAGTATATGTATGCAATTGTTTGACGATAACAAGATTGTCCAAACCTTTACTAACTATTGATAAACAGCTATTTAAACTTATAAAAGAAGTCCAGAACCAAGTTGATTAAATCCTCTGTTCAGTTAAGTTAAATCAAGGTAGTAGTCACACCAACGCAATATCTCATTTATAACATTCAGAAAAATAAATAATCAAGATTTCTGTGTTCCCACTGAATCAACTGTACTAAATCCAATTTCTAAAAGATGTTTAAACGCAGGGTGAATACTCATAAAAACTGTTTACCAAGTTGACACAGCATTCGCTGATTCACAGTCTCTGATCAGGCCTCAAGTAAGCAAAGCTGGATCAGTGAACAATCTGACACATCACCAGAATCAGCCAAGCCTCTCAAATCTATTCATCTAACCATCCATTCATTGTCTGTCTGTTGTGAAAGGTTTTCAAAGAAATAAAAAATAAACAACCCCCCAAAAACATGCATCTCATGACTGTTCCCAAATTGAAATGTCACTTAAAAATCCACCTTTGATTCAAAAGATACAGCATGAAAATTCCTCAACTACAATGACCTTTTGACTTTCACACCTAATGTGCATCAATCACATAACATTAGCAGCTAATGCAAAAACAAGGATCACTTGCACACTCCTGGTGTCACCCTGACTTGACCCTTTTAGTTTTGTTATGATGAAAAAAAAAGACAGGAAATAATCTTTTTTTTTTCTCCCCCACATAGTGGATGATTTCCAGTAAAGCTGGAGAAGTCATGTCAAAGTCATGTGGCCTTGTTGTTCTTAAGTGATCATGTGAGCAAAAAGATGAGGGGAACACCCGTCACCCCTTTCAACATCTGCTTTTTTTCTCTCACATACACAAAGTTAACATACATTGGGGAGTTCCTGGGCTGATAGTTCCCCTTCTGCAGTGACTTGCGTTTAGCCCCTGCGTGACTAAGCTTGTCTTGCCCTTATAAAGGTGTGATGAAATCAGTGCTAGATCTCAGTGTCTAGTCAAATATCTTGTGCTTGCGGTGATGTGGGATGGAATAGCACAGCATCAGTCAGAATGTGATTGCTCCATTCTCTGTATATGCTCATAAAGAGAGAAAGAGAGCGAGAGAGAGAGAGAAAAGCTCATTGTGCACGAGGTACAATAAGAAGGGCAGCTCCTATTGAGAAGGACTGAAGCCGCCTGTTGTCCACAGTGTACATTTCAGCAACCGAGGGGGCACACACTGCCTGCTTTGTGCCCATTAGATGGCCCACATGAAAAACACACACCCATGCAGAGATACACATTCAAACACATACAGTTTCCAAAACACACTTGTGCCAGAACTTGGACTTTAGGGCAGGCCAACCGGCAGATCTTAAAGGCCAGCTTACTTTAATCTGCAAGATTTACAGCTGTTGATGCAGTGCTGCAACAGAAGGAGCCTTCCTGCAGCGACAGTAGTAAATGTCTTCAAGGTGTGTACTTGTGCACAACAAGCGCTAGTTGCACAGGGGTATGTTGTCGTTGACCATAAAAGCTCTTTGCAGACACAAGCTTTACTTATAAAAACATATTAGATTTGACTTTAACCTAATGGTCTACTTTGTAGAGAAACCAGGCTACGTGGCACAAATAATGGCCCAAAGATACACGTTTGAATCCCCGATGCACGAGTGAAAGGATTCCAAATCTACCTTGTTTGTAAAGCTGCTTACAGTAGCAGATGCGTTTGCTGCAATGTTTACATTTCACTTCCTCCATTTTCATCATGCAAAGTATGTATCATACATCCACCCACTGTAACAAAGCCATGATCCATGACCTACATGTCCTGTAAACGTTGCACACTTATTTTCATCATATAGGATGTCACTTCCTGATATCATATGGTGACACACTGCTACCAGGCAGCATGATCCCCCACACGGGCCTTCCCATTGCCTGACATCAACTGGGGGCATTTGTGACGCAGTAGAAGCACAGAGCGGCTATTGTGTGTCCGACGCTGTAATGTCACAACCCCTTCACTTCAAACACTGACAGCCAGTAGTAGGATGCAGAGCGGAGGAAGCCCGGGTCAGAGGCCAACACTGCCACGTTAGCCACACAAATATATCTCAACCAAAGTCCAGCTTCCATGTCTAAACTACCGTAAGCATGTGTTTCTGCAGTACTTTGTGTTAATTAAAACATTTTCAGATCAGGTCAAAGTAAAGGCTGATCGGATACATCTGTGAGGAGGCAACATGGCTAGGTAATGACAGCTAACCAAGATATCCAAGACGTGTGTAATATATTCAACTTAGAGAGTGATGACAGCTTTTCTTCCAGGCAGAAGCATAGCAGGTACACACAGAAGTACACACTAATGTGGGGGCAGTGTGGGGCTATAGCACCTGTGCTCGGAGACAGCGTGTTAATTTGTGGAGTGTTTATTTTTAGAAGTGGCTGTGCAAAGCCAAAAAGGGCCTTTTTGGCAACCAGCAGTTATATGTGGGATGTGTACATACACACTCCACATATAACTGTGCATGCATGGTGCACATGTATGTTGTCAAAGCTGTATATAAATAACAGCATGTAAAACTTTATTTAAAGCAAGTGTAGGACCTGTGCAAATCAGTTCTGCACAGGTAGTGAGCAGAGAGACAAGAAGTGCAACATGGCTAGCCCTGCTCTGAACACCAACACGTCAACAATGTAGTGCAAAAGCTGCTTAACCTTCCTCATGACAAGACAAGATATTAAAGTTTTCACAAACCAAACTTGGAAAACCAAAGAATATAATTTCAAGTCAAAACACAAACGCTGGCTTTCTCATTAAGTTATCTGTCTTCCTGTGCTAATGGCTAAAATAACCCCTGCTCTCTGTTCTCCTTTTCAGGAACACCATGTTCCCCTGAACTACGGTGTGTTTTTTTTGTTGTTTTGTTCATGTGTTTGTGTTTGTGTGTGTAGCCTCATGCATGTGCATGTGTTTGTGTGTAGGTGCGGGTACAGGTGAGAGGAGGGCATGCACATGAAAGGTAAGCCTGCATGTGTATTAGTGCTCTACGGTGTTTGCCAGTTTTCATGCAGACCCCTTGAAAACATGTAAACAGACCTCTGTTCTGAATATGTCAAAATCACAATTTCCACCACCACCATCAGCTTAAGGATACCATGATTACGGGATAAAACTCGCACTGGAAGTATGGAATTCAGCATACATATACATATATACACATATGTATATATATATATATATATATATATATATATATACATACATATATATATATATATATATATATATATATACATATATACACATATGTATACATATATATACATATATACACATATGTATACATATATATACATATATACACATATGTATACATATATACACATATATACACATATATACACATATATATACATATGTATACATATATATATATATATATATATATATATATATATATACATATATATATATATATATATACACATATATATATATATATATATACACATATATATATATATACACATATATATATATATATATATACATATATATATATATACATATATATATATATATGTATGTATATATATATATATATATATATATATATATATATATATATATATATATATATATATATATATATATATATATATATATATATATATACATACATATATACACATATATATATATGTGTATATATATATATATATATATATATATATATATATATATATATATGTGTATATATATATATATATATACGTATGTATGTATGTATGTATGTATGTATGTATATATATATATATATATATATATATATATATATATATATATATATATATATATATATATATATATATATATTAGGGGTGCAACGATACTCGTATCGATATTGAACCGTTCGATACAGTGCTTTCGGTTCGGTACGCATGTGTATCGATCAATACAAGATTTTTAATTTATTTTATCAACTTTTCTTCTGACTATGCTGTCTGTGTTGAGAGCTCAGTGGATCTGCGTTCGACTACTCCGCCTAGGCTGCACTGTCGAGCGCAGATCCACTGAGCACAGCGCAAGCTAGCAAGACAGAAGCTTAGCTCGTTGCAACATGGCAAATTGAACCTCCCCCACCCTCATTCAGATCTGGCCTTTGGAACTATTTTGGTCTTCATGTGAAGTATGACCCTGAAGGTAAGCGCATCATGGACAAAAGTAAAACAGTATGTCGGATGTGCCACGCAGTGTTCAATTACATGGGTGGGAACTACTGCGTTAGCGCAGTTTGCTGGTTAACGTGTTGACGCTGTCCAGCCCCACGCACGGGGCGATCCGCGGTAGCTCGTTAACGGAGATTTGCCGTGTTGTGGCGTTAACGTCATTTCAGATTAACGCTGACAGCACTAGTGGGAACACAATGAATATGACTGCACATTTACGCCGACATCATCCTAGTGCAAAGACAAGTGGAAGCAGACAAAAACAACAAGCACGCATGCTACAGACTTTACCCGAGTCATTTAGACAGCCGTTAGCACGTGATTCTCCTTATGGGGACCTGATATGTTTAATATGCTGCTGAGAGTGTACCCCAGAAGAAGCGTATAGTATAGCTTTTATTTTGGAAAGAGCCATTTCTCTGTAATAAACTCTCTTTTCCAAAGATGAGGGATTTCTCCATCAGATATTTATTTTTTTATTACTTTGTCATTTCAGCAACATTAAATTTAAAAACTGTACTTTTGAGTTAAAATATATATTTATAATTTTAATAAATGACAAATTAAAAAGCATGAACATTTTTTTGTATCGAAAAAATATCGAACCGTGACACCAAAGTATCGAACCGAACCGTGAATTTTGTGTATCGTTGCACCCCTAATATATATATATATATATATATATATATATATATATATATAACCTTTACAGGTAGTTTCACTGAGACATACACACTGGCAAACAGGCAGATCATTTTCATCTGTTACCACAACATATCTCTGACATAAATATATATGGTTAGAGTATACGGGGGTTATATAGGCACACTGATTTTATTTCTAATTCTGAATGAAGCACAGTGCTACAAACACTTGGCATGTTGATTTTGACGGTAGAATATGAAAAGATATCTTAACAGCACGCAGACAGACACACACACAAAATACAATTACCTGTTTGAGAGTAAATAAGAGTTCACAAAGTAGTGTGTGCTCTGCTTATGCTGCTGACTACATGTCTGGATGATGGAGAGAGTCGATGGCCAATGGGATGAAGGGATGAAAGAACAAAGAGACAACAACAATCAAAAAGAAAAAGAAGAAATGATTGGTTATAAAATGTAAAACTGAACAGAGAACTGACAGATAAAATGAACAGCTATAAATAAAGCATATAAATTTGGCAGTTGTGAAAAAGCAGCTGAGGAAGCAGTGAAGTATTTAAGAAGGGGGAGCTGCAGGTGTGCAACACACACTTAAAGCAGAATTTCCATGGCGGAAGCAAGTGAAGCAACAGACCATGGTAAGGCTTAAGTATAAACACATGCGACAGGAAGATATTCTCAATAACTGATTTGAAAGTTGCTGTTTTTTTCCCCTCGGCTCATTCTTCCGGCACTGCATTTCCTATACCTGGTTTCCAGTCATTTTAACACCTTAATCATTAAAGTAAGAGCTTCAAGGATGTAAAGGTTTTTATGAAAAGGGATGCACACCCAGGGAAATATCACAACATTGCACAATATCATGGTTAGAGTTAAAAGGGATTTAATATACACACATATACACAACGCACACTTTGAATATCTTAGTGAGGGCATCTAAGTGACATACTGCTTTCCCTAGCTGCTTACCCTAACACTAACCATCAAAAATGAATCCCTGAACCCTCAGCCTAAACCTAATAGTAACCCTGACAGCAAAACCACATTCTGAGTCTCAAAAATGTCTTCAAACTCGTGGGGACGGGCATTTTGTTGCCATAAGAGACTGGTGGTCCCCACAAGTATAGTAGCGTTCCAATTTTTGGTCCTCACAAAGATATCTAAACATGGTACACACACACAAAGAGTATATATATGATGCAACCACAATAACCACTCAAATATAGTCAGTAGTCTTAAGACTGTAAATTTAACGTGGATAGAAACATCTGTGTAATTTATTACCATCTCCTCACCAAGATGAAGTGCTAAGGTTGAGTGATTCTACTCAGTGGCCAACTTTCAGAAGGTCATCTAAATGAATCACCATAACTCATCAACACTGTGCGTGAATCACAATGCCTGTCACATTCAACAGCCTATTTATAGTCGCTCAAGAGAGACCCTGAGCAGAGCGAATCTCAGCTACAGTGATCACAGAGCAGAGAGTGCTGTGAAAAAAAGCACGGAAAGAACAACAGCAGGCTCTCCGCAGTATCTATTGTACAACACAGAGATATAGGAAGGACAATGAGCCAGCATCATCAATAAAAACCACAACGCATTACTTCCCCTTTCCTTCCATCAGTTTTCACAACTCCTAGTTCTGTCGGCGGTGAAGCAACTTCCTTGCCAGGCAAGCCATGGAAAAAACTAAAACTTTTTAAGCCATGACATTTTTTTTTATTAGGAGTAAGGAACAGTTTACACCAAAAACTTTGCAATTGTTTGACACTGACAGCCACTCTCATACAGCACTTGAACTCCTAGAAGGAAGGGGAGAAAAAAACTACAATAAAACAAACGCTGTCTAATCTAAAATCAGTTAAGCTATTTCATCTAACCAAACTGGTTAAACAGACACGAGACCTGAATTATACACAAGCCATACAGAGATTATGTAAGTGAAACACAGACTGTAGGGCACTATAGGGCAAATTATAATACTTGTATCCAGCATCTCTAAGAGCAGGTGTAGTGCAGTCTAACTTATAAACTAGAGGATAACCCAAACACAGAAAACCTTCTGAAAGTCTGGCCTCCATTGATCATTTTTTCTTTTTATGCTTGCAGTTCAGCTAAGATTAACTGCCCTCTGCCATAATCGATCACAATGCTAAACAACGCTTCAAAGCTGCTCAATCATATTTTTAATTTTTCTTTTGTTTTTCTTTTTTAAAAGTCACAGACAGTACGTTAAAATTGGGTCATAATAGACCAGCTCTAAAGTGGTTTCTGTTGCTGTAAGTGTTTCTGTTCCTCTGCCTCTTACTACAATACTTTGCACATAATATGTTCAGACATGTTTCATAGCAAGCATGAACAGAGCTCAGGCTGACAGCTGTCAACAGCCAGGCACCAAGAAACACACACAACAATGGATATAGTTCAGTACAGTTAAACGTCAGGTTCTTACCAGAAACTCTCCAACTACTCCAAAGACAGCATAGTGTATCCAGGTGAAATGAGCTCCTCCACGTGTTAGTAAACACACTGACAGAAACCATGAGCCGTTTGCTTGCTCAGCCAACCAGAGCTTACATGTGCTGCTCCACTGATTGTGATGCCACCCCTTCCTCAACAGGACTGCTTAAAGTACAGTGTCAGTCACTATTAGTCACCTTCCGCCCCCTTTCTAACCACCAGCTCAGCTTCCTAGACGTCCTCCTCCTCCTGCTGTTTCCCTCCTCTTCCCCTAAATTACCCTGAATGCAATCGTCTGGGCCAACAACAAGGAGATCCCTGTGTCTAGCTAACTCTTTTAGTTTCTTCTTTCTCTCTCTCTCTCTGTCTCCTCCTCAGTCCAGCCTCTCTTCTTAATTCAGTGCACAACATTTGCATACAGCAACACCTACACATATGCGTGCGCAATTTGAATGCAATTCCTTATTTTATCTACCAGGTCACTGTGTTTTTATGACCTATGGGGCAATGAATCAGCACATTTACTTCTTTAATTGAACACCCACACACACTATAACCACACCACACAAACAAAAAAAGCACACAAAAACATTAACATTGATGATCTGCATTTTTTCAGTGTTGTTTCCACAGCTTTCTGACTTTTTCTAATAAATGGAACATTTCACAGCCATGGATTTCTAAAGCTGTGATCTCTGCATTATTCAGGTATGATTTAATTTATGTTTAGAAAAAAAAAAAAACCCACACTGGATACATCACACATAGCTAAAATGTGATCCAAATAAACATCTGAAACACTAGTGGTAGCTTTACAGGCATAAGATCTGACCAGCAAAAAACTGCCTCCAATGAGGGTTTACGTTTTCTGAAGTAGCGCAGCAGAGTATTGCAAACTTAAACCTATATGGAATATCCATGTATTTCTGTCATTAATGAGATATTATGGATGAATGGCTCCTGAAGGCGGCTCTCTATAAGACAGTAAAGAACATCAAAATCTCACGTTCAATAAAATGCATATACACAAGTACGTTGTATCCATCAACAACCAGACAGACAAAAAAATAAGGAAACAGAATACTTATGGATATGCCAGAAAGTTTATTCTGTTTATTTGGACGTAGTTTTTTTAGTGGGAGAAATGTTTCGTCACTCATCCGAGGGACTTCTTCAGTCAGCTGACTGCAGGTTTCACCAATCTTAAAAACAGTACATTTGCATAATGACCAAAACTAGTATCACTGATGATCAATGGGCTGTGCTATCAGTTTCTTGAACTTGCAGTCAGCTGACTGAAGAAGTCCTGTGAATGAGTGACGAAACGTTCCTCTTACTGAAAACGCTACATCCAGATGAATACAATCAACTGTCTGGGATTTCCCTACCTGGATGCTTGAGCATGCATCAAGACTTATGGATATGATTTTTAACAGACTCTGAGTGATGAGTTCAAGCATCATCGCCTGAACTAATATTAGAATAAATTCATGGCATAGCATACTAAACAACAGTATCATGTACAGATCTGGCTAACAGTATCATGTTTTTAAAGATATTCCCCATTGATATTCACATAGATGTTCCCATAAAACTATTGTAAAGAGGCAGTACTCCTCTGAAAATCTCTTATATTGAGGACTATTGCAATTAATAACACTGTATCTAACCCAGTTATTTACATCCCTCCATGCAAACACTTCCAACCTCTCCACACCCTGTATGCCTCAATAAGGAAAAACAGGCCACTATGCTAGTTGTTCCTAACACAACAGAGGAGGACACAGGCCAGCATGGTTCAGCAGCACCCAGCTGACAAGAATCCCTTGTTTGTACACAAAGCTTTAAACAGTAGGCCAGCTCCAGTTCTCATAGTGCCCACAGTGTATTTACTGGGTTATTTTCGTCCAGGGGCAGGACCCATGAGGGTCCTCAGCTTATTGGCCAGAGAAACTGCGTTCCTGTCTAGGCTAACCAATGGTAACTCATTTCAGTAGGAGTAGGGGGGAAAAATCTCTGTCCATGACAGCCTTGTACCCTTTTACAACGGCCTTTCAAGGATGCACATACATTGACGCAAACACACATACGCCAATCAAGGCCCTCTCCATTGTCGATACGCAAGTTTCCCATTTTTTAGTGCCTCAGTCACTACAGTTGGGGCCAGATACCATCTACTCTATGAAGACCAGTACTGTGGCTCTGCTGAAAGTCTAAAACATGTGTTTTGATATGTTTGAATCAAGTCTGACCTGGCTATGCTCACTTATACCTATACTGTGTGCTATTGATGCAGGATAAAACAGGGCCATAAATATGCCAGGAAAGTCAGAGAAACTGGATGTAGCCTGTAACTGCACGAGTGTGTGCTTTTGTGTATGATGTATCAAGAAATAATAAAATATAACTATTTTAGAACTTTAAAATGCATTCTTTTGGGTTTGTTTGTTTTGTTGTTTTTTTTTGCTTTTTTAAATCCATTTAAACTTTATTTAACCAGGAAGTCTGATGTGATTAAAATCTCTTTTGGAAGGGAGAAGGTGGCGCCACACCACTATACCAGCATGACACATGATATTCTTGCTAATCAAAGTGATGTTTGCAAGATTCTGCAGACCACAGCATCTGACCAAACCAATATTCACATATGTAAGAGTTGCTGTACGTTAAAAAGACTAAATAACTGAAACTCTTTGAAAAAGAAAACAAAAGAAAAAACAGAACCCACAGCACTTCCTGACTATGCACATAACATCATTTGGCCCGAGGTGACCCCACGCTGTGTGTATGACTAATAGGAGTGTTGTTGTGGTTTAATGATACTTGTCACATGCTATAAATTATGTGGGATATTATAACTCTAATTTGAAGAAATATACACGTTTACAGTTTACAGGCAACGACGTCATGATATTCCAGTCACCGTGTATGAAGCAAATAGCTGTTTATTTTAAATGAATCCCATTTCTTGTTGGAGAATTTAAAAGTATACACTAATAATATTGACAAAACAAAAGTAGTGGTCTCTGTTTGTGAATTTAAGAGTGGGTAGTACAGTAACTAACCAACCAGCAACCAGCTACACAACATTTCTTTTTGCATGAGTGAACATCATCATATGCGGGGAAAATGGAATGGAAGGCAATCTAGAGATGAGAGATAAGGCGAACGCGCACACACACACACACACACACACACACACACGTGAACTTAATTTGACTTTGGCTATCACACACTCGCAATGACTCGCACCACCTTGAGTACAAAAAAAATCAAATCGCTGAAACTCTTGAAAAACTTGTTAGTATTAGTGATGGAAAGTAACAGAATGTGCCTGTACATGTGCACAAGAGTGCGTTTCCGATCAGAATGCATTTCTTGTCCTCTGATCAAATATGAGACAGGTTTTGTTTAAACAGTATAGACAAAGGAATGTTATCTATACAAAGACACCCACACACAGCTTGATGCTGTATATAACTTTATCACAGAATAATCTAAAGATTTTTCCATACACTATTACCAGCCCTAAAAAAGAAAGACAAAAACAACAACAACAACAAAAATGCAGCTATTAAATTACTAGGATTCATTTATACAAGCTTGTTGCACTCAGGATTTTTCCCTGGTCATTCCCAAAACACTGAATATGCCAGTGTTTTGGGAATAACAGCGGAAAGCCAACCATCTTCAGGTTATATAACATACAGCATTATGCAAGGGGAAAGAAAATATCTAAGGAATCAAGTTATAATCAATTGGAATTTGAGTATCTTTTTGTATTCAATTCATAACTGAAAGCTGCATAAGGTACAATTCAATGAAAGTTCTTGAACTCAATCCATAAGGCTTATAAAATATACCAGATTTAATTTTGGCTCCTTGTGAAGACCTGCACTGTTTCCAGCAGTCCTGCTATTTTTAAATCACTTCCTGGAAGTACCATGCTTGTCTGCAGTTTCATCATGAACCTCAAACTTTCGTGAACAGCAAACATCAACCTCTGAGTCAGACGGACCCAGCTATCATTTTGCTAATCATCATGGGTAACTGGGACACAGGCCCCTCGTTTTTGACACAAAGACCAAACAGTGGTCTTAAATGGGAGAGCGGAAGGCAGATCATGAGGTGAATAGCGCCACCAGGTCCATGTCATTTTATTTATTTCACAAGTTGTCACTGTAAATTTGGCCCTGAAGGTCAAATGTCTGTGAGTGAAAATTTGGCTCAAATTACCTGAACTTAGAGAGCAGGCTCAGCTCATTTTGAGCTGCTTACAATCAGAACTACTCCGTTTGACTCCATATTCTTCCTTAAAATGGCATTCAAGTTGAACAGTTGTTATCGGGCACTGCAAATGCATGCCTAGAAATGGTCGAAATGGGACTTCCAAGGAGCGATCCAAGCTTAGCAGGAGTGCTGGAACACTTACAGCACTTCACAATGAGCTGACCTTGAAGGGGATAGTGGGCAAATTTAAATCAGATACGCTGTTGAGGGCGTAAACTATTGTTGTTGTTGTTGTTTTAAATCTTCAAGTACAAACATGAAAAGCAATGTGACGCCACTGTGGAGCTCAGTATGACCACCCCGACCCCAAAAAGGTACAAGCTGAGGAGGATTGAACATTTCTGAGCCTAGATGAAAAAGTAAAGTCAACACAAGATGATAATAAGTTCCAGGGATTTGGGATATCAGCCATATCCGAAAGACAATTAGTCAAAGGCAGAAGATTATGCATCCAATATGGATAAATATGTCATCATGAGTCATCAGTGAGTCAATAAATACTCTCCCTGGACCTTTTTTTATGCCTTAAAACTAGCCTGAAATCTAAGCTAAAAAATGCTGGTGAGATAATCTTGAGAAAGCAGATTTGTGTTTTCAAATCACCAGTGGCTTCAAAGTACAGTCAATAGCAACAACACTTGGAATCACATTATGAAAACCTGTTTGAGGAGCCCACAGGGCATAACATTAAGGAAGCAGTCTGTGGAGTACATGTGAAAGTTCCTAGTAAAGAACTGAACTGTTCAGCTGGAACTACTTTTCACAGCACTGAAGACGATTATAAATGGAAAGAGTTTGTGCACAACTTAAATAGAAGCAGATACAACACCTATCTTTTATCGTCAGTGCTTCACTGAACCTTGAAATCTATATTTTTTGTGTTAATTTCACAATGCACTTCAACTGTTAGCTTCCTGAAAGAAGTGAAACTACCAAGGACACTCTTCATATTCATTATACACACTTACTACACATACCTTACTTTATTAAGAAAAGCTTTTAACACAATAACTGATTCATTCCCATTTGTGTGAACAACTTTCAAATGTCACACACATTGTGTGTTAAGTGTGCAGCAACATTATGTTTAATATTTCTGAAAAACATCTTAATAAGGAGACAAAAGGTAACTGTAACATTTTCTGTGGGCCACTGTAAGAGATGATGTTTAAGAGAGACACATCTACCAACTACAACTGATCACTGCAGTTCACAACGATAAGAAAACTGTAGAAATACACACTGCAGCTGCCCAGTTGTGTATAACTCACAGATGCAGATGAGCAGCAATTCTTACAGAGAGAAATGAGACTGAGCAAGCCTGTCACTACTGTCTCTCAGTTAAAAAAAGAGGATGTGAAACTGTGGAATGAAGATAAGATGAGGAAGTGGAGTCACACATTTTGCACATGCCCTAAAACGCCCCACCCACACTTACCTCTGGGAGATCATGGGTCATGTTGTCATATAGCACATGCCACGCTGTCATTCCCGTGGTTTTCTAGAAAAACTCCGAGCTTCAGTGAAAAGCTTATGCAGTAGTTTGTGTTATATTTCTGTCTGCCTTTTTTAAATTATTATCTCTAAGGAAAATCCAACAAACCACCAGGATAGGTCCTGGTCTAAGGACAAGAGCTGAGAAAGCTGTGTAGGTCATGGGAGAACTGTCCATATGGCAAACGGATGAAGCTGTGTTTACACACACCTGATGCTCTTTCACACTAGAGTACATCCATTGAACCGAGCCACTGTGCTTGTGTGTCTCAGTGTGCGAGTGCAAGGGTGTGTGTGTGTGTGTGTGTGTGTGCGTGCATATACACCTTGCCTGCCTATGTTTACCTGAAGAAAATTAATCCCATCACCAACGGACTGCAGACACATACCCAATGAGGCTGAAAACATCTCTCTCTCTCCCTCTCACACACACACCCACAGGATGCCATGTTTGTTTTCAACTTGGCACAGAAAGGCACAAATTAGTACAAAGCAGGGAACAGAAATACTAAAATGAAATCTTAATTAGAATACTTGATGTGGTCACATTTCCTGTGATGTTTCCATCTTTAACTCAGCTTTGGGTTCATCTGCTACTCTGTCTGAACAGGTGGCAGCTGTGCTATTGGAGAGAATTAGAGTGCAGTCAGTCTATCAGGCGTCACTGCTGCTCTGCATACTGTGACCAGTGACCTCTGACCTTGCTGACAGTGACCTCACAGCTCTGTGCATTTAATAACCCTGGCCCCTCTTGTATTGTGTGCACTACATAACCCTGCTGGTTTCACGATGACCTTCAGTCCCATTCTTATCTGTGTGCCTACACTTGTTCACGCTTGTTCAAAAGGAGTCTAAACAGCTACACAGACACCTTGCACATGAATACATTTAATCTTATAAATTTAGTTTCAATATCAATTGACTCTATGTAGATATATCTCCAGCAATCTATCATTTATTTGAAAGTTTAGCTAATAAGCAGTATAATCTCCGTTATGTAAACATGCCGAAAGGCACATGATAAAATTACAAGGCAATAATTCAATTAAAATGGTTTATTGGCATGCGGCAGCACTGGATTAGTTACAGCTAAGCTATCTGCCAATGCCGATGCCCAGTTTTTCCATCTTTTCTGACTGGTTACAGAGTCATGGTTACAGTCATGAGGGAGAAACACAAAGAGAGCCAGAGGTAAACCAGACGGAGGCAGAAGGAAAAAAGAAAGTTTCTAATCATGCATATTTCAAATTATACATTATTCCCATAGTCGGATCTAAATCCAGTCACATGCATACTTATTTGTGGGTGTTTGTGTGTTTCAGTAACATGTAGACAGACGTTCTCATGCCTCACAGCTCTCCCTGTCTTCTATATCAAAACCCATGTGCATATATTCACGTATCACGATGAACCCTGACCTCATTGATGCCTCTGTGCAAAACTCATTTTACTGGAAGTGATTCAAGGCAAGCGCAAATAAAAGGAACCCACTGCAGTTCCCCAAAACCCAAGCTTCACAGATCTGTTAGACGTGCAGAAAGGATGGAAGCTGGAAAGACAAATGAATTTAAGCAGTAACCCAAAAGATGATACAAACAGATTGCTGATATTTCCACTGCGACTTTGCTGTCTGGGGAACAGTATGTATGATTGCAGAGACCAAGGGTCAGAGAAGAGAGTCTTATGCCAAACGTTGATGATGTAATATAGAGTCGCACACATGTTCTCAGGCAGGAGGGGGGCATTGAGCCACTGCACCCATGGTCTGGATGGGGGGGGGGGGGGGGGGGGGAGTATGTGAAGCCAAGGTGTTGGGTAAATAAATAAGGGGTTGCTGATGCTAAACATTATTCTGCTGATGTGAATCTGCTTTTTTAAATGAGTTGCTTCATCTAAATTTATTTCACCTTTGGTTGGGGAACGTCATATCTATCTAAGTAAATTGTTGGTCAAACAGTTTAACCACAGTCCAGAAAAAGCAAGCTAAAACTTGCACTTCACGGTGAAACGACTGCTAAACCCAACCACGCATGCGCCTTTAGAGTCAACTATTATCATTGCATTACCAGACAGCAACTGTCATGCTAAACTCTACTTTCCACTTAACATACATACAGCACATGCGCACACACACATGGAAATAGGAATAGCGCTCTGTGCTGAGAGGAAAGGCTGCATAAATCAGGGGTGCCTTCATCATTTTCACGTTGGCACCTTACATAACTTTAAAGGTAAGCACTTTAACAAGCAGAGCAGTAATACAGTCTGTACAGTCACAGACTTATACATAGCAGCATACCCCAAGGCTGAGGTGTTGTTACTGATACCGGTCTGGCTGCAGCTTATAAATGGCAAGAGGGGCAGCTCCCAGCAGACTCGCAGAGGACAGTAAAAGGGAAAAAGTGGTGCAGCGCACTGTAAACCAGTGGTTCCAGGGTCTTCATCACAAAGGCAAATGTGTCTTTATATTTAAATTATGGTTAAAACTACACGTACAAAATATTTAACGCAATAAATTCTGAAATGTGTCACGAACACCTCAAATCTTTCTACAAATATATTCAAGGCGGCAAAAATACACGAGTAGAACAAATGTCCTGTATAATTTCTGTTTGTAGCCTGTATGCACAATTCATTTTTGTATTCATTTGATGAAATTATGCCTTTTATTTCGCCAAAAGGGCTACATAATCAATTAGTTCAATCTAGTCCATTCCATTTTAAGTCGATAAATCGCCCAAGTTTGCGTTAAAAGAGTGAAACGCGCACTTGTCTTTTCTTTTCACAGGGTTTCCAGAGGCAGCAGCGGTTCAGCAGAGGCTAACAGTTTCAGTAGCGCTGGTGAAATCTAACTTACCCGCTCTGAAGGTCAGACAGTACAAAGTAAGAGTCAAGCTCAGGAGAAAAAAAAGTGCGTGGCCACTTCTATATATTCTGGCACCAAGTCCGTCAGAAACTATCACAAGCTGAGTTTTAAACCAAGGTTTAAAAGGTTTGACTTTCCCCGTATTTCCACACACCGACAGCGCGTGTGCAACCGATGACACTTAGCCAATTTGTTTTCGTTTTGACGGTCAAGTTGTCACAACTCGGAGCGTCCGCGGTCACCTGTGCCACCACCAATGGCAAAGCGCAAAACGGCCTTGTGGGAAATGTAGTTTTTACATCGCGTAAACCAGAAGATGCGCTATTTTGAGGTAGTGACGTGATGCCTGTTGACTGCAAAGTTAGTTCCGAGTCGTTCAACAAAAGCACTCAAAGAACTAAACGAAAGGAAAAGGCTATTATCTGTTATGACTGTTTCATTGTGCAGCCTGTTGATGATCTTCAGTTAACAAATGACAGTCTTTGTGGCACACTGCTCAAAATTAAACCCTTTTGAATGACAGCATAGCTTCAGTTAAACTTCTGGGATGTTGATCTGGTTAGTCAGGTAGGAGAGGGGGTTGTTAATCAAGTTCAGCTGCTTTAGTGTTAATGGAATTCACCGGTGCACTAAAAAGGCAACTATGAGAACCCCCCACAACAGTAATGGTTTTTCCAGGTGGAGGTCACCGCCCCTCCCCCCATCTTTTGCCCTTTCATTTAAACTAGTTTTGCATGTGGCTGGGGTCAGTGTCACTACAGGTAGCACGAGGCGATGCAGTGTATCTAGAAAGTATTCCATCTTCTTCATGTTCCACATTTTGTCATGTTACAGCCTTATTCAAAACACATTCAAATTCATTTTTCACCTCAAAATTCTCCACACAATAACCCATAAGGGGGGGGGAAGTAGGCAAGTATTTACAGCCTTTGCTCAATTCTTTATTCAAAGTGCAATTAATGTCTCAGGTCTTTTTGAGCATGATACTACAAGCTTGGCACACCTGTTTTGGGGCTCTTATTCTTCTTTGCACTTTGAACTTCTTAAGCTCCATCAGATTGAATGCAATTTTTTGCTGTACAGCAATTTTCACTTCTCTCCAGAGAAGTGCAATCAGGTTCAAGTCTGGGTTCTGGCTGGGCCGCTCAAAGACATTTACAGAGTTGTCTTGAAGTCAGTCCTTTGTCATCTTGGCTGTGTGCTTAGGGGTTTTGTCCTGCTGCAAGATGAATAGTCACCCCAGGCCAAAGGTCCTGAGCACTCTGGAGCAGGATATCATCAGTGATGTCTCTTTACGTTGCTGCATTCATCTTTCCCTTGACCCTGAATAGCCTCCCATTTCCTGCTGCCAAAAAGATCCCCAGCATGATGTTGCCACCACCATGATTCTCTGTAGGGATGGTACTGGCCAAGTGATGAGTAGTACCTGGTTCCCTCCAGACATGACACTTGGCATAACCAGAGACTTCAATCTTGATTAAAAAAAAAAAAAAAAAAAAGAGGTCTTCAATATTTGAAAGCCTTTGTTTCATCAGTTCTTTTGGTAAACTCCAGGTGTGCTGTCATATGCCTTTTACTGAGGGTTATCTGCCATCTGGCCACTCTATTATACAGGCCTGATTGGCGGAATGCTGCGGAAATGGTTGTCCTTCTAAAGGGTCTCCTCTCTCCTCAAAGCAATGCCAGAGCTCTGACAGAGTGAACCTTCCTGACTAAGGTTCTTGTACCCAGATCACTTAAATTGGCCAGGCTGCCAACTCCAGGAAGAGTCCTACTGGTTCCAAATTTCATCCATTTACAGATGATGAAGGCTACTATGCTAACTGGAACCTTCAATGCTGTAAAAACACTTCTGTATTGCGGCCCAGATCTGTGCCTCGTTAAATCTCCCTGGACTTCATCGCTTGGTTTGTACTGTGACATAATCGGTCAGCTATGGGACCTTATATAAACAGGTGCGTGCCTTTCCAAATCATGTCCAATCAACTAAATTTACCACAGGTGGACTCCAATCAAGTTGTATAAAGGTGTGACAGACAATTAGTGGAAACAGGACACAGCTGAGCTCAGTTGTACCTGTGTGTCATGGCAAAGGCTGTGAATACCTATGTGGATGTTATTTATTTTTAATACATTTGCAAGAAGTTTTTTTCTTCACTTTGTCATTATGGGGGTAATGTGTGTAAAATTTTGAGGTGAAACAAATTTAATCCATTTTGGAATAAGGCTGTAACATGACAAAATGTTGAATAAGTGAAGCCTCGTGAATACTTTTGGGTCAGTGATGGTCTGAGGAGGCGTATCAATGGAAGGACCCACATACCTCTACAGGCTAGGCAACATTATCCTGACTGCCATTAAGTATCAGGATGCAGGAAGTTCCTGGAGGATTAATGAAATAATACCATCGACTGTCCCCCATACTCACCTGACCTAAATCCAACAAAACACCTCTGTGATGCTGCAAGGTTGCACCTAAAACTGTCCAGGAGCTCACTGATGTCCAGAGCTGGGAAATCCCCCATGACACTGTCATCTCATTAGAGGCATGCCCCAACATCATCAGGCATGCATACAAGGTCATGGAGACTATACAAACGACCGAGTACTGTTTTGAGTGGCTGCAATTACATTTCAGCAAAGTGGACTGCATGCTGCATCATTTATTCACTTTGATTTTCAGGGAGACTTTGAATTCAGCCCTCTGTAGGTTGATCATTTTAATCTCGATGTGGCATCTTTTTGTTCCCGACACATTTCCAGATATCACAAATATCAGTAAAAAGATCCGCATTTTTCCCCCCACTGAGATCTGACGTTTGTTTTGTTTTTTGAGCAGTATATTTACTTTGAATGGATCCCAGTGTCATATTTCTCAATACAGAACAAACTCTTTTACTTTAATTCTAGAAGCAGCATGAGAAAACCTTCACACATATGAGATGTGAAGGAGGATTATCCGGTGCACGTTGGAGCCGAAAATTCTCATCTCAGTTATGTGGATCATCTGTGACTGGTTTTATACTGGTAAAATGGTACCTTATAAAGTCTTTGTTAATACCTACTATGACTATAAGATGGAAATTAAAAAAAAAAAAATTACATTGTTCAACATTTCAAAGGCAACCCAGAGAACTCTGATAGGGCAGTTTCAGTTTTTATTTCACTACAGTGATTTATCAATGAAACTCTCATTTGTTAAAACTAGTCCCCGACTCGAAAGCAATCAGCAGCTGCCAACCAGAAAAACCAGCCGTCCTCTGCTACTGGGTAATGCCACCAAAAAGACATTATGGCAACTGCATATGGTTAAATCTAATGACTTCTTACCCCAAAACAGATGTGCAAATAAGTTTAGGTTAAACAGACTTTTTAATTTGTCACAGCAAGGAAAGCACAGGTTGATGAATGATTGTTATGTTCCACCTGGGGGAGGTCTTACTCTTTTGAATGCTGTAATAGCTTACTGGGAAACATAGCAAAATTACATCATCAATAACTCCACCTGTGCTTTCACAAACTGTTCCCAAAGTCAAACTGTCTGCTGTGGGGGGACAAAAAAGTCTACTATGACTCTGTCAAACACATGGACAGATAAATCGGTATGAGTGGTAGCTCCCCCCACGATCATCATGTGACTGGTAAAACTGTACACACATTCAACACACATGAAGACACTGAACACATTCAAAGTTGAGGGTGAGGAAACACTGCAAGGGTGGCAGTACAGAACACAGCTCAGAGTCAGCAAGGCAATCAAGATCTTATTAACCAAGAAAAAGCGAAAACAAAACACATCATCAGCAGATGATGTCTGAGGTAAATCATCTCTTTGGCCCCTTCAGTGCAGAGCTGATTCAATCTTTTTCACATAATACTAAGTGAGGACGCTTCAAACTAAAATCAATCGAAAGGTTGTTGCAGTAACATGCCAAAGTATTTTAAGAATTGTCAAGCGACTGTAAAATCAAATATCTAACAAAGTACAATTTTCCCACTCTTTTAATCCCTTTATGAGCTTTCTGATTTTTTTTATCCAGAGTAGAAAATGTGTTATACATGTACATTCAACATGCAGCAATGTAGTCTGTGAAAAATCACAACAATTATACTACAGGGTCCCCTCTCCCATGTGTCTATGACCAGACTGTCACACTTCAATTCAGTGTTGGTTTTTACTAAACATCTAACAATCACAATCAAAATGTGTATTTGCAAAAAACCTTCACTGAACATGATATACAGATCATCAAGTATCGTCTTTTATGAGTGTAGCGAGATAATAATGAGGTTCCTGATGCAATGCCTGCTGTAGTAGGGGCTGAGAAGAGAAACTCATGAGTAGACTAAGGAGGGGTACTGTGGATGCCACCAGTCCATGAGCTTCACACTGTGTACAGGATCCAACACCACCTGGGTCCCACCTTGATCCGCTCCTTTCTTCCCCCGTTGGAGTGGCGAGTCTTGGAACACAAGCCGAACGCGGTGGTGGCGCATGTCTGTGCTTATATTTACTGTGAACTAGGAGGCAAAACAAGAGGAAAAGTCCATGAGTTTCTAGTCTGTAGCTCAGAAGAAGAATCAACCCTTTGTCATGTGAGGAAACATATACAGTCACTTTATTTAACAGAAGATTTTTGGAAAAAGAAAAGTAAAAATGTCTTATATTATCAACAACACACAGGGTTAAAATTTTGTATTTCCAAGTACGTCAATGAATGACATTAAGACTAAAGCTGGTGTTTAGTAAAACTCAACAGAATAGTACATAAGAGCTCTCTGAAGCCTTCCTGTGTGATTGATCAAAAGTTGCAGATGCAGTTTCACTGACACCGAACTGCATTTTGATCACATTTCCTTTTTTAACTTTAACTTATTTCAAGCCATTTAACACAGTAAAAATAATTAACTGGTAAAGCATACTAATGGGTTACATCAGCTGAATTAATAGTTGCGATCTTCATCCAGATCTTTGTTCTTTAATCTTAATGCTATTTAATGTCAATTGTCTAATAAAATAATATACTAGTGAGGAGCATTACATTTATTTTAAGCATCAATCAATTCAAACAAGAGTTACCACAACAACCTACTGATTGGTTGTGTATGCCACGAGACAGTTGCTTTCACTAATTGAAACTCTTTTTATATACATTTAAAAACTTTATAGGCAGCACTTGACACTGCTACCTTGTAAAGATCAGGTGCAGAATAACACACGCCAGTACTCAAAGGAACATTAAAGCAGGCAAAAAAAACAAAACAAAACAAGGTGAGTTACTTGCCAGGCTCAGCGTCATGCCCATGACTACTGGGGTGAAGATGAAGTTGAGGGTGGTGACCTGAAGCACATAGCAGTCAGAGTCTGGATTCATGTGAACATCTTCGTACTGTCTAGGCATACGCAAGGACTTGGCACAACCATTCCTACCGTTTCCCTGCTGAGACAAAGACACCAGAGAGACACATTTAAAACAGAAAACATGAAAGCAGAACTCACAATAAGCCAGAGTCAACAGAGTGTTTGTCAGAAATGTTGCTAGTGATGAATGAGTCAGTCTACATTAAGCAGTGAACCTAAATGGATGGAGAAACAGCTTTTTCAAGAAACAGCTTTTTCAAGAAGTTTCCTTTTATCTGAGGCTAATAAGATACATCATCAAACTCAACCGCTGGTATCTTAGTCTCTACATATATGTGGAGATATAAAAGGATGGTTATGATTTATTTTCAATTATTAAAATATTAGTTTAATTATACAAAAAAAGTTTCTCTATTGTCTACGTCTCTTAAAATTACTTCTTCCAGTGCTTCACAGAATGTAATGCACCTCTACAGCCAGATGGTGGCAATAATGCACCTTGAAGTTGTTTGCCAACCAGCATTAAATAACAAAAATAGAACTACGGGTTTCCAGCTTGGAGAAGAAAATTGTGTGGAGCAATGCACAAACAGGAGAAAGAAGTGAAGCCGATGACTACCACAGCTGAGAGAAGGTTCAGAAAACTAAACCAAAATGAGCTCCAGTGCAAACTCTGCCATGACACTGGTGCACCACAAGTACGCCTTGTCATTTGTGAGTAGAGGTGGGTGGGTGATCTTTTAAAGATGAGTCGAATAGTTCCCAGAGAATACATTATAGTATTAGAAATGCCCACCGCAAATAAAATGATGGCAAATGATGTTACCTGCTTTAAAAATTTAAAGTTGAACTCCCACAACGTTTCAGATCGAGTCCCCGACACCTTTTTGACCCAGAAAAGTAAACACTGTAAAAGGAAAAAGGCAGACATTTACACAATGAAATCCTAGCTGGGAGTCCTCCTCTTTGCAGATGTTCGTAATTATTTCTTGGAAAGGAAGTTAAGCAAACTGAGAAATATGCATTTTGCATGTGGAAAAACTGAGATCAGAGTTTTCAGTAAAGCCACACTGAAATTCCTTCACATGATAGAAAGTTTGGTCTAGTACTAACTTGCATCCTCAAGTCTAAAATCATATCAGTGTTGATAATAGTCGTGATAAACACTGAATTTTTTTTCTATCCAACTACAAAGCAGAGATCACACACAAATACCAGCCATACGCAAATAGATCCATCTGCTTGCATATGACTGCAGGTAAATCAAACAGCTCCACCTCAACTATAATAAAAAGGTCTTTGAGGAGCTTTACCTTGGAGTTGAGTAAGGTAGTGGGTGTGGATTCTGGCAGTGGAGGAATCTTTGACACGCGCAAGGTGAACGGCTCATATAAATGGAAAAGGGAGCGAATCACACAAGCCCGTAAGAAACGCATCTTCTCAATAGAGACAGGCTGGAGGCGAAGTGGCAGCTCCACATCAATCCTGTAGTGTCTTTAAAAAGAGAGAGCAGAGAAGGAGGAATGATGTGAGGTGATGTTAACTAGGACTAATTACACCGTTTTCACTGCATTCACCGCTTCTATCACAACATTAACGATGTGCTACTATGTTTTAACAAGGACTATTATCTGTAGGATGACACATTTAATAATTTCCCCCTATGCTGGCAATATATACAAATCTCAGAGGTGGGAGCATGAAAACTGTACACTTTCCTTGTATTCCACATGAACTACTGCTGTAAGTGAATCACATAGCACCATTCAAATGCATGAATCCGCTAAGCAGCAGATCATAAACGTATACTGTGCCTTCAACAGTGGAAATCACAAACACTCGACTACTCTGTGTCAATATTTTTATCAGTGCCAGTACGCAAGTAATCACAAAACCACCTCACCTCCTGTAGAGCCTAGTCCAAAAAGCTGCAGTGCAAGTGACCGTCCAGGCATTCCTACAAATTAGAGCAAATCTGCACACATCCTCAGGCCGAATATAGGAGGAGAGCACCAACCAAATGTCCACCGGATAATCTACACCATCACTGCTCTCACTGTTTTCTGTGAAGAAAACAAACAAACAAAAAAAACAAAATCAGTACCAAGTTAAACATACTAGCTTCGAAATGTATGTTGCACAATGGTCCACAAATTTTTGTGATTATATTTATATACTTAATGTGGCCGTTAGCATTGAAGTAAAAAAGGCACACGTCTTACTTAGCTGTGTTGCGTATATAAAATCAATTATAGGTGGAACAGATGTTTTGTGAGTTGCTATCAGACCAGTGGAGTGAGGAAAGTGCACACCTCTCTCCCTGTTGGTGTCACAGAATATTAGAGTGCAGGAATGACTGTATTGCTTTATAGTGTTTTAAGTATATTTTTTTTGCAATTTTTTTCATATCTAGTTTTTTATATTTTAAACCTGGGCCCCTTTGAGAGTGGAAGCAGCTGCTGGTTAGTGAGGATAGATTGATGTACCAGGTATTTTAATACTAATACTGTAGTGCTATGCTTTGAAATGTCTCTCTAATAAAGCTTTAATATTGAGAATTTGTAAGTAAGTAAGAATTTGTTTCTAGGCAGAGTACCAGTGATCCATTGCTACAGGACTAGTTTCTTTTTTTCATGACTGTTTGGCTGCATTTGCTTGCCTCCCCATTACAATACAAGTTGACTTCACTCAGGTCACTCCCCAGTCAGCCAGACTGCACAGGCTTTTGTATGAATGCGTACGTTTGTCATGGGCTGCAATGAAACTAATCGGGTATGGAATTCAGAGGGTGTTTGTTCAATTGGTGTGCTTTTGATTGACTGCAGTGTTTTCTGAAGTGGAGCAAAACTGTTCCCAACCTGCTGTTGAGACTGGGTGTTGTATTAACAGTAATGGTAAACGGACTGGTATATAGTCCTTTTCTACTCAATCTAAGCACTTAAAGCGCTTCACACTACAAACCTCATTTACACACATTCATGTGTACAGGTGCTTTTGTCTGTGCATCCTTATCCTAATGTTCACACCCCATCAAACTCCATTGGATCCACCAGAGTAAGTCAGGATTCAGCATCTTGCTAAGAATCCGTCTATAAGCTTTGGAGGTGGGAGGGATCAAACCACTGACCTTCTAGTTGCTAGATGAATGAGCAACAGCTTACCCCAAAATGAGTTGACTGTTGTGAGACTTGTTTTTTTTTTTTATCTTTATTGAATGGAAATTTCACTTTTTCTTAATGCTAGTAAACTGTCATGGTGTAACATTAATGCTAAAGTGAAATGATACCCTTTCTCCTCTTGTTCTTCTTTTTGCGGGACACTTTAGTTTCGTTTTCTCCATCTTCTTCAGGGTCCTGCTCGTCGCTACTGCCCAAAGCGTCTGCTTTGACGCTTACTGCGGAGGAGAGGACTTCCTCTACAGCACCCTGCGATGCTTCCAGGCCGCAGAGTAATTTCACTGAAACAGAAGATTATAAGTAAAGCACCAGGACAGGAATCAACCACAGTATAACTTCAGTCATCAAAGGTTACCTTCTTTTTCAATCGCATTTACAACAGCCTTTTTCACCCTCCCCGACTTCACAACGGCTGGGTCGGCATCAGCATAATCAGCTACAGTGACTAAGGAAAAGAACAGCAGATCATTAGCTTAACTTTTCACAGTGTCACAGTTTTGAAGCTTACCGGCGCACCCTGCTGACCTGTCACGTGATTTCAAATGAACTTGCCGTCTTAAAAGAATAACACAAACACTGCAAATCGCATTGGTCACCTGTAAAACCGCAGAATGCCTTTTGGCTTTATGAAGTTGGGGAAACATGACAGAAACTTCAGCAGAATGTGAGAAGGGAGCAGAAGGCGGGCTAGCTTTCTGGCTAATCATATCCTACCTGATTCCGAACAAACGTCCCCGGCCTTAAATTTCAGCCGTTTTCGGTTCCCTTTCTTGGGCATGACGATACCAAAGATCTGTGGACGCTTAACGTGGCTGTGAGTCCTGCCATGTCTCTATGGCAAGCTGAGGTAAAGAGAAAGAAAGAAAAATCACAGAGAAATTGAAAAATGTTCCGCCAGGATCTTCAGCCATCATGGACTGACGTGACGTTGCAAATAACGCGAGAGTACCGTTTTCACTTTTTTCCTTGCCGTGCACTACTGCCATCTGTAGGCGTTTGTTAAGATTTCAGTCTATCGGGACCACAGCTTGTATGCCATTTAAAACCTGTTAATTGTTTTTTTTTTTATTGTAAAATAGCTTTAAGGTGAATTATATATGTTTTTACTTTTTGAGGAAGACTGCATGTAAATATGAATGCCAGACAGATTACTCACGTTTTTGATTGCTTGATTCTCCAGTGAGTGCTGCCTGGCTGAAGTGTTATCACACTGATGACATAAAAGAAGAGGTACTGTGTCATTCTGCCGCTAATGTACCATTAAAGCTGCCAAGACGTCACTGAGCCACGCAGACTTACCATTAGTAGGAGAGGGGAAAGAGTTCATTATGAATTCTGTACTGTATTCAGTGATTTTGTAATAGTGTCACAAAGAACCTGAGCATACCAAAACTTTCCCAGGCAGCACTGTTGTTAAACTGTGACAATGTTTTTTTTTTATTCCACAGAAAGTCCTGCTGCATTTTAGAGGTCAAAAAGCAGAGGTTGTCCTCAAATATCTGGCCATTGCAAATTACCCTTTAACAACTAAGTAACATCAAAGCATCTCTCTCATCTCCTCAGACGTTAGACTCAGAGTCAGAGGAGATAAGAATAAAATAATATACTTCTTCACTGCAGTCAGAGCTGTTATCAACCCCTTAGAGGTCTCAGATCCATAGCTGCAGTGCTGTCAAACACATTACGACCTCTCTTCATTTCAAAAGAGATTTCTTTTTTGCAACACAGCATCTTTATTTAACAAGAAAACAACTGGGATAACAACAGCAATAATAAAATCAATTCTAAAGTGCACCCTGATTACCAGATTGTCATCTGCACACAAAGAACATGCAAATCTCACACAGAAAAGCCTAGACAACCAAGAATGTATCATTGAGAACCCTCTTTCTTTAAAGCAACAGTGCCAACCACTTGCTTCATGATTAAGGTTGGGAAAATCTCATTTATCCGTACAGTAATATTGCTCAAAACTTGGACTAAACTTAAAAAAATAAATTAATAAATTAATAAATTAATAAATTAATAAATTAATAAATTAATAAATAATAATAATAATAATAATAATAATAATAATAATAATAATAATAATAATAATAATGAAGTAAAGCTAGCATGACACAATGTGTACCACAAGTACTCCTTGTCATTTGGGAGTTGAGTGGGATGGGTGATCTTTGAGCATGAGTTAAATAGTTCCTAGTAAATACACAATAGTATTTGAAATCCCCACCCCAAATAACATGTTTGTAGATAGTGAGAAATGTAATGAAAAAAATAAACTAATCGATTAATAAATTCTTCTTTTCTTCTTCTTCTTCTTCTTCTTCTCATTATTATTATTATTATTATTATTATTATTATTATTATTATTATTATTAACAGTAATATTGATAATAACAACAATAATAATTATAATTATAACCTACCATTCAAAAAACAATTTAGAACTAAAACAAAGACTGTATAAATACAGAAAAAAAAATTACCTTTAAAATACTATTAAAATACATAATAAAAAGTAACTTCTGGCCATGGAGTTTAAATTGCCAGCCACTCAAGGCAGCATGCTGAATTTTCTGTGAGAGAGGAATAAAGGCCGAATTCAAAAAAAGTTTCATTCACTTAAACTAAACATGCTTCTGTTGAAAAGAACGCATCAAGGTCAGCATTATAAATGTTGGTTTGAAGCACTGCTGCAGACAATCTGTTCTACCACTAGGTGGTGGTGTTAAATAACCAACACTGCTTCTAAAAACTCAAAAGCTTGGACAGTTGCAGTTGTGATATTATTTAGACTGAAAATTATTATTTAGCAACCCAACATTAATACATATAGAGCGTGCCTGAAATTACATTAGCACCCTTTTCAGGGCTATGAAAGCTAAATATAATGAAGTAGTGGTTGTGGGGTTATAAAACTTACAACATCTGGTTGGCATGAGCTGTGACATATCATTCAGACGTTGTCACACATCTCATTCAAAAATCTCCAGCTTCAATTAATTTTTCTCTGTCTTTCTGGAAGAATTTATACATTCTCACATGCGATATCTCAGTGACATCCAGTTTTGCCTTTACTGGCCGCAAAGGCCCATCTGCACATATCATTACAGATCTGATCATGGTATAATCAGTCATAACTGTCTTCTCTTTGCTCATCACTTTTATATAAGTCGCTTTTTCACCATGTTTCACAGTTTGTTTATTTTTTTCCAAATGATAACAGCGATTACAGTTGATTTTTGGAAATGCAGTGGCTTAGTTATGTGGGAGAGCTCTAGTGTGTTACATGAGAAAATGTTGCTACATATTGTTTTAATGCATTTGCAAGTTTTGAGAGAACCACTAAAAGTAAGAATGCCACAGAATGCCTTCAAACAACAATCTAAATCAACAATTCATTTTCCTAAAGGGCCACCCAAGAAACTGGGACTGTTGTGAAGAGCTGCACTGCAGAAACTGGGACTATTGTGGAGGGCTGCACAACTGAAATTGGGATTGCTGTGGAGGGCTGCATCTCAGAACCTGAGAAACTGGGACTGTTATGGAGAGCTGCACTGGAGAACCTGGAAATACTGTATATAGTTCCTGTTTTTAAAGATATTTATAATAGCATTGCCACTGCTACTTGAACACAGATCAAGATGAGTGTTTTTTTATATTTTTGAAATTGGTGCTTGTTTATGTGTCTGGAATGATATATTTATAAAAGAAATCTCAAAGCAATACATCAAACCCACAATGACTCATAAAAAGTCGCGAGAAATAAACATTAAAAGTCTGTTGATCTCTGACACAGTGTGCAGTTGACATAGGTCAATGGTTGCACATTGCACATCAAAAATGACAGACCGGCTAAAATGCTATACCCACGGTGATTTCTGTTTCAAGTTTACATCTCCAATTTGCCTAACGCTTGCAATCTTCGGGTTCATTTCAAGTCCTCCAGGGTGTGCTCCACACTAGATACACTGTGTTCAGTTTGGTTGAATTGATGCCACTAGAATGGGCATGGAGTCCCAGGAGCTGTCAGGTCAGCAACGTGCTTAGTGGTGCTGATGTGAGAAGTTAATTACACTTCAGCAATTAAGGTTGAATTCTGAGCCATATCTTGCAGTATTGTGTAGTCTAAATGTAGAATGTTGATTCGAGGGGACATAAATGATCACTTCACTCCTGTATTATGCACACATGGCGCAGACGTTTATAGGGTAATCCTGGGGACTAGGTCCCAGTATTCCCAAAGCTCTATAGCCTGGTGGTGACAACTGCAGTGTGTGTATGTGTGCGCGTGGGTTTGTGGGGGCGCGCGCCAGCGAGTGTGTGTGTTTCTGTGACAGAGGGACTGGGAGGAGGAGTGAACATCGGTTCGGCGGCGGTGTGAAGAGATGGAAGCGGAGAAGGCGGATGCAGATAAGAGTCGCTCTCACTATCCACGGGAATAAGGACGCCGATCTCCTCCCCGATATTTTCTGCTGCTTTTTTAAAATTTCCCTGTCAGTGTACCTACTATGATCTCCGTCGCGCTCGCGGGCACCACCCCTCTAAACGTACCCGTCTATCTCTGAGCCGAGCTGTCAATCGCATCACGCCGGGATTTGTACATGTGAGTGCATGGCGCGCCGGGCAGGGCGGATCGGCTCACTGGGTGAAAAAACGCCGGTTAATATGGATGAAACGTCAGCGGTCGTCTCATCGTTTCAGTCACTCTGATTAGGTATGGCGATATAAAGCGTAAGATTGCACGTTTGATGCATGAAAAATAGAGCTCCAGCGTGCTGGGAGTAAGGTGCGTAACTGCGATTGCCTTGAATGTGCGTTGCTACGGGGCGTTAATGGGCCCTATTTATCAGTTACTGTAAGTCTGTTTATCAGGGTTATAACCCCCACGCATACACATATTCCTTCTTAATCCCGACAGCGACACTGTCTTATAGCGTTGCCCAGACCACAGAGCAGGAAAGATGATGTGTGAGGTGATGCCGACCATCAGCGAAGGAGACTCGGCTGGTCCTCCGAGAGGCACCGGCGGCGTCCCGAACGGCTCGGACCAGGAGGCCAACTTCGAACAACTCATGGTCAACATGCTGGACGAGAGGGACAAGCTGCTGGAGTCCCTCAGGGAGACTCAGGAGACCCTCATTCAGTCTCAAACCAAGCTGCAGGGGGCGCTGCACGAGAGGGACGTGCTCCAGCGGCAGATCAACGCCGCGCTGCCTCAGGTGAGGAGCAGCCGGCCTTTGAAGGAGGGGGAGAGTCAGGTTTGGGTGTGGGATTAGATGGCTTTGGGGTTTTTTGTTTTTTGTTTTATTTTCCAAGAGGGAGAAGCATCCTTCCTGTTCGGTTTGTTGCTATGATTTGCCGAGTTATGTGATGAGAGGTTATAGGTTGGTCATGGGGATCACTAGCCAATCAGAGTCAGCTATGCTGGGCCCCAAAAGTCTTTGGCACAAAAAACATAGAGGCTTACGATCAAGAGAGTTGTGCTGATTTAAATAAGAATGTGAATGAATGAATGGCATAGGTCTGGTGGTAATAGCTCAGTGAGCAAGGTAGATCTTGCTCTGTTGCCAGAATTTGAGACCCTGGGATAGCACCCCTGTTAAAATGTAATTTAATATTTATAGACTATATCTTCTGGGGATCCCATCTAACACTCCTTCACGTCCTGGGATATCTGTGAAGATGATGGGGATATGCAGGCCCATATCACATCAAAAGCTCATAAGTGGCAGCATGCCAGAAAGGAAGATCTAAATGTCTAGTAGGCAGAAAGGTAATGTAGTGGGTTGAAAGGTGGGTCAAAAATAAATGGAAGATTTTGACTCACTAAGAGATTCTTGACTCTGCGTGTAGAGGTCTGAGCCTGGCGTTGAGAGCCCTCCCTGTGAGAAGGGAGGGCAGAGCCTAACAGTAATTAACTGAGTGGAAACACCTCTGCATGTGGTGACCGGCCTGTCAGTGGCAATTGGAGCGAAAGGACTTGATTGTATTGTGGGCTATCTTTGACATCTGTCACCCTTATGTGTGTCTTTAAGAGAAAGGAGAGCTGAATAAGGGCTGTTAAAGTCACAGAGCATGACGACAATGAAGCCTCAGCACATAAAGCTATGTTAGCCTCTGACCTCCTCCCCCCCCCGGTCTAAATGCGTGGCACGATGTCACAGTATGGTGTGCATGTGTGTGTATCAGACAGAGAGAGCGAGAGAGAGAATCATGCTGACGATGACAAGCTCGCTGCAGCCTCTTGTGAAAGAAACATGGCTGCTTGCTAGTGTACATGGCCCTGGGCTGCTTGCTTCTACACATGCATGCATATATGTGTGTTTGTGTGTGTGTGTGTGTCAGTGAGGGAGAGAGTGGGTAGAGGCTGTCATGCTTGTTTTCTAATCCTGCTGGGTTCAGCGTAATGTTTTATTCTAGCAATAATACAAGTATTAGTTATACAGTCAGAGACCTCGGGGACATTATGCAGACATTATGGCTGGCGAGCACATGCATAAGCTGTCTCTCGCTTTCTCTCTCAAAGCACCACGCTCAACTTGTGCATGGCAAACACACCTGTGGTCATTTCCACAGCATCCACAGAATGGAGAGATGATGCAACGGACAGTGCAGGCAGTGAGACGGAGAAACCCCCCCAAAAAAAAGTCTCAGTTGCAATTGATTTTGACTCAGCTTTGTTCTGCACAGCTGAGGAATGAGGATTGTCTGGCCTCTATGCATTATTGGAAATTGCAGAGTGCATTTTGCAATGATGAGGGGGAAGTGTGAGGAAAAAGAATAACATATGGCTTCTGAAATCTCAGGTTTGGGTGTGATGAATACTGTGCGTAAGAGCAATGTTGTAGCAGTTGGCAATGATCCTGACCCCACTTTCCTATATGTGTTGGTGGTAATTAGGGTGATTTGCTGCTGCTCTCAAAATGACCAAAGCTGGTGTGTTTATGCCCTCAACTACATTACAATGTGACAGTTTTGCATTTGCGCTTGCCGCCTCTGCTGTGTAGCCCTCTAGTTATGAGTGCCTACATGTGTGTGGTATGTCAGGTTTTCTCTGTATGTGTGCGTTTACTCCTCTGATGTATATGCATTGGCATGGCAATACAGTCTTTTTTCCCAAATCTGAGCACTCTTTTTGTCCTTTTGCCTAAAAAACATTTGTTATCTTAACCTACTAGGCATGTGCATTTGTGTGTAGTGTTTTGTTATGTCTTCTGTAGGTTTCCTGAATCCACGGGACTGGTTTGACCCAAATCTGTCAGATCTATGTCTCTCCTCCAAAGATGCACACTCAAACATGCACACATGTAAAAATACACTGTTGGAGCAATTCAAAATTCAGCGCTCTTCAGCGTTGTCATTGTTCAAAAGACACAAACCTCCATCGCCTTGGCATTTGTGTTTGCCTCGCTAGCATCATAAAAGTGGGACGTTGCCATTTTGCCACACATACACAGTCACACAGACACACACACAGACTAGGATGGATATGTTCATTAGCTACAGAGAATAGAGTTTCAGATTAACATGTCAGCCCATTACAGTGCATAATGCCTCTAATACAGCCCTCAGAGATGGGTTTGCCCATAGACAAATTAGGTTTTAAACACACAAGCATGCTTGCATGCACACAAACGCTCATGTTATACACACACACACACACACACACACACACACACACACACACACACACACACACACACACACATACAGTTACTTTACTGAGTGAAGAAAACAGTTCCGACCTTTAGAGGAAAAAGCAGGCATATCATATGCCTGCTTTCTCTATATGCTGCATATGTATACATGTGTGTTTAACGTAGAGGGTAGTCACTCAAAAGTTGCAGGTCCCTTGGAAATCTCCTTCTTTGTGATGGAAAAGCACATTTTATTAAAAAATTGATTAATGGATTTCTAATAGAATACCAATAGAGGCATTTTCAGTAGCCATAGCTCTTACCTTGTACAAGTTTTATCATGTTAAAAGTCTCAGATCTGGGAGACAGGTGCTTCACATCTAAATGGTAACCACGAAATGCCACTGTCATTATCAGCTGTACAGAGAACAACTGTTTATGTTGTTCTGTCTGAGCAGAGTTGCAAAGACAAAGACAAAACCTAGACTGGCCAGTGAAAGGAGAAGCTAAGAGAACAGACTTTTTTTTTTTTTCAGTAGAAGATTGGGGGGAAAAAAAGTCTTGAGAACTATCTGGGCTGTTTCAGAAAGATTTGTGAAACAAGGCATAAAAATTAAAAGATGCTTGGAGTATTGATTGATACCATCTTCCAAGCATGGTGAAGAAATTTGACAGTTTAGTTTAGAAGGTGGAAAACTGGTTCAGGATGAAAGTGATCTACAACAAGGAACACTATCAGTCTATGCCACACCCTGTATATAGGGGTTCGATTGGAACCATTTTCCTTATACAACAGGACACTGACCCAACGGGCAGGTCCAAACATGCAAGAACTATTTACAGAGTAAAGAAAGTGGTGTTTAGTCACCAAATGTCAACCCTGCAGAGCTCAAAGCATTACGTGCTTGAGAAGCACAATCCAGCTTTTTGGAGAGCTCCACAAGTTTATGAAGTTCAAAGAATCAAATGATTATTTCATGATTAATCATTGTTTCTAAAATGTAACTGGTTGACATCATTTTGAAAACTTTTTGATGAATAAAGAGCGGGATGTCTCTTTATTCAGGCACGTGAGTTTCATAGTCTGTGTGTTTGTGAGAGTGTGTGTTGTGATGTTTGGACACCTGTTTCAGTCAGACACAACACTGTCTATTTTTGCCAGCATACAAGTACACAGAGATGAAGGGACACAAACACACACACACAGACAGACACGGACACAGACACGGATCTCATTGCCCTTCCAAAACAACTGTCTCTATTTCCACCCTCCCCGTCCCCACTGATATGCACCTCCGTGCACGCATATACACAAGTATTTTTGTTGTTTACTTGAGCTCACACACATTAATGACCTTTCCTTTGACTTCTCACAGCAATGATTGCTGCCTTACTCTTGTTCAGACTCATAAACACACATAGCCTTGTGTCTCCATGAAAAACCATATGCAATCTGACTTTTTTGCATATGTCTCCAACCTTGCCTTGCTTCAGGTATTACTGTTTCGGGGTTGATGTGTCTTCTCCGAAGGCTAGATTTGAAAACAGCTGACTTTGGTGCATCTTTTTTTTTTAACTGCACATATCTGGCTTTAGTTTTTGGTTCATTCTCTTGTCCCGTTTCCCTCTCTTTTTCACATTTTCTGTGTTGATCTGACTCCTCAATAACCCACTAGTCCATTAACTGCTCCCTCAGACAGTTTTTGTCTCCTCCTACTCTTGCAAATGACCTTTGTCCATAGCTCAACACAGTCTATTATCAGAGGGGAGATGAGGCAGAGGTGTGCTTTTCAAACCACGCTGCTTCTGTATGGCAACTCACAAAGTGTTCAGGCACTTTTACTTTTTACATGTTTTAATTTTGAAAATTAAGTTTTTGTGTGAAAAGGACACGTTCCATATCTACCCCCAATAACCCTCGACAAAGAGAATGCATGCTTTTAGATTTCTTTATTAATTTATCAAACTCAAAATGTAAAGCTCCCATTCTAATAGTATTGAAACTCTTAATTTCTCATGTATTTTTGTGTGTGTGGAAATCTACACATGAAGGGTCTTTAGATGTCTCTACAGATGTTCTGTAGAGACAACCTCGGCTTTTCTAGGCTACTCCGGGACATTCACAATATGCTTCCTGTCATTGTTATGCTGAAAGATGAACCTTTACCCTGGTCTCATGCACTCCAAGTATATTTCCTCTAAGTCTCAAGGTCCTCTCTGTATTTGGCTGTATTTATACTCCAGCCTGCTCTGACTGGCCTCCTTGTCCCTGCAGCTAAAAACATCCCCACAGAATAATCCTGCCACTCCCATGCTTGATTGTGGCAATGGTATTAACCAGGTGACCTGCAGTGCCTGATATTTTCCATCTCCAAACAGGTTGTTGTATATCTTTTACCCAACAGTGGTTTTCTAAAAGCCTGACAGACAGAGTACTGATAATATGGTAGTCCACCTCTCAGCTTCTTATAACACTGCAGATCACTGAAGATTGGCGGTGTTTGTTGGGGGTTTTTACCTCCCTAATCTTATCCGTTTTTACCTGGTTATTTAGTTTGGCTAAACTCTAGAGGAATCCTGGTGCTTTCAAATTTATTCAGTTTCAAAGTTACAGAGTCCACTGTGCTCATGAAGGACACTCAAAACTCTGAAATTGTTTTATACCCTTGCCGTGATCTGCAGAGGGTTCCTTGACTTCAAAGCTTGTTTGTTTTTTTTGGTTTGTTTGTTTGTTTGGGTTTTTTTTGGGGGGGGGGGGGGGGGGGTTGCCCTGAAAACTGCCAAGCACTCAAAGCAGCCTCTGAATGCTTTCTTAAATTTGTACTCTTCTTAAATCTTTCTACATTCAGATAAATTTAGACTGTATATGTGTCAAATAATATGTTCTATGGAGAACATGACTCCTCTGAATATTTTTGTACGAAGATACATCAAAAACGTAACATCAGCTGACATATTGCTTTTGTTGTCACACAACAGTTTAATTTATAATGTTTAAGCAGTGACCCCACAGAGTGTTCATTCATTTCTGAGCACTGAGCACTGTGATTGGCCTGCTCAGTACCATCAGTTACTCCTGTGCATTTCTGAACACTTTTATGTGACTGTTTCTAAATGGATCAGTGAGAGAATAACAATCATCACCTCAGTATAAGGACTCACGGATGTTAGCAAATTCCTGGTATGTGAGGGAATGTACAAAGAAGCAGAAAAACTTTTTAAAACAATATTTGGCTCCATAAAATAATAATGATTTAAAAAAGGAGCGCAACAAAGAGTAGAGACACAAAAGGAAAAAACAGTCCCTGCATTTTATTTGTTTCTATTATAGCTCGCTGGTGCTGCATATAAATCACCAGCATATAAATCACTTTAATCTTTAAGATAGCTTAATTCTAATATTGCCTAGAAATACAGTTTACTAACTTTTTGAAAACGACAGCCTGGAAAATGATTTTTCCACTATTTATGTATCAATGTGGGCAAAGGAAAGGAGAAAGAAGCTAATCAGCTTTAATTAATGTCTGTGTTGCAGTGAATAAACATATATCCTTAGTGCTGGGGTAAGTGTTGTGCTGGCTAACACAGATAGAGTTATTCCACACTACTTGAACCAAGGCCAACAGAGCTAAGCCTCACAGGCTTGGTACTCAGCCACTTTTACTGTACTAGTATTTTACTTGTAGGTGTGAGTGGGAAGGAGTGTCAGAGTTAATATACATTAGATCGCATAAGAAACAAGGAGTGCTCTGAGGTGCTCTTGCACAGTATTTGGAGATGGCCTGACCTTATCACAAGACAAGCAACCTTTCAGCAAGGCATAAACACACAACTTCATATTTATAGACGAATTAATCGATGAGTTAATCCGAATAAAAAAGGTCAAGTGTTTTGATCATTGGTTTAATAAGTAATTTTACAGGAAAAAAAATGTGATGGTTGTGTTTCATCCATGGAGTGTTGGAAAAATTAAACAATACATCTGAAGACAGTACCCCGAGTTCTATTGAGAGTGACATCTTAGATGTTTTACACACTAACCAATCCGCTTATTAACTGAGAAAACGACCCAAAGATGAATCAGTGACAAGAATAATCATTTATTTTAGCCATTCTGATTTGCACCACCCACAGACGAACAATGATGCACACACCGTCTGTATTTCCTTAAATGTCAGCATGCACAGTCTGCATGTCGACTTGAGTCTGTGCATCGGTACGTGTGAACGAATATGCCTGCGGATAGTGTTGCTTATGCATGGATGGCCTAGGCGGCTTTGTGTGCCACGATAGGAGAATATTGAGGAGGATAGGCCAAAGTCAGATGAAAAATTATTGCATCTGATTGGTCTGCTATCGAAGCCCAAATCCTATGCTATGTGTTATGTAAGCGCAAAATAGAGGAATTTGGGTTGATGTAGGGGAAAGTGGAGCATGAAGTGAGCAGCTGAAATTTGCCAAGAAACCCTGAAAGAGGAACAAATAAGAGAGTGAGGGAGATTTTGAGAGAGAAGGTATGACACTGAAAGAGAGGGCAAAGTTCTTACAGACTCAACTAAGATGGATATCCCATCTACATTATAACTATTCACTGAAATCTAAAAAAGTCTGTTTCTTTTGATTGTCTTTGGCTCTTTTTAAGACATGGCTATCATCTGACTACTGCTGTGTTCATTACTGTGGTTGCATTTTTAATTTTGAGACAGACAAAGAGACACAAACGAGAAATCAGAAGTGAGACTAACAACATATTCATCTTCTAGCAGCTGACATCACACCTCTCATTCTGAGCCTCTTTCTTATCCTCCGTTCTTCTCTCCTTCCACTCCTCAGCATGTTATTCCATAATCCTCCCTCCTGTATGTTGTCCAGTCTTCATTTAAGCCTCCTATTCACCAAAGCTGTGAGCGGGTCACAGTGGACCCTGGCAAGGGCCTTTGCACAGCTTTTGGGGACCCTGAACACTAATAGATTATTAGTGTGCAAAGCTAGCTCCCCCATGCTGCTCTGCCGTGCCATGGCTTAGACGCTCCATCTCTCAGAAGGAGCCATCCTTTGCTCCCTCCTTCTCCGTGCCAGTACCATCTGGCTCTCAGCACCAGGCACATTTAGCTCAGCCGGGCGCCAATTTGTTCCCCTGGCTGCCTGGGTTAGCAAAGGAAGGTGAGGTAAGGAGGAAGCAAGGTGGTAAAGAGAGTCGCAATTACAAAGACAGTGTAAGATTTAGCAACGAGAGGCAGAAAGTCAGGAAAAAAGCTGAATCAAACATACCTGACAGTTCCCAGCAGCAAGGGACATGCTCTGGTAATAGGAAGAACGGAAAGCCACTGTGTGTCTATGAGTGTGTGTAAGTTCCTTCTCTCTGGTAATAAGAGCAGAGTGATTGGAGTTGCAGGACCACCAGAGGGGGAAGGCGAGAGTAATGAAGGAGGGAGGCAGGAAAGGACAGAATGAGAGAAAGGGAGGAAGAGCAGGGGGATGTGAGATGAAGTTTTCCAGCCAGCAGTTAAGCCCACAGTGGCCCTGCCATGTATAACAACTACACTATTGGAACTCTGTCAGTTCACTTTCTCTACAGCTACTCCCTCAGAATAGAAGATAAGACATCAGTGGGTGGGGAGAGGTGTTAATATTGTACTATTGGGATGTGGAAGTCGGAAAGTAAGTATATTTAAAAGAAATGTTGGAGTAACCCAAGGTTATACACTTCAAGGTTATCATGTATCCTCTACATCTGTATGCACCCACATGTTCAGAGATACGGGAGAGAAAAACACATGCATCAACTCTGCTCCCAAAGACATTTTTAAAAAACACCCAACTGCACTAACAATCCCGTTTCCAAAAAATCCTGGGACACTGTATGAAAACAGCATGCAATTTTGCAAATAATCTTTAATCTATAAGTCTATAACTGAAAAATGTATAAGGACAACAAAGCTAATCAGATGGTCCCTCTCATTGGCTACCAACTGGACAATCACCAGTCAGTAGCCAATGTGAGTTATCTTCTTCTCTGACAGCTAGAATTGTTAAAACGTATGAAAGTGACTCAATGTTTTATACAGTATGAGCCAAAATCAGCAAAGGAGACAGGAGAGAGGTTGCTGTGGAGGGCCATTTTCCCATGGAGTTCTATAGAACCGGAAGTCTTTTTGCAACCTATACCAAATCTGGTGGCTTCTATAAAGAATGCAGGTTTATGACACTTGCACTTGCACCACCTTTCAGAACCAGAAGCTCCTGTATAAGTAAGTAGACCCATACTTTTGTCCATATAGGACTGTCTATTGTTACCTACAATATCTTTTGATAATATCTACTGTAGCCAAAATCCTGAAATTCCTTACAGTTTTATTTTGAAAAACATCATCCTTTGATTATTAACCAGTCCTCTCCACAGTCTTGAACAGAGTAGTAGTGGCTCCATAGTGTGGTGGTTAACACATTTGGCTAACATGTGAATGAGACCAGGAGGAGACACAAATGTTGGGGGAGGGTTGTGTCAGAAAGTGCATCCGGTGTGAAAGTCTGTGCAGTATCAAATATGTATATTTATCTGCTGTGGCGACCCATTGTGAGTAAGGGAATCGCTGAAAGAAGCTTAGTCTAGACCACATAGAGTGGTGGACACCTCCATCATATCAGGAAGACTCTGTGGATTTGTTATCCCAGGGCAATATATAATGCATTTTTCTCAAAAGTCCTATTTTAGAGTCCTACAAAGGCTTCATGAGGAGGTTGGATTGGTGCTGGTGGCATTGGTTGCCAGTTTGTCAGCAAAGATAGTTCAGTTTACATCCGATTGGAACATTTTTATTTTGTACTTTTTGATAAGTTGTTGCAGTTTACTCTCACTTTTTACCTGCTGGATACATTAAGGCACTAAAACCTACTTGGTTACTGGCATGTTTTAATTTCCAAAAACAGATGCATTGTTCTTGCATCTCCAAATAATACATAATGTAGGTAAGATATAGGGTTAAAATGGTTTCAATATTGTGGTTAGTTTTTATGTACATTTCCCAAATGTACATAAAAACTTTTCTGAAAATGTGTTTGTATGGGCACATACACACATATTGGGTTCGGGACGTCTTCTTTTCCCCAGCAAGAGACATAAACAGCAGCAAAGGCGGCAGAGGCTTCAGAAGCTAAGTCTCCTGCTGGACCCTTAAAAGGATTTAAAGAACTTCAAAATGCATCTTTGCCTCCATGAAATAGAGCTTGTCAGTGTCTCACAACATAGCACCCACCCCCCACTGTTGGCTGTCAATACCACGCACACTCACCAACACACACATACACACACACACACACACACACACACACACACACACACACACACATAGATCTGCAAGAGCATAGCAGTGTAAGTGAAAAGCAGGATTTGGGATGAGGACACAGTAAGGCAAATGTTGCTGTAAATAGCTAATGGCTTATTTGAAGTATTTCATGCATTTGTATGAAATGAACTGGCCACAGGCATACATTAACATGTGTTTATTTGTACTTGTTTAATTATTTATGTTGCATCAATTTCAGGATTATAAATGAGCACGTATTAGTGAGATTTACCCCTGAAAAATGAAAATATCATTGGACTTCATGAACTGGAGTTATTAAGTAATTTGAGTGACATGAAAGCTGCTGAGTAACAGAGCGAAGTTTAGCTTAGTGACACTCGTGATAACATCAAAGTTGCTGTGGCTAACATCTCTGCAAACCTTTGCCTCTTTGCACATTTATCAGATCAGCATTAGCATTAATTGATCGTGTTTCTGTCTGGTCCTGGACAGGTACGAGCGATTGCCGACTCTAATGCTTCTGGCATTAGACGCCCACTCTCTGACACTGCTAGGACAAACTTCACTCTAAATAGGCCTTTCTGTGGAAAACATTGATATAATATAAACAGGCCAAGACAAATACTGGATACTAGACTTTGTTTTCTACTTGTAATCATATTGGTCGAACATTATAGACACTGCAAAAGGCATAGTCAAGTGAATAGATAATCAACAGATTTGACTGTTGCTTAGCATAAAGCTAAAACAACTAGCTAAATTTTCTAGAATTACTCATTATTTAATTGACCAGTTGTTAATATATAAATGTGTAAATGCTGAATCTAGAAAATTATTTTTGAAAACATGGCTTTATTGCGCTTGAAGTTAAATTAGTCTGTTCTATCTTCTTCAGATTTAGCTAAACGTGATTTTGTCGAGAGTGAGATCCATCAGTCTGTAAATTTTAGGTCTTGTGTCTCCATCTTTTATCTTGATTGCTTGAAATGGAATGGGCGTTGCACTTGCTACCTAATGTCCCAGCACTAATGAACTAGCTCGTTAACAGTTTTAAAAAAATATTTATAAGGGAGTAAAATGCTTAACAAACATAAAACCATGAGCTTGTTTAAGTAATACTGGGAGTTTTTAAATGTATATGTACACAAAAACTTCTCTGCTTTGTTTTTTGCTTCCATTTATTTACTTCATACCTAAAAAGGGGCAAGAGCTGTGAAAAATAAAATAAAATATGAGTTTTTATTTGTATTTTACAAAATAAAAACGTTTCGAGGTTAGCCAGGCGGCTAATGCCATCTACCGCCTGACTACCGAGGACAGTGACGTCATCAGCGAGAGACCGGTGACCAGCATCGCGGAGCATGACGTACGAGCGGCATTGAGGAGAGTGAACACAAGGAAAGCGGCGGGGCCAGACGGCATCACCGGCCGTCTGCTGCGCTGCTGTGCTGACCAGCTAGCAGGTGTGTTCACTTACATCTTCAACGAGTCCCTGGCGAAGTCTGTGGTCCCCACATGCTTCAAAAGATCCACCATCATCCCGGTGCCCAAGAACAGCAAACCCTCATCCCTGAACGATTACCGGCCAGTTGCGCTGACCTCGGTAGTAATGAAGGTGTTTGAGAGGCTGCTGAAGAACATCATCTCCTCCTCCATCCCAGACACCACAGATCTGCTCCAGTTCGCCTACCGACCCAACAGATCCACTGAGGACGCCATCGCCCACGTCCTGCACACCACCCTCAGCCACGTGGACAAGAAACAGGGTAACTATGTGAGAATGCTGTTTGTTGATTACAGTTCAGCGTTTAACACAATAGTGCCCTGCAGACTGTTCACAAAGCTGAGGGATCTGGGACTCAACAGCCGTCTGTGGGTGTTGGACTTCCTCACTGGCAGAACTCAGGTGGTGAGGGTGGGTAGGTGTGTCTCCGACAGCATCACCATCAACACAGGAGCACCACAGGGGTGTGTCCTCTCGTCACTGCTCTACTCCCTCTACACTTCAGACTGTGTGGCCACCCACGGCTCCAACACCATTGTGAAGTTTGCTGACGACACAGTGGTGTTGGGTGCCATCTCCAACAGCGATGAGGCGGCTTACATGGACGAAGTGAAGAATCTGGCATCATGGTGCCAGGACAACCACCTCCAGCTGAACGTCGGCAAGACCAAGGAGCTGGTGGTGGACTTCAGAAGGAGTCAGCACAGAGACTACAAGCCCATTATCATTAATGGAGCTCCAGTAGAGAGGGTGCAGTCCTTTAAGTATCTTGGCGTCCACATCTCCTCAGACCTGACATGGGCTGCCCACATTCAGGCCCAGACCAAAAAGGCTAGGCAGCGCCTGTATCACCTACGACAACTGAGGAAGTTCAGGGTCTCTCCAAAGACCCTCAGGATCTTCTATACAGGCGCTGTGGAGAGCATCCTCACACAGAACATGACATCGTGGTTTGGAAACAGCTGTGTGAAGGACCAAAAAGCTCTCCAGAGAGTGATCCGTACAGCGGAACGCTGCTGCAGGATTGCTCTCCCCCCGCTTCAGGACACCTACACCAGGAGATGCCGGACTAGAGCAATGCAGATACTGAAGGACCCGTCCCATCCTGGCAACAAACTGTTCCAACTTCTACAATCTGGTAGAAGGTTCCGCATCATCCGGGCAAGGACAGAGAGACTCAAGAGGAGCTTCTATCCTCAAGCCATCCGGACCCTAAACCCCCCCACACACACACACACCCGCCCTCTCACATCATCTATAATTGACTGAGACTCTCCTCCAGACACTCAATTCCTTTAACTTTAAATATGTTTATATTGTCCATTCTGTAAAATAGTCAGATGTCTATTCATATTAATGTACAGAATTCACCTGCTTGCTGCTACTACTGCACATTCACCCAATGTATATACTATATATATATATATTTATAATGTTATTCCTCTACCCCCCCCCCCCCCCTTTTTTTTTTTTGCACATGTTGAGGAGCGTGTCAGGATACATTTCACTGTGTGTTATACTTGTATAACTATGCATGTGACAAATAAAGAACCTTGAACCTTGAACCTTGAAATTAGTCAACCTAACAGGATAGATCTTCCTAGTACTGGGCTGGACACCCCTTTTTGCACAGATCCAACAAGGTGCTGGAAACATTTCTCAGAGGTTTTAGTCCATATTGATGTGATAGCATCACACAGTTGCTGCAGACTTGTTGGCTGCACGTCCATGATGTAACTCTCTGGTTCTACTAGATCACAAAGGTGCTCTATTAAATTGAAATCTCCTGACTTTGGAGGCTATTTTAGTACAGTCAAGGTATTGTCATTTTCAAAAAACCCACTTGATGTGATGATTTGAGCTTTGTGAGCACATTATCCTGCTGGAAACAGCCATCAGAAGATGGGTACACTGTAAACATGGTCAGAAACAATTTGGCACTAAGAGACTCATAATGTTCCAAGAAAATATCTCCCACATCATCACACCACCATCACAACTTGAATTACTGCTACAAGGCAGAACAAATATGTGCTTTCATGTTGTTTAGACCAAATTCTGACCCTACCATTCGAATTTTGCAGCAGAAACCAAGACTGATCCGAAAATGCAATGTTTTTCAAATCCTCTGTTAGCCAATTTTGTTAAGCCGGTAGGAATTGTAGTCTCGATTTTCCTGTTCTTAGTTGACAGGAGTGGCACTCAGCGTGGGTTTCTGCTGCTTCATAACCATCTGCTTTAAGGTTTGATGTGTTGTGTGTTCAGATATGCTCTTCCTCATACCTTGTTTATAATAACCGATTATTTCAGTTACTGTTTCTTTCCCATCAGCTCGAAGCAGTCTAACCGCTCTTCTCTGACTTCTGGCATCGAAGACTCATTTTCTATCAGAGAACTGCAGCTCACTGGATTTCTCTTTTTTCTCTTTTTCAAACCATTCTCTGTAAACTCTAGAGATGTTTGTGTGGGAGAATCCCAGCAGATCAGCAGTTTATGAAATGCTAGCCCATCTGGCACCAACAACCATGCCACATTCAGAGTCACTTAAATTGTCTTTCTTCCACATTTTTAAGCTCACTGTTAAGTTCAGCAGGGCATCATGACCAGATCTAAATAGCTAATGCATGCGATTGACTTATATGACATTTGCATTAACAAGCAGTTGAATGGTGTATTTAATTTGCATGATCCTTCTACAATTTTGTTGTACATGTACAGTGACAGTAAAGGGCTGTTCTATTCTATTCTATTCTATTCTATAAAGTGGCCACAAACATATAACTACGTACTGAAATCTTGCATAAGAAAACGGTTCCAGTGATGAATTGCCTGTACACAGTCAGCAGTTCCTAGTACGTAAGTGTCCAACTGGGCTGATACATCACACTCATGCACAGCTACACAGACATCAGTGTATAAACAGTTACAGTGTTTCACACTAAGATGTATGTACTGATGTGAGATGTTAAACAGCTCAGAGCACCATCATGTCTGGCCAGACATCAAAGTACACATGATGACACCCACAGTACATTGAATTTTCTGTGCAGAACAGACACAGCGCAAGGCTGATTTAAACAGCAGGAGTTCACGGAGTACATACTGGAGGAACTAATAAGATATTTTTGGTGCATGTACATTCACAGATAGCTCTTTAGATCATCTAGTCTCTGTATTAAATCAAGAGCCAGTTATTCAGCACCACCTACAACATGCCTCAGTTCTCAGCTGCAGTCTGTTATTCATTTACTTCCAGCTCCATTCACAGACACGTGGGTTGGTGTAGACACTCAACTCAGACACTGTGCGGAGTTTTATGTACACACACACACACAAACACGCGCGCGTGCACGCACAAATACAAGTTCTGTCGCTGTTTCTTTGAGCCGAACTTGTTCCAGCACCTCTCGTCATCATCTTCGGTTAAATTGTTTTTTGTGTCTGCTTGTTTTCCATAATGCACACATTGTATGAAACCAGAAATCTATGAATACTTATGAGTCAGTGAAAATTCAATACCCGTATTAACACATTAGTAAAAGACTGATCTGTTCTCTCTTCAAGGAATGGTTCTCCTTCGCTCCCTCACTCTTCTGTCTTATCAGTTGTGATGGCTTTAAGTGTGTGCGCTGAGAGGTCTATTAGTTAGCTATCGCTCTGCCACATAATTCTTCATATCTCTCAGCTAGCTCACTGTACTTACAGCTTTGCTCTGAGAGCACTAGATGGGAGCACTGCTGCTAGGATGTTGTACTTCGGCACAAACCTCCACACTCTCCTCGCACAGTGTTTCTGGACCGAGCGTGCGATTGATTTTACCATCTCGTGTTACCGTGATAAAGCAAAACTAGATAAAAGTCACAATTTTGCTTTTTTTATGAGGGTTTTATTAACATGCAAGTTGAAGTGCATGTGTGCACTGACTTGACCCAAACCAGGAAGTCCATTGAGCCTGAAATCATTACATTATGGGTGTATGTGTGTGTCCATTTATTAAGATTGCCTGTATGGTATCTTTTGTTTGCTAAATGCATTGTAAAGCCCCTGTGGTACATTTAATTACAATGCTAATAGCCTAGACCATCTTCCCCCTCATATTGTAATTGCCTGAATAACTGACAGAAGAACACACAGACACTTTTTCTCCGTGGCCAACTTTATCTGTTGATGATGAAGGTCAGTAAGCATTGTGGTGCCCCATTATAATAATGAGGCCTGTGACGTGGTCTGCCCCAGTGCAAGAAAAGCATCATTCACACTTAGCTGCCTTCCTCTCTTTTCTCCACCATATGCCTCACAACGTCTCTTCTTGCCCTAAATTCCACATGTCAGTAGCACTTTTCATTCACTCACACTGACTCTCAGTCTGTCCCTAACGCAATCAGACTTAAATTGATCAAGGATAGGCTCGACTCACAGTAACAGTATTAGAAGAGAAAGTGTCCACTACAAGTTGCTACTGTCCAATTTTCCAAAAGGTTTTTAAGGTAGGAGGAGCTTTCCTTGATTATTCTGGTATGCGTATTGTCATCACCGTTCCTTAACAGAGAAACCCAGAAGTTCCTGATTAATTCGACGTGTCAAGTGGTCTGTTTAGTTTGTTTATTTCAACTTTCTCTGTTTTTCTTCCTGTCACTTTGGTGCAGTTGGATGCTTCTGATACCTCTAAGCCCTAGCTGCTGTTTCTCAAGGATAAGAAGTCAGTCAGAGCTTTAGCAGAGTCAGAATGCTTTGTTGTTTTAAAAACAAAAAATCCCAGTCACATTTTTCCAAATGTATGCAAAACTGAAATCTTATTTGACTAGAACTGCGCTGTCCTTAGTTAACTTCAGTGGTAAATCCTCCTACCTCACAAATCTATAAGTCACTCCTAAAACAGTCACCTACCATTAATCGTTATCCCCCTACACTTCTAGCAGTTTAGAATGATTCATATGTTCACTTTTAGCTTGCAGTCTACAGTATGTAATGGGGACAGTTGCCATCCGTAATATGACACCAGAACAGCATGTTATTTCTGGAATTAGGTGGACAAGTGCAGCATTACAAACACTGATAGCATTACCTTAGAAAAACATTATGACTTTATAATCTTGCAATTTCCAGGTGTAAAAGGGTGAGCTAATACCCTTTACATCATCGCAGGGGTACCGTAAGAATATAATTTCCAATTTTAATTGCAAGCCCTGTGTAAAATGGTGCTGTAGTGAGTGGAGTAGGCGTACACACTCATCTGCTCAGCTCAAGTTTAGTGAAGGTGACTAAAATCACTCCACGGAAAGGCGTTTAAATTTTGAAGCAGTCCTCTTGTAATTGAGACAGAGAGCATGGCAATGAGGGCAAGTGTGAATGAGAGGTGGAGAAACACTGAGACAGAGAGGAAGTGCCTGTAGCTGAGTTACATAAAGATCATGTAAAGCTCTGTAGCCTGCATTAGGCAATGCCACCCCCCCTCCACTTCTGCTGCTATCCTTGGATATTCCTCTCCACCCTTCTACTTCTCCAGTTTCAGTCACATCCTTTTGTCATTGTGACCGGTTCATTTTTTGCCTTCTCCATCTGATCCTGTGTTTCCTCTCTCTGTATCTTATTCTCTCTGCTCTCTCTCAGCCAGCATCTTGTGTCCCGAATGGCAAAATCTTCTCTTCTCTTCTCTTCTCTTCTCTTCTCTTCTCTTCTCTCTGTTATCTTGCGTGAGCTGTGTTATGGGGGGTTGGAGCACCCTGGAGGGCGAACACACTCAAACACAGACACACACACTCTCGCACCCACATATCTGTGCTCTAATTGGTCCAGATTGACTGTAGACTTTCTGCCAGGGCAGTGGGTGCATCGTAGCATTCCCACACAGCGTAAGGAAAAAGAAAAAGAAAACATTCTTTTTTCGCAGTAGTTTTTTCCCTGCTGTATGTCTTCAGAAACATTTTTTCATCATCTCTTTATACCATTTCCGTAGCTTCTATAGTTCCTACTCTTAAAGTTACTCTATAAGAGTTCAAGGCATTTTACCATTTTAATTCTTCTGTTCAATTTATGTAATATTCCCGCTTTTATTTTTTTTTATTAATTTGTTAATTCTTCCAGGCTGTTAGATTTAGAGAATTTGACCCAGCACACTCTAGGGAATTCTTTTTAAGGCTGTGGCATTATTCTTTATTTATAGCTAATCATTACTACTTGTAGCCAGGAATTTGCAAATAATACAAGTGGAAAAACCTTTTGAGTTGACTGATACTGTAGCCGGGCATTTGTTAAAACTGCAGGATCAGCTAAATGTGTGTGAGTGTGTGTGCTCCAGGTCAGCATGTTTATTTTATCCTAGTCATCTTGTTCAAGTTATTTTTATTCCTGTCATTTTTGGCAGTGAAAAAAATCCCTTCTCCTTCCCTTCCTGATATAAATGGCATTTCACCCCTGCAGTGCATCACTGTTATCACACACATATGTTCACGTATGCACATTTACACACATACGCAAACATATAGACTCCGCACAACTACCCAGTGGGAATACACCACATCTAGCTGGCACTTGTTTAATGCTGACCCAACGGAATATACGTCCGTCCCTCCAGTTTTCCCCTCACCCTAACGACACGGCGCCAAAGAGTCCCACAGTCACCCACATACTGCTACACGTACAATATAGCATTCCTGATATAGAGGCTTCAGTCTTGCTTTCTGTCCTTGTGCCCCATGAACATCTCTATCTGTCAGTTGTCAGGTCAGTTGGACTCTACATGCAGTACTTTGGGTGCTTATGTTCACGTGCAGGCTCAGGGTTTTTCTTTTTCCTCCTCATCTCTCAAAGCCCTGCAAATTCAATCTCCGGGGAAATACGGAGGAGGGTGTTTACTTCCTCACACCCTCCATCCCATAGGGCATGAGCTATCAGCTGCACTGTATGTGTATGCGTGCATATTTTCTCATCTGATTGGTATGATGTACAAACAGAATTCCTCCTGCACAAGACCAACAATCTGTTGTGTCTGTGTCTTTAATGTGTGAAGGTTTTTTGTGTGTATGTGTGTGTGTGCATGTTTATTCTCTGGCGTGTGTAGCCTAAACCTTGATTGCTGCCGATGATCGACTGCCAAAGCAGAGTAGCTCAGTGTGTTAGTGGGTTTGGCTGAAGGACTGTGTGGGGGAATCCTCTGTTCACTGGGAAAGGAAGGTAAATGCTTGGCCAGGGAAGAACAACCGGGAAGAACCGATTGTAGATACTTTATCTCATATACAGTATGGAAAGAGATGCAATGAAGCTCTAAGAATCGCCAAACTTGACACAGGATTGGTCAGACTTAAACTTGCACACAGTAATCACCTAATGGGTATTCACTCAGACTGTGCTCAAGGCAAATTTTAATTAATGTCTGCACCTTCAGACTCAAAATATAAAGGATCATACCTGTATAGAAGGATTTCTCTTCACAAAGAAGCAAAAAACGCTAAGGAGACAACATGACCGGCATCTGGATAAAATGTCATCCTCTTCCTCCTCACCTCAAGCTTCATCTCCTGAACTGAAGTCAGGGCTCTAACACATGCAAATGTGCATAAACATACTTATTTATTTATTCTCAATATTGTCGCAATTACTTATAGTCAGCAGATTAGACATGCCATCTTCCCGTTGCTAGACAGTTGACAATGAGAAGGCTAACAACAAGAACAGTTGGTTATAAGCTAACATTATGCCAGCTTATGTTTGGACATTCTCACATTGTATGAGTTTGTTTGCTAAGTGTCTGAGTCCAGCAATGCTAGGTCCATTTCAAACACTTCATTAACAGCAGCTAACAGCAGCTAACACTAGCCAACAGCAGCACTTACTGACAGAGAAGTTCAGGATATCCTCATGAACTCACCTCTGTATCGCTGTCGTCGAACAGAAGTGAGCTTCACTGACTCATCGACCCATATTGGACTCTTTCACAAAGTTTTACACCCACTCATTTTGATTAATAAAAAAAAATATCTAGTGGTGAGATTTTAAACACTGTACCTTTAAAATGTGGCCAGTTCTTTGTGTAGAAGTACTCAGTCAGATGTTAAGTGAGTATATACAACTACAAATATTGGAAGCTTGTATAAGAAGATGGTGTTAGTGATGAACTGCCCTCACAGAATCCACACTTGCCAGTCTAGTGACATCACACTCATGCACAGCTTACACAAACAATTATTGCCTTCTGTGCATGGGGCAATTTCAAAAGAAATCAACACTGGCTGGATTAGTTAGTACAGATCAGAAAGTGATGGTGGGTACACAAGTTAACCAATTAGCCTGGTACTGCTGGAGGTGTCTTCTTTTTTAAAGAGAATTCATCCCTCTCACCATTGCCAAGTGATTGCTCATTGGAGCTTCACGTGATCACTGGGACTCTTTCTCTTTAATACTGTAGAGTCTCTGCAGACGAGTGGTTCTGAAATGGTGCTATATGAATAAAACTAATATTAACTTTAACTGAAGATGAAAGATGAAAAACGAGCAAAGAAAGGCTATAGTTTAAGCTTTCTTTGATTTATTAAACATCCATGGGCTCTGCATCCCTATCTACCTACGTACCACACCCTAGCTTTGCCATGGATGTTAGGACTTGGCAGCACAGCTGTGTGTGTGTGTGTGTGTGTGTGTGTGTGTGTGTGTGTGTGTGTGTGTACGGGTTCGTACTATCCTGGTGGGGACCAAAATCTGACTTTTACTATCCTGGTGGGGACTTTCTGCACCGTGGGGACCAAAATCCAGGTCCCCTCGGGGTTGAAAGCAATTTTCACACTCAAAATGCGGTTTTACTGTCAGGGTTACAATTAGGTTATGGTTAGGTTTAGGGTAAGGGTTAGGGTTAGGCATTCATTTTTAATGGTTAGGGTTAGGGTAAGGGGCTAGGGAAAGCATTATGTCAATGGGATGTCCCCACGAGGATAGCAAACCAGACATGTATGTGTGTGTGTGTGTGTGTGTGTGTGTGTGTTAGTTAGAGGTGTGCCAGGATGACATCATACAGTAGCTTGCCGAGAAGGTCTACTGCAGGCGCATGGCATCTACAATATTTATAGGCCCCCAGAACAGATGAGCTCACTCAGTCACTCAGTGTGACTGGCTTCACTTCACACACATACACACAGAGAGAGCAAAGAAGTGGCGGAGAAGTTACTCACGCAATCTGTGCCACACCCACTCCCATGAATATTTTCTTCTTTCTCCTCCATTTTTCCACCCACCACTTTTGAAGACTCTCTTTCATAGAGCTACAACCAAAAAGGCATCGCAATACATAATTAAAAAAATTATTCAACTAAAGTTTTAAGGACTCTGATGCAATTCAGTATAACTGTTAATTTAAAATATCTGAATACACACACACACACACACACACACACTGTGACATAAAAAGCATCCGGCTGTTCAGTGGGAATGAGCTGTCACAGTGTGAGTCATAAGGAAAGGGAATGGTACTTTGTGTGGGATTAAACCAGCGGGCGAAAATGAAACTGTTATAGTAACTTCAGACATAAACACAATATAGGCACAAATGCAGGAAGAAACACACTAAATATTACACACACACACACACAGGATTTAAATCCTCATATCCCAAAATAAACAATCATTTTTTGGTAGCGCAAATACTGTAGATCAATGTAACAGTAAAGTATGATTGAGAGTGACCACTCTGTGTGTGCGTGCATACATGCGTGTGTGCATGTGTGTCCATGCATGCGTGTGTGTTTGAGTAAGTGACTGAGTGAATGAGCGCGTGAGCTTGAGTTACAAGGCTGAAGAGCTCCAGAAAGAAAAATCACATTTTATAAATAAATCATCCAGAGCCTTGTGATAGATGTGCGCACAAACACACACATACGCACACATACGCACAATTCTGTAATGCTTCATACCATGGCCATCATAGTACAGACCAGATTAGAGACGAATCATTTTTTAAAGAGCTGTCTGTCTGTGTGTGTGTGTGTGTGTGTGTGTGCGTGTGTGTGTGTGTGTGTGTGTGTGTGTGTGTGTGTGTGTGTGTGTGTGTGTGTGTGTGTGTGTGTGTGTTCACATTCCTAAGCTGGTGGCAGAGCCTTTCATGTCCTGCAGTCCAGAGCTCTGTGAACCAGGAATAACATCCTCTGAGGAATTCAGTCTCTAACATACAATTTAGCCGGAGCACACTTTAATATCAAACAGTGTTATACTGGATGCTTATAAGATACCCACACAGATATTTGCAAACTCAAGTCCTACCAATTTGTTAGCAGGCTAATATCATCCTTGGATATGAGCTATTTTCTGATTTATCAGCATTCATAATGGAAGACAATGACAATTAAAAATGATGAAACAATGTTATGCGTGTTGATGTTGCATAGTTTATCCTCCAGAGGGCACACTGCAGCTTCCCTCAAGGTGTTTGGAACAAAGACAACAACTATAACAAATGTTAGCAAAAATTATTTATGTTTCACGTGTGTGAAAGAGAAAGTACCAAGATATTGGAATGTCCGATTCTTAAATCACTAAATATTGGTATCGGTCTGACAGATCTATTTATCAGTCAGGCAAAATGCACAAAATGAAGAAATAAATGGCCAGATGTAGTATAGTACCACCTATCTTGCAGCTATGTGTCTCTTTATTCTTACATGTCATTAGTGGATTACACTAGAGCCATTGTTGGACAATACTTCTTCATTTTAAGCCCTCACTTAACATGATCTTGTCATCAAACCATAAATCATAAAATTCTGACGACACTCAGAAAGAGATTTTCTTTTCACCATGTCTTTTGGAATAAAATGTTTGAATTAATAGGCTCTGATGAATGAACAAAACTCACAGTAAAAATATACTTTAAATAAAGTATAAATACAGATAATATAGATACATATTATAATGTGGAAATGTTGGTTGAAGCCTTATAGCAGACAAACTGCTGTAAGCCAAACTGCCCTTAAATATACTGTATTGTAAAACTGCAAACTCTCTTAATGTAAAACACAATTTTCGGGATAAAGCTGTCACCATGAAATTCCGCTTGACATTAAAGCAATTATTGTGTGGATTACGCGCTGCTTGAAATTGTTACATTTTAAATATGCAAACAAAGCAACAAGCTAGTTTGCATAAATGTCACTAAAATTCGAAAGAACATGAAAAATGTTGCAGTGTGATTTTACAGCCATAATGCCGGCTCGTTGCCAACACGAGCCCCACAGTCTATGCTCCCATCCATGTGCTTTCAAGGACGGAGGCTGTGTGAGAAGGACGGGACAGCAGTGTGATGCCTCACTTTCAGGCACCATGAGAGGTGCTTGTTGTGGCTCTGTCATTATAGTTACAGTTATCGTAAATTCACACACACAAATGCGCACACACACACACACACATTCTCTCACCGGTGTAGAGTTACATCCTGCCACTGCAGTTTGCACTCTGTGAAGGGCAAGAGCAGCCTTCGTGACCTCCACAAACATGCACAAACACACACACTACTCATTACTCCTTGAGATTTTTAACTACATGAACCACTGGGAAGAGCACAGATTATTTAAAATTATGCCGGACACTCCTCTGGAGCAGTTTATTTACTCTGAGTATGAAGATTAATATTAATACAGCTGTGTTTGATGCTTTCCTCTAGAACCGTTGTACACTTTCATCTGCAAAAACAGAGCAGCTGGGACAGATTGTGTGTGTGTGTGTGTGTGTGTGTGTGTGTGTGTGTGTGTGTGTGTGTGTGTGTGTGTGTGTGTGTGCGTGTGCGTGTGTGTGGTCTCTGGAGTATCAGTGTGCTAGTTTGTGTGTTTTTCAGGAAAAGACTCAGTGTATAGTAGGAGTGCATACATAAAAATAATCAGTCAGTCTTAGTGTAACGCACTGGCTGGTTAGGAATTACTTTCTTTAGAATTTGAATTTAAAAAAATAGGGTTAATGTTAATTTTCGTTTTATAAATGTGATAAAATTGTGATGTAAATTGTCCTTTCCCTTTGCGGGACAGACTGGTAAGTAATGTACTCTATGCAGAATCTATGTAGATGTATTTACAACCCGTGTCCGTTGTTTGCAGTGATATTGTGCATTGTGTAAGTAAGAGGCTTCCTTCTGGGCAGGCGAAGAGCTTAAGGGGGGGCAGGGTGAAGGTGAAGATGGAAAGACTCAAGCCACGCACTATGACTGAATGATGAGGACAGCAGGAGAGCGAGACAGAGCTGACACAAGTGCTTTAAACAGAGGCAGAAGAGAGGAGGTGGCAGAAAAAATGAGGATAGGAAGAGGAGGAGGAAGAGAATGAGGTGATGAGAAAGGTGGTGATGAAACAGGATGGATGAATCTTCCCAGAGTGACTTTGTGTCTGATATCTGTATAACAAATGAGGAAGAGCAGTGTGAATACAAGTGCTTAATTTCTGCGTGAAATGATATAACAGCATCCTGTGTTAAGCTCTTATAACCCAGAAAAATGTTTGCTGTTTCAAGTTTACTGTGTACAAATGTATTTTCTCCAGGAGACAGACAGGGTTACTCCATCTGATTGTTTCAGTTTGTTGGACAGATATCCAACTGATCATATAGGATTGGTGCTTTTTTGGTTAAAAACAGAAAGCTCACATTTTTACATATTGCTCAAAAATTTAAAGGAACACGTAGAAAACACATCAGCTCTCAATGGAAAAAAAACATCATGCTGGATATCTGTACTGATGTGGACCGGGTAATGTGTTAGGAACAAAAGGGCACTGCATCATTTGGTGGAAATTAAAACGATCACCCTGCAGAAGGCTGAATTCAAAGACAACTCAAAAACCAATGATGCAGCAGCCTAGTTCATTTTGCCAAGATTTTATTGCAGCAACACAAAATGGTACTGTGTAGTTTGTACTAAACAGATGATGGATGGTGTTCTGCGGGACCAGCTCCTGAACAGTCTGAGGTCCAACTTGGTGGCGTCAAATGGACCAAAATATAATGTTGCAGATTTAGGTCAGATGATCGTGGGGGCCAATCAATGGTATCAATTCCTTCATCCTCCAGGAAATGCCTGCATGCTCTCACAGGACCAGCATAGGGTCTGACAATGAGTCCAAGGATTTCATACTAATAACTAATGGCAGTCAGGGTGCCGTTGCATAGCCTGTTGAAGAGATGACCCATCACCCACTGACCCATCACCAAACTGATCGGGCTGCACAATGTAATAGGCAGCTGAACGTTGTCCACGGCTTCTCCAGACCCTTTTCACATGTGCTCAGGGTGAACCTGCTCTCATCTGTGAAAATCACAGAGAGCTAGTGCTGGACATGACAAATTTGGTATTCTATGGCAAATTCCAGTTGGGCTCCACAGTGCCCAGGAGCCCTGTTCTTGATTGTTTTGCTAGAGACATTCACGTCAGTGACCTGCTGGAGGTCATTTTGCAGTGCTCTGGCAAACCTCATCCTGTTTGTCCTTGCACAAAGGTCCTACTGATGGATTAAGGAACTTCCACGGCCCTGTCCAGCTCTGCTAGAGTAACTGCCTGTTTGCTGGAAACTCCTCCATGTGCTTGAGATCGTGCTGGGAGAATCAGCAAATCTTCTGGCAATGGCATGTACTGATGTGCCATCCTGGAGGACTTGGACTACCTGTGCAACCTCTGTAGGGTCCAGGTATTGCCTTTTGCTATCAGCAGTGACACTTTGCTTAACCAAATACAAAACTAGAGAAAATAAACAGTCAGAAAAGATGATGGGGGGGAAATGTCAGTGGCCTCCACTTGTAAAACCATTCCTGTTTTGGTGGTTTTCTCATTGTTGCCCCTCTAGTTAATTTAATTAACACCAAAGCAGCTGAAACTGATAAACAACCCCATCTGCTACTTAACTAACCAGAGCAATATCGCAGAAGTTGAACTGACTTGATTGCAATACTCTGATTACAAAGTGTTCCTTTAATTGTTTTGAGCATTGCCCAGGAAACGTTATTGTTTTCCTGTTTGTAGGGCAAGCTAAATGTGCCAGCTGCTGGCATAAACCAGTATGAGAGTGGTAGTGATCATGTCATTTAACTGTCAACAAACAAGTATATTTTGCTAGGCACCAGAACACAGTTGTATTATATTATGTTTAATGCTTTGCTTGGTTTGCACAAGTCTTTCCATGTGTTTGTTAATGCTTTGTTATCATGTGCTTTATTAGTGGTATAAATTGAAATTTTAATTGGAATTGATTGCAGTAACAAAATAAAGGCTAAGTCTGCATTTACCATTGTTTTGTTAGACTTGTGGACGAAACAACAACTATCATTGTAATGTTCTTTGTTTGGTGTCTGTATACACTGGGAAGGCTTAAATCCACCCTACACACCAAACCCATAACCTTTGTATAGATAATACATGTGTTCATTTGTTATTCATGATTGTGCATAGAGGTGGTGCCTTCTGCTCCATGTTACTGAATGTTAGGGTGTAAAATGGCCGCTCTCCATCGAGGGAAGTTTCAGCTGAGATTAGCTACGGTTGAGGGGGGAAAAAACAGGGAAGACTGGAAAGAGGAGAGAAAGAGAGAAGAAGTGCAGAAGAAAAAAAAGAGGATGAGATCCCGTGCAGAGAGAAGCTAGAGTGGATTGAGTGTGAAAGAAGCAATCAGGTGCAGTTAGGCAGCCGCAAAACGAGAAAGGGTGAAGGAGAAGAAACGAAGGAGAGAAAAAGCTGTGAGAGGCTGTCAGATAAAAAAAAAGTCAGAGGTCTAGCACTTCTGTGGATTCTGCTGCAGAAAATATGCTTTCAAATGTGTCGGGTTTCGAGTGTTTTTGACTGTGCTGCTTGCTGATGTTTGTGTGTTGAGTTGTTTCTGTGTTTTTTCTCTGACAATAAATCCCAGGTTCTGCCAATACTGGCTCCCACTGATGTCAAGGAGTAGTTATCAACATGCAGCAGATTTTACTGGTTGTTGGAACTCTTGTTTTCCTGTATCTCCTTTTTCTCACTTCTGCAAAAGAACTACATGTGCACATGGTAACTTTTTTTTCCCTCTTTGAAAACTTTTGGCTGCTCCAAAGCTGTTTATGGAATCCTCAAATACCCATTTGACCTGTTTCTGTGTGAAAGTTTGTACGTGTTTGGTTTGCTACTAGTTTGTCTGAATACCTTGTGATGCCAGTAGGGGTCTCTGCCTCTCCACGTCACTCACCCGGCCACCAGTGGCGTCCGCTGCGTTTGGCTACTCAAAGAGGCTGAGGCAAAAGCCTGCAGTAAGCTCTTGTCAGTTACCGTCGGAAGTCACCAAAAATCATTAAAGGATGTTTTGATGTGTGGAGACTTGTCTGTCTCACTGAGTCATCTTCTGTTCTCTCTTTCTCTTCTGCAAACCCCTGTTTCCTTGACAACCAGGTGCAAGCAAGTAGACCTGTAGACAGGAACCATTTTCACATCTTCTTCTACATTTATGCGATGCCACTCCCAGGGATTGGGATTTTAAATGAGTTTTATTATACATTTTTAGTGACTAAACATGAATGTGAGAGATGAAGAACAAGAGGAGAAGATGAGAATTAATGAGCACACAAAGTGTAATGAAATTTAAATGAAAATAGCAACAGGAGTTGTAACTAAATAGTCATTACATACAACGTAACCATAGTACCACTCAACTGTAATGCTTGTGTGAATGACTGTATAATTTGAAACAGAATTACCTTAAGTGGGCAGTTTATTTTTCTATATACAAAGAAACTGACTCCAGTCCACAGTAGCAGTGAATATGCTTGTAGCTTACCTGTTTACAAAGCAATACAGATGCATACATAAAGGTTAAGATATGAATTTAATGGTTCGATAAGCTTAAACATGTTACTCTGGGGCGCTGTTATAGCTCGCTGGGTTGAGCGGGCAACCCATGTGCTGCAGGGTTATTACAGCTCAGGGCCATTTGCTGCATGCCTTCCTCTTGCTCACTCTTCCACCTTTCCTCTCCAGAATTAACTGTCATAATAAAAGCTAAAGAAGAAAAAAGAAAAAAAAACATTATTCACAGATGCTTAATGCACATACAGTTCTGTGAAAAAAGTATTTACCCAGTTCCTGATTTCTTCTTTTTTTTAAATCATCAGACAACCCAAGTAAATACAGAAATGCAGTTTTTAAATGATAATTTCATTTATCAATGAGAAAAAAAACTATCCTGAAAACTCTAGCTAGCTCTATGTGAAAAAGTATTTACCCCCTAAACCTAATAACTGGTTGGGCTGCACTTTGTAGCAAGAACTGCAATCAAGCATTTGGGGAGAACTGACACGTTATGTGTTATCTGAGAACACTGTAGATAAAATGTAAGACTGAGTTTTATAAAACCTTGCCTGCTAGGTTTTATGCTAGTCAGTTAATTCTAAACAACTTTAGCAAAGTTGTATAACTGACAAGAGATAAAGAAAGAATTTGGAGGTAGCTGCTGTGATGTCACCTGTTGGCTTGTGGACATCTGTACTGAAGGCCTAAGTTTGGAGTTACGGCTCTAGGTTCGTTTTGTGGAGTCAGAAGTGACGGTCAGAAGAGTGTGGAGTGCTATCAGCTAGTGCTGGGCGATATGGAAAAAATATTTATCACGATATGAATTATTTTATATCACGATAACGATATATATCACGATATACGACCTGACCTGTGGTCATCTAGAAAGTACGCAGTCTGTAAACAGCGAGTGCCGAGGGTGCAGTCTTTGTTTTGAGTTACCGTAAAGTATGTCGCAAATCCGGGTGCACGTACAGCAGCACCAGCTCGCAAACCACGAGACGGAGTTTCTTTGCGAAAAATATCTTTTTTTTATACTTTATTTTTTCTTGCATAAAGTTAAGAGCATGTATAGTGAGAAGACAACACTAATATATTTGCCACAGGCTATTTAACCCTTTAAGACCTACCATAGAACCAAGTCCGCCAGAGCTTATCTTTATGTTTTTACATGCTGTAGTGCCACTTGTGGGAGTATTTCAAGTTTCCATATATCAATACAACCGTTATAGCCTAAATTTTAATAATATGTATGCATTAAGTCCATAGTAACTACATAAATTGCAAAAACTTGTAGTGCAATAAACTACAAAAAAATTGAAAATCGTTTTTGTTTTGTTTTTTACATATATTTCTAGTTAAAAAAAAATTTAAGAGGTGTATCCCTCAAAACTGTAAATACAAAAGTTTCCAACCACGAGAAATTTATTTTGAGTGTCTTCATAGTTTTATTTTTGAGATACACTAATTTTTGTATACTACAGGAAAAATGAAAATAAATATTATAATGCATCAAAATAAACTATTTCCAACAGTGTAATTTGAGTTCTAAGCATCCCAGAAACGATACAGAAAAGCATAAAGTCAAACATGTCTTTTAAAAACACCAACATAGGCTTATAAGCCCTTTCGCGAAAATGACGTCACTTCCGGTTTCGGGCAGGTAATGTCGGACGTGCGATAGTTCGTGCTGACGTGTATGCCAACGTAGGAAGTCTTATGAACGTCGGCAAAGCGTGTTTCTGGAATATTATGTTTTTGTTGCTGCAAGTTTGGAATATTATGTTTTTGTTGCTGCAAGTGCTTCTTATGCAATTTTTGCAAAGTTATATGTGGAAGGAAACCGTGACCTTGGACAAGCTAATGGAATAAGATGTAAGTACAACTCCTCCGGTTTCACATGCAAAAAAAAAAAATATTGCGCTACCTTACGTGGTTCCAGTTCTACAGGGGTTTAAAAATAGTTAGGTAAAACGGAGTGTGCCTGCTCCGACCGGTTGTAAAGGGTTAATTATATATTTTATGTAATAATTTATAAAATTTGGGTTAGTACGATATAAACGATAGAAGACAAATGGCACGATAGACACTTTTCTATCGTCCACACGATATATATCGTCATATCGCCCAGCACTACTATCAGCTAACCTGAACTACCTTGGTTAGCGAGGTGAAGCCAAGGACCGAAGGTCTGCATTACAGACACACTACTAGCACTGAAACAATACTAAGATTTCACTCACCCCTAAAATAAAACTAAGGAGGCAATGGGGACAGTCTTAGTATTGTAAGCCATATTATTTGTCTAAAAATATCATAAAAAAATCTTCAAAAGGCACAAAAATGGTAAAGAGTTTATAGAATGACTCAAACTAGCTCAGGTGGCAGTTAGCAGACAGCTAGCAGCTATCAGCTGTGTCAGCGATCGTTTGGCGCTCTCCTGTCAAAGTTATATTAACTTTAACTTTTTGAAGGTAAGAGTTATATAAATTTTCATCCACTGTACAATTTTGCACAGTGTAAACTGTAAAATACAAGTTTGTATTTCTTTGGTTGTACAGTCTGTGACGCAACTTTTCCTAACACATAAAGTCTTAAATATCCAACATTTAGGTAAAAAAGAAGCTGCTTTTGCCTGCTCCCTTGTCACTAGGACTTTCCACAGTGTGTTGCTCTGTATGTTTGCTTTGTCAGAGTTTTACACTGGATGCCCCTCCTGATGCAACAAAAGGGATTTCTCTTTCCAGGTGGAATCAAGAAACTTCTCCAGTACACCTCCACAGGGATTTCAAATCAATACTTGATTTGTCTTTAGCTTTAATTCAGTGAGTTTTACACAAGTTTTGAATAAGTTTTGTAAGAATTACATCTACTTTCATACACAATCCACCATTTCCAGAGGCTCAAAAAATAATCGGAGAGTTGACTAACAAGCAGTTTCATGGCCAGGTGAGGCCTGTTTCCTTGGTATTTAATGACAAATGAAGCAGATGTAATAAGTTGATTCAAAGCCTTGATTATGTATTTTATAACATTTCAGGGTTAGATGTCAGTGCAAATGAGTAAGACCATTACACTTAAAACCACCAACATTGCCCAATCAACAGACTGGTTCATTCTTATGAAGAAGAAATTCACAACAAAAGCCCTGAAAGACCACAGAAGAGTGCATGAATTATTTCCATGCATAAGAAAAACTTCACAATATCAGACCAAGTCAAGAATACTCTTGAGGAGGTAGCCATACTATTGTATGCTATTGTCATGTGTTCATGAACGGAAATACAGAGGACTTTAAAAAAAGAAGGCGCAAACCACTGGTTACACTCACATCATCTGTCAAACATGGCAGTGGCACTGTTATTGATAATATGGCAGAAAGTGTGAATGACATATCCCTCAAAATGCTGCAAAACCGACTGGAGATCAGTTGTATTGTAGCTTTTAAATCCTCAGTGTCAAGGTCAGTCCCCTGATCTCAAGCCATTACAGCGTGCGTTTCATCTATTAAATACAAAACTGAAAGCAGAGAGACCCTCAAGCAGTAATAAAGGAGGGAAATGAGTTTAGGAATTACGTATAAATAAATTACATAATAGTATTTCCTAACCTTGCTGCAGCTATGCTTCAAAACTGGTCTTTACAAACCAATTGATGCTGGTTATGTCTATGTTTTCTACACAGTGAATTGTGTTTTGACATGACATCTTCATATTGGCACTGTGAACATTTCCAGTAATAGTGGTATAGTCGTAACCATAGCGCCCCAAGCTGTTAGCTGTGTTCAACTGCCAAGAATCATGTGGCTCCACTAATTAGGGGTCTGTTTAATTTGGTAAGTTTTAGTGATTATTGAAATTGTAAAATTATAATCACGACTCAGTTTATCCACAGAAAAATAAAAACAAACTAGCTTTGTGATCATAAAGCAGATTTAACAATCTGTATAAATCACCAGAGGGGCTTTCAGACCAGCCAAGTGCATGCACTGTGCTATTATACCGGGAGAGAAGGGACAAAGCAGGCTATCATTTATAAATAGAAGGATTCGGCACACGCAATGTCACGCTGGAGGAAAATGGGTCTGTTGAATTTGTGTTGAGTAAGCAGTGACTGGAGGTTTTTTTATTAGGAGGAAATAGAGCGTTTAATTTCATGCTAATTCTCAGCATTACAGCCAAATGTGATTTAAAAACTCCCTCTGCACTAAGTGCCAGAACTTTCATGTCTGTGTGCATGTGTATATGTGTGTGAGTAAGCAACACAGAACAGGTGGTCAGAGCCCCAAGTCCTCGTCTAAACCCTGCCCCTTCCCTCCTCTGTCAGCTGATGCGCTACGAGCTGCTCTCTCTCCTCCCTCCTTCATCCTCATCGTTCTTGTCTCATTCTGTCTTTATCGCTGACCAAATATCATACTTTCTTTTCCTCAGCCTGCCCCTGTTTATCCATCTCTCTGCCCTCACTTTTTCTATTGCTCTCCCGCTCCCTGTTTTTGTATTCTTCTTTCCTGCCGTGTCTCATCCCAGGCTGTAATAATATCAGACTGACTAGTGGAGTGCTGTTGTCCGAGCGACTGGCAGAGGGAGCAGTACAGGAGTTTTATCTAGCCCTGCTGCACTCTTTGTGGACCAGGATTCTGAGGAATTATCCCTCCTTTCCACCATCCTCACCCCCTTTACCTACTACTCATCCTCTTCCTGTCTCTCATTTTAAGGGGTGTCCATTTGAAGGCTCTGATATGTTTAGCATTCACCATGAACCCTACAGTCAAGATCCACCTTCAGAATGGGACCCACTTTAACACCTACATGTACCAGGTAGGGACTCGGCGTTCATGCAGTGTTTGGATATTTCCAGTGAAGGATTGCCTTCAGCTCAAATAGCTCACTCTGCGGTCTCCACATGTCCTTGCCCGAGTATTGATTTCAGTGCTGATGGCTCTTTTCTAGGTCTGAGATATGGCCTTCTCTCCACCTCCTCTTCCTCCCTCCTCCTCCTTCCTTTTCACCACTATGCCTCAATCACTCTGCAAAGAATGATTAATGCCTCGCAGTAAAGCAAATTGCATATTCGTTTAGAAATGTGGGTACACCGTCACCAACAGAGCTTTTCACTGGTTCATGTGGTTAGTAGCACGTTTTCAACTTTCATTGTTTGTGAATATAATAGAGATAGATATCTGTCATACACTGATTAGGAACTCTCTCTTTTTCTGTGACTGCTGTGCATGCTTGACTTGCCGTATGCTTGTTACGGCACGCGTGCAAGAGACAGACTCTACTGATGCGCAACAAAAACTCTTTGTGCTTCTCCTTTCAACCGAGCAGAGGAAGTATTCCCCTCTCATCCTTCCTCTCTTTCTTTTGTCCCCTTTTCTGGCACAGGTTTTGTTTTGCTTTGATGAAGAAAACTCTGATACATGAATGGATGCTATTCTGGGTTTAGGCCTTCAATGGCACGGAGGAGGAGGAGGAGAGAAAGTTGGGAAACTTGGAGGGATTTGACACCTATTTGCACGCTGAATGTGATATTCTGAAACACGGAGACATGCCCGACGTGCCAGCTATGCCATCTTGTGCAATACAATACACCGTGCCATTTTTGTGCTCTGAAATCTGGCTGTTTTAAAACTTTTGATATGCATATTTTTACAGCAGACTTTCTCCCAGGTTTTATTTAAAAACCTTAAAAAATAATTTAAACTATTTTCACTTTGATTTTTATCAGTGTTTTAGAAAACTACAAATCTGGGGAAGTTTTGTCCTTTTATTTCTAAGGTGCTTCGCCTGCACTTTAACATATTTCTGTAAAAATCCAGGTAAGCTTGTACATGAATTCTTTAAGAGTAGTCCTGAATACTATAAATGGTGTAAATGGTGATGCCTTTGAAGACAATAATATCAACAGAAAGCTAGGTAGGTGCAAGGACTTATGGGAATGTAAATGTTTAAGATCAAAATGTTAATTTAGAAGTTTTTGTTATTTCAGTTCATTAAACTTTGATTGGAGTGGACGTGTAATATGGAATCTGGCAACTTATACTAAGGTTTAATACTGGTCAACGAAAAGGACCAAGACTCCTGTAGACCTCTGGCTAGATTTAATATGGTGGGAAAAAAACTACAACATTTCTGTAATTGTACAATTCAACTACAAATACATAGACAGTAGCATAAACTAATAAGCTCATTATCTAGATCACCATCAGAGCATTAAAATAGTGTGATGGCAGCCAAACAGTTAACAGTATTAAGCTTCAAAGCTTGTATTCTACAATAATAGAGAGAAAACCCCAACAGTCAAAAGACCCCCTTTGACCAAGCACTTGCCGATAATGAGAGAAAAAACTCCCTTTTAACACGAAGAAACCTCCGGCTCAGAACCAGGCTCAGGGAGGAGCAGCCATCTGCCGTGACTGGTTGGGGGGTGTTCAGAGGAAGACAGGACCAAAGACACAATGTGGAAGAGAGCCAGACATTAATTCATTCGTTCATTCCTTAGCGTTAGAAACTGTAAAACAACAATTTAACTTTGTCAAACTTATCCGCCAGTACTTTAACAGGGAAAACAGTGTAGGCTGAATTATGAGCAATTCAGCCTACGCTGGTGCAGTGGGACAGATGTATTTTAATACATGGCTGGGACAGATGTATTAAAACACATCTGTCCCAGCCATCAAGGTTCGTATTGTTGTTTAGTTTCCACACTGTGCCTTCTGTAAGAAAACTTTCGGAAAAGTTTTTGGTTATACTCGTGCCTCCAGAGCATCAGTCTGAGCTGGGATCTGTCAAGTGCTGCAGTCAGCTGCTGCAGCTGCATCCTTCCCCAGTCTCAAGTGCTGTCACGCCATCATACAGAAGGAAAACCTCTCAGCAGCTTTGTGCATGTTTGTGTTGTAGTGTGTGCAACAGAATGTATCTGCATTCATTTGATGAAACGTTGTATGCAAAGTTTGTCTGCTGCTCCAACACTTTCCTAATGAGCTGTTGCCATGGCATTGGCAGCAGTGTGAGAGGTGGCGTCATGGCAACAGATTACTCACTGGCTACATTACTCACAGGGCCAACACCCCAGCTAGGTGTTGTTTCGTCATGGCTCTTGTGTAGGTTCGCGCTTTTGTGTCTATATGTGTGTCTGTGTGTGTCTCTGTGTGTGTGCGTGCTGATTAAGATTTGCCAGAGGAAGGTCGAGTCCACCTTTCGGCTGTTTGCCACCTCGCTCTTCCTCTCTCTGCAGTGGTGAAGAGTTACAGAGCTGTGATATCTGAATCTCTCCAGGGACTCACTCATTCTCCAGTCTCTGACCCTGCATTCATCTTTGCTGTGGCATCCCTTGGTGAATTACCAAGATTTACATCACAGTTGGTGTAGTGTCTTTCGATGTGTGCATGTGAAAGGAATTTAGTCAGTAGACATAATCTCTGATATTGTATTGTAGCTTGCTTTTCTTTGCCTCTCCACAGCAAATGAACAGTTCTGTGGTTTAAATCTGAAAAGATTTAGCCTCACCAGTGCATTATCACGAGTGTGCATTGTATAACTTTATGCAGAAAAAACACTTGATATCTTGGTGTATTTGCAACAGCTGTTCAGCTAGACTTTAGTGAACTCTATAGGCAGAACTGAACTTTTTCACTGCTATTGCTCATCCACAGACAGAAAAGTGGGTAAACCAAAACTATTTATAGTCATAATGGTGACAGAGAGCTGAATACTGCTGCTCACTTATTGTCGCTTTTGTCTTTACCCTAGCTTTAACAACTCTTCTTGATATAGCTGATCAGCTTACATCATACCATTTTAAAAGGTTGCAAACAATAAAATAAAATAAAATATGAAAAACAACATAAAAATACAATTAATTTAGGATTCAAGATTAAAGAAGATACAAGAAGCAAATTAATTAAAGCAATTTAAAACAGAAGCTAAATAATTTGCAAAAATGGATTTATCGAGGAATTCATTGTTAGGGTGCACTGTGTAGAAATCGGGGTGGTTGGAGAAAAAGAAAAACTAAACACCAGTCATCCAAGTGCAGTATGAACGTGCAGTAAAACGCACTGGACCAAGTTTAATATTACCCATAGCACTAGTGTAGCATAGAAGTGATGTACATTGGCAGTTCTCCAATGAGGTTATATAGAAACCGTAGCATATGTCTGTCAAATCCCTTGGCCACAGAGACCATGCAACTTTTTCATATAAGATGCCCTGATGAGTACAATAAACATCACCATAAAACCTAATGACATCAGTGTCCAAGTTGATGTTTAGAATGTGTATCTGTTTTGTAGAGATGTAAAATATATTCAAGCTGCTGATGTGCGAGATCATAAATTAGCATAAATGATATCATGTAACACAGCCCTGTCCTGTGAATCATGTGAATATGATGTGATGTGCGAATGCTTACAGCTTCACTCGCTTTCCTGTCTTGCTTAGTCACAAGTGTCCCTTGTTTCCTTTCCTTCCACCTGCTGATGCTCAGAGAGGAACTGCTTGACCTCAGCGCGTTTAAGCTCTGGCAAGCGTCCATTCATGTTTGCTTTGGCTTCACTCTCCTGTCTTGTAAATCCTGTCACACATTTTAGAAGTACAACTGATCAGTTTATAAATTCATTCTAAGGACACAACGTCCAGGAGTTACCTGGCGATCAAGTGAGATAGTTTACACTTCTGTGAATTTTTGACTCTCGTTAACAAATCCGAGTTTGCCAACGAGCTGTGGAGACACTGATGAGAATTTCTGCATGTAAAAAAAGAGTTGGAAAAGTCAAAGTGTAGTGGGTTAGTGCCAAATTGCCAGATTTTCACTGTTAGCGTCATCCTGGTTCATTTATGTTTGTGGGCTCCTATATCAACAAGTATACTGTTAAGTGATATTACCAGAAGATAAATGACTCCTACTGTAGTCCAGGACATGTTGATACTGTTTCAGTAGATTCTAAGATGTATAACTTCAATTTAAATCTCTTAAATCTTGGATGAAGTTATATAAGGACATAACACTGTCAAAGCAGATTAAGAGGAAATTCTGTGTTTTCTTTGACTATGATTGACTGTGGCAGTATGATAGTGTGGTACATGATGGTGCACTGTCATCTCACAGCAAAAAGGTCCGAGGTCTGAATCCACTGTCTGACTGGAGCCTCTCTGTGTGGTGTTTGCATGTTTTCCCTGTCTCTTCTAGGGTTCCCTTTAGACACTCTGGCTTCCTCCCAAAGTCCAAAGACATGCATGTTAACTTAATTGCTGATTCTGAATTGGCCGTAGGTGTGAGTGGTTTTCTGTGTTAGCCCTGTGACAGGCTGTACCCTGCCTCTTTCCCTTTGACAGCTGGGATTTGCTCCAGGCCCTCTGCGACCCTTAATTGGATAAGCATAAGAAAATGGACAGATGGATGGATTGAATATGATTGATGTATTAATTTATTAAGGATCACAGTCAGAGAAGGTGCCACGCTGGGTATTTTCACAGTGATTACATCAATAAGAATAGAAATTAAAAGGTCTACTTCATTACTTTCCAATCTCTTATACAAGTAACTGGGAAATTTAAAAGCCAAAGATCAGCCAGTGGAGAAAGTCTTGGATTCCCTTTATGTGGTGCAGAATACTAGAAAGCAGTATTCCCATGGTGTTGAGTGTATTAAGAGTTATAGTCAGTGCTGGGATTTGGTCTGATGAGCAGTACTTTTAACTTTAAGAGCAGACATGAAATACTGCATAGTTCACTGGGATACATTTAGAGGAATTAAAGAACAAAAGAAGAAGGAAGGGCTCTTTCTACTGCTGCATCTGGAATGAAGAGTAGTGTGATGTAGTGTTGACAAGGTGTTAAGGTGTGAAGGGCCAGTATCTGTCATGATCAGGTCCTCTGAACTCAGAGTCACGCAACAGAAAATAACTGGCAAGGTGAAATATCACCACGTCAGTTCTGATGACCACCTCCTAAACCCCCTCCCCCCCCCCCCCCCCCCCCCCCACACACACACACACACACACACACATTATTCACCAATAAATTCCACAATCCCACAATGCTTTACCTTTGATGCTGAGACAATGACCATCCAGTAAAGTGAGCTCTACTTTTATTTTGACATTGACTGTATCCTCCATATCTGTTATCATGGATGAGAGTGATGTGAATGAGCAGCTGAGGGGGCGGCCTCAGATACGGTTCAGGTGTGTGGTGTAGGTCGAGTCCCCATAGTACCGATCTCTATGCACGCTGCACACGTACAACGAAAACACAAAAATACACTCACACACAAGTAGAAAAGGATAACCGCAGCCACAATAAATCTTATACAGCTTTTTTGAATTGTATGTGTGCGTGTGTGTGTGTGTGTGTGTGTGGTGGGGGCTCTTTTAGCCCTTTTTTTTTGTCTGACTCCACTCCAATCTTTTGCCGTCTCCTTCTCTGCACACACACACACTCATATACACACAGCATTTTTTTCATCCTTTAATCCCAAACTGCTTAAGGAAGGGAAAGGGAGAAATCCCTTTACAATGTCTGGGCTCAGCAGTGTTTGGTAACCACTTGCTATCTCACATTGTGGTTGGAGGCAGCCGTGTTCCTCCAGACACCCAGAGTCTTCTCTCCCGGCTCTGTACAATATGCACCCTGACAGATGTCAAAGTTTTCGTCAGCATGTATTGTGTCGTTGTTTCGGAAACGTTAACCTTTTCTTTTTTCTTTGGGTTTTGAGTGGTGAAGGTTATATAGTGCATTTGGTTTTGAAAAAGAGCACAAAGTCAAAGGCAGTAACGGCAGTTAAAAGGAAGTCATTCAGCAGATAATGTGTTATACGTTACATATACCAGGTGTTTTTTATATACTTTATAAATACTCCAAATCATGCATCCGTATCTTTCCTTCATGTTGTTTGTCGGTGCATGTTTCTCCCATTTGCATTTTCTGTGTGTGTGTGTTTTCTGTTGTCTTTTTTACATGTTGAGATTGGGAGAGAGATGAAGGGATGAAGAGATGAACTAGAAAACGCAAGAGGTTGCCTGTTGAGCCTTTTTTGTCATGATTGAAAGAGAGAGCGAGCTCTAACATCTGTTGGCGGATTTGGGCCGAGCACATGTCTATTGATGCACCCCTGTGGACCCTGTGGAATAAGGGAAAGTAAAATGAACAAGCTGACCCATTTTCCCCTTTCCTCTAGTCACTCGTTTCCTCTCTCGATCCTATTCATTCGCTCCCCTCTGCTCCAAAGTCGTTTTTTTATTATTATTATAATTTTTTTATATATTTTTTTGCTTGCAGCACACCAGACAGGATAAATAGAAATGCAGAGATCAATATGTTTATTTATATATGGTGTGTGGGTTTGTTTTAATGTATTATTTAAATAATCATTTGCAACTCAGCTGGGTCATTATGGAAGAGAATCTGCCTTTCCTGCTGGATGTAATGTTGTTTTTTTATTTTAAAAAAAGTTTTTATATCTCATCTGTATGCTGGAGTCAGATGATAGAATAAATATTAACCCTGGAGAACCCATGGGGTCAGAGCCGACCCCATTGGTTTTCTAGGGAAACCATGGGGTCAAATTTGACCCCATGGGTTCTCCAGGGTTAAAAGCACCAAGCAAAATTAAGAGACGCATATCTTTTTTTTTCTCATGACATTCAAATTACTAATCCATGCAGACATGTGTTAAATATCACAAACGTGTGGCACAGTGGTAGACACTGGCAGAAAGAGCAGCATCATTAGTGTAAAGCTAAAGGTAAGACTGAAATGTGGGGCTAATTAAAAGTAATGAGAGCAGTGTGGGTCATCCCCCTACATCAGCTACTGACATCATTAGCCTCTTCAAAGTTTACAGTAACAGAGCTCGGATAAAATTTCACTTCCCCACTAAGATGCATTAACCTCTTGATTAAAATTGAAATCAAACTTACAGGAGAAACAGTCCATCCATCATGCACATTAGTGGGCATAACGTAATTTTTTATCCCTATTATATTTCTCTGTGAAAAGGCTGCAAGAACGTGCAGGGCTGCGTGTAAGTTGTTCACACCGAGATTTTATGGTTTTTACAAGATATCAAACATTGTTGAAAATGCAATGCATGATATCTTTATTTATATTTAGTAGTTCATCCTCTCTCATATAAATGTGCATTTTTATCTTATAATGCTAGTATAATATTGCAGAGGGTCTCTAGAGATTCTTCAGTAGTGATAATTTATCAGCACATCTGCTTTGCTGGTGAAGGCCAGTGCAAATGGGGCATGTCTTGGAACATATTTTCACACCTGTCAGTGTCAGTGTATTGCCACTGTGGTGCCAGTTTCATGTAGGGCTGCAGTTGTGGAACATTTCCATTCTAACTTTAAAAAACACATCTCTTAGTCAGGGCTGGTGTTTAGGTCATCTGTGCAAAACGTGAGACCAGGAGTGCGGTGTCGTAGCTGCAGCAAGCATCAGGACTTTAAAAAGCATATGTTTGCAAGTGGATGTGTGTGTGTTGGACAAGTAGAGAGACCGTAAGCCGCTGGGTATTGGTTTGGACTACAGCCGAGCTCACAGGAAATGCCAACAAAGCACCAAGTGACATTCAGACAACATGGACAAAACAAACGCACACACACTCGTGCACACACAGATGCACAGACTTCGGTGAACAAACAGCTATCCAATTTTTGTTCCAGTGTGATCGATCGGGAAAAAATATTAAAAATCAACTTCCAGCAGGAGATGTGTGTGCCACCGACTGGTTCTCTGATGTAGAGTGTAGCAGCAGCACTCTTAGTACCTCATCTAATCGAGTACATCTAATCGATTGCAGACAGAATAACAGAAAATCACATAGGAAAGTGGATTAGATGTGGGGCTGTGAGACCAGGAAGCACCCTCTGACATAAGGATTGACTTCACATAGGTTACATTAACCATTAATAACACTAGTGGGGTGGGTGGCTATAGCTCAAATGGTAGAGCAGGTCAGCTACTAATCAGAAGATTGGTCTGTGTGAATGAAATGTCTGTGAATGGTAGATAGAAGCATTTACATAGAACATAGAAATAAATGCTTGTGTGAATGAGGCAAGTTGTGTAAAGTGCTTTGAGTGCCCAGTTAGAGTAGAAAAGCATTATATAAGAACCAGTCCATTACCATTTACCACTAGTGCATAAAAAGCCATGTGGTGACATATCACCTTTCCTTCCACTGATCAAAAGAGATTACAGTGAGAACCTGTTAAAGCCTTTCTTGATTTATCTGAGTTTAACAGGATGTGGACCATTATCTCTCAAACCACTGCATGTGAAGATGTGACAGTATCAGAATTAGCATGGATGTTTTATGTATTATGTATATGTTATTATTATGTATTATGGTTGTAAGGAGGTAGGATGAGCTGCATTGTGTTAACTCATATTCAGATTCATATACTCGTAAAGTACATTGTAAGGTACAGATAGGCCAACAACTACTTTTGTGTAACGTCTACACAAACTGTTAGAGTGGATTCTTAAATGTTTGTCATTTTTATGCTTGCCATCCATTTCTACATTGTTTAACTGTGAGGCTGAAGTGTTTTATCACAGGGAACATCCTTGTGGAGGTCTGTTTGAGGTTTGGTAGAGCTTCCTGCCCTTTGTATGGTTTCACTGTGTTACCTATGGTAAACCATACATTGGGTGTGGGGGAGACTACCCTCTTTATGACCAAGGATGTTCCCCCTGCTTTTAGGTTTTATGACCCTTTGATCAGCAGGAACACACACACACACACACACACACACACACACACACACACACACACACACACACACTCTTGTGTATACATTTACATACAGTGCCTTGTCTTTGTAACCAAATGGGGTTGCAAGGGGAGGTGTTTTGTAAACTATTGTTTGAAGTTTGTCAATAAAAGGCAGCGAGAGGAGGCTATCATGGGGTTTCATTGTCTTGCTGGACACAGATGAGAGGCCTCCCTTGCGCAAGTAATCAATCGAACACTGTTGCCTTGTTTTTCTTTCATGGGAATAAGTCCTGGATACAGCGGGGTCTGAGTTAAGACCCAACACAAACCTTTTTACTGCTTTCATTTAAAGCACTAGTTTGCCCCCAAAATGAAGCATTGTATGGTCAGGTGAAACTCCATTAAAGTTTATGTACTATAAAAGAATCAAACTTACGGCAGAAAACCGCAGTTCTATGACAGCCATCTCCCAAACTATTAAAGGTAATGGAGCCATCTATTTACAGCGCCAAAAGAGCATAAAATGCCCATCAAATTTATAACGTGTGGGACATTTGCGGTTGCTTAGAAAGGGAGCGCTGATATCTCTAGTAGATTTGGAGACGTCTGTGGCAGTAGGAACAGAGAAGAACACTTTTTGTATTAAAATTTTAACTTTCAAATGTGCATACACACGCTAACATGTTAACAAGCCAGTTAGCTTAGCCAGTTAGCTTAGCTGAACAATAAAGACGGAAAATTGTTTTAAAAAGCCATGATCTATCCAAAATTAAGAGCAATAAAACATTTTTTAAAAATTAAAATCTTTATCCTTTATGCTCGGGTCCTCTACCAGTGGCCTGCTAGCTTGAGGGTCCTGTATAGTATCTTTGCTGTTCCTTGGACTCCGCTCTTCTGGAGATTTCAGATGTCAGTCCTTGGATCTGCTGGAGCCACTCCCAGCCCTTGGTCATTCTTGAGCTTCTTGTGTTCCTTCTTCCTGATACAGGAAGAAGCTACATCTATCGCTACGGCCTTCTTCCTCTATGACTGTTAGCTGTAACTTTTTAAAGCTATCATATCAGGCTTTGCTTGACAAGAAATGAAAAGCATGTTTCCCAAAATTCCTAATGATTGTTCGAAACTATGTTTCAGCCTATTTTATGCATCACTCCTCCTCATAGCAACTGTGTTATTGTCTGTGCTATGTTACACATAGTACAAGCGGCCTAAATGTACAAAATGGCTGAATATAAGAAGTCTTAAAGAAACTGAGTGGATCGCCCAGAAACCAAGCATCAAGGCACTCATTGTTCAAGGTTTTCAAATGCAGCATTAAAGGACATTCAGTGCTTGCAAGTGCGTAAAAGCTTCCGTGAAGTGTATAGCCTTCTGTCAGTAACTGAGGTTGGTGTATTATAAATGACAGCTGGAGGTGTTCTCATCATTGTCAGTTCTATCATTTATAGAAATGACACTTGCAAGAACTGAGAGACTTTTTCACCGTGGAACAAACTTGTTGTTTCATGAGAAGTTCGTAATCTTATCTGTAGTAGCACTGATGTGACCCCACCAACAGTACAGCAATGTAAGGGCCAGAAAATTACCCAGACACTGAGGTAGGCAGAGTGGCACAGCTCACATTTTGTTTATTCAGCTCAGATAGTGCTGTTTTTGTACCTAGTGTGTCATGGAATTTCCAGCCTCTTAGACAACCTCTTATCGCAGATGCACAGAAAAAAATTTCCCAGACATCATCTCTCACGCAAGAACACTTTTCTTTTTGGAGAAGCCACCCTAGACTGCCCATTATTTAAGTGTGCCCTGACATCCCCTGCTGATAATGTGTTCCTCTTGTTTGTGCTCGTGTCTGGCCACCAAACAGCTCGGCCACATGCATACACTCTTTAACTACGAGACTGCAGCTGGATTCGTGCTCAGTTAAACAAACGCACTCAGCCATTACCTCGATCAGCGATACAGTATTAACCTCTGTATGGGTGTTGTGTGTGTATTTGTTGTGTAGGAGTTTGCCACCCTCACAAAGGAGCTGAACATATGCCGCGAGCAGCTGCTGGAGAAAGAGGAGGAAATATCTGAGCTGAAAGCGGAAAGGAACAACACCAGGGTATGTGTATCTATGTGTGTGCGTGTGTGTGTCTTTGAGGGCGTGCGTGTGTTTGACGCTGATGAAAACAAACAATGTTTCTGGAATTAGTATTCTCTTTGGTCATGCATACATTGGTGTGTGTGTGTTCGTGCTGTAGCTGCTGTTGGAGCACCTGGAGTGTCTGGTGTCTCGTCACGAACGTAGTCTGAGAATGACAGTGGTAAAAAGACAGGCACCCCCACCATCTGGAGTCTCCAGCGAGGTGGAGGTCCTCAAAGCTCTGAAGTCGCTCTTTGAACACCACAAGGCTCTGGATGAAAAGGTGGACTCTCTCGCTCGTTCACACACACACACACACACACACACACACACACACACACACACACATAGTGCATGACTGGGGTTAGTTCTGACAAGTAAATGACAAATTTAGAAACTTGAGGACACAATATCTTAACAGTTTCTTGCTTCAAATGTGTCTTTTAACAGAATTTTTGCCCTTTTTCACTGTTTCTTTGTTATTGATGAACCTTTGTTTAGGACAAAAACAGACAGTGGCTGAAGTCATGAGACTTTATTAAGAGAAAACAGCACTGGCAGCAGAAGTGGACAGCAAATGCAGATGAAAAAATAATCTGACTCTATATTAATATAAAAGTGAAAACTAAAAATCATGTAGTTTAGATTGCTTTGCCTTGAAAGGTTAAAATAACTGATTAAACGTGTGGACGGTGTGTTTGGCAGGTGCGAGAGAGGCTTCGGGTGGCTCTGGAGAGGGTTGCCACCCTGGAGGGGCAGCTAGCAACTACCACGCAAGAGGTGAGTAATGCGTATCTATGTGCAGAGTTTTTATGTGCATGTGTCTATGTGTGTGGTTGATGGTAAGTAAAACATCTGCTCAATCCCTAGTTGACATCTGCTAATGCCTCGAGTGTGATCGAATATACAATTTGCATATCACGCTGTGTGAGAGTCTCTGTCTTCTCAATCCTCAGTTCATATACATAAAACATCTATGTATAGATGTGTGAAACATAGGGCTCAGGTGCAATAATTGTCCTCGCAAAGACTCCAATTCGGCCCAATTAGGCTTTGGGAAAGGTGAAGGAGCGCATAGATTTAGAACTTTTAACTCTATTTTAATACGTTTCCAGCCTTTTCTATTGATAAAGACCTCCCCCATTGTTTTTCACTACCTACTATACAAATATCTACTGAAAATTTTGTCCTCAGCAACCAGATCTTTTAATGTAATTTTACACATTTATCATGTAGACAAACTGAGACATGTCGTTGAAATTGGACTTATTTTCCTCATTAATACTTATCGGGGATTAAATGTGTAGCTAAATGTCTTTACACCGATGTAAAATGGGTTTGACATTCCTGATTTATACATTAAAAGGTAAACAAAGAACAAATTCTTTATTTGATTCAAAATCAAACCTTGTTACTGTAAATTGCACTGATCAAAGAGTCTTATTTGACTAAAGCGAATCCTCCTTCGCGCCTCTTTTCTTTTTTCTTTTTGAGCATTATTCATATTTGCAGATATGTAAAACATGAGAGATCTTGTTGTCTGGCAGCCATGCTTCCCTTTGGGAGGCTGGGTTCTGTTCTTGGATCGACTAAGTGACAAGAAAAGTAAGTACGTTTATTCAGTGTTCTTTTTTTGGTCTTTTTAATCTACATTGCAGTTGAACATGGTGAGACAGAGGAAGGATGGTGACTCAGTGGAGCGAACAGATGGATCCAAACCTACATGGAAGGTCTTCCTGGCTGTGTGATTGTTTTTCTGCTATGTGTTTTATTTTGTGCCTGCTGATAGTATTTGTCTGCCCGTCTGCTTTTGTATCTCCTTTCTGTCTTCCTCCTACACAGTGACCCACACATATCTATACACAAAGGAGCCTAAGGTAGCATAAATCTTCCTTTACCTTTCTGATCGCGAAAAAGGATTACTAACTCTTGCCCCTCATTCAAGCCTGGTTTGAGGCTGGGGCTGAAACAAATACGTGGGACTGCGAGTGGATCAGATAGAAAAACCAAAGATTTACATCTAAAAAGAAATGTATCAACTTTTTATTAAGAAAAAACAAAATCATGGAGGATAGGCATGGAGAGTGGGGGAGAAAAGAAGAGAGAACTGGCTAGAGTGTGGCCATTAGTAGGGTGAGTGCCGTTTAGATGTCACAGAGTGTGAACTGTGCAAACACACACTCTGTTAGGACATTTATCGATGACACCCGCTGCACTGCTGACAGCCACTGCCCTGCAGTGTTGCCAGCACGTTCTCACTCCCAACTCATTACATGCAGATGCTTTGTCAGGAACCATTTCTTGCTACACAAGGGGTACCCCCATGAGAGAGTTTTCCATTGCACAGGACCACCTATAGTGTCAATTTCCCACATGAGGAAGAACAAAAGCCAGTCATACTGATGACAAACCAGAAAAGTCTGTGTCTGGTACAGTTTTTTTTTTAATTTCTGTACCCTTTTTTTGGTTAGGTTTAGGCATTAGATTATGTGACTGGGTTTATTTTAGTTTTAAAATATGCCATTTCACAACATAAAAGATTCAATATAAGGCAAAAATCTCTTTTTCTGTCAAGCACCTGCTTCTAGTGTCATCACTGCATGTCCCCCGACAATGACAACATCACCACATCCCTTTGGCCTTATCACATCCGGGACTTTATTGTAACCTCTGCTAGCCCACCCTGCACTGTGAAAAACGCCGCTAAAGTGCGAAGCCGACGAGTCCTGACAAGTTGAGAGTGAGAACGGACTGATGTTGCAACCAGCCCTCAGTGAGGAATATTTTTATTCAAGGCAGCGCAAAATTAAAATGCTGTTTTCAGCATTTACTCTATCCAAGAACATTACAGGGTCCTACACAGTGATAGTGACACACTCTCAGTTCGTGAGCTCGTACCACACTGTTTTACAGTCACAGGGAGCCACTCATGGATCCCCAGGTGTGCCATATTACACAGTTTCACAGTATTTAGCCCTATTTCCCCGGGCATTTGTGTGAATCTTTACATTTCTGTAAGGAAGTCATGCGCAGGCAAAATGGAAACACAACGGAGCAGAGGGGGTCCTACTAACTTTGGCTGCCCACTGCGTTGCTGTCTGAATGTGTCCCTGAAGATTTGTTTAATTAAGAGCCTGGAATTAACTGCACTCTGAGCTTTGGAAAGAAGAGAAACAACATCAAAACAACAACATAGCAGCCTACCCTCACATAACCCAACCCTGTATGCATAAAACCCACCACTCTTATCTAGGTCACTCAAGAACTTTATCAGCTCTAAAACTCTAAAACAAGAACTTTATCAGATACCCTCCAAACACAGCATGTAGATTTGCATCTGTGTAACACATGAGATGCATTTTATGTGAAAAGTGTATATAATGATGGATCTGCTAATTGTATGTGTCTACCTTACAGAGACTTCCCAATGGCTCTATAGATGCCCACGATGACGGCAGCAGGGCGTCTGAGCTTCAGGAGCTGCTGGATCGGACCAATAAAGAGCTGGCTCAAAGCCGCGAGCACTGTGCCACTCTTAACGCCCGCGTCACTGAGCTCGAGGCAGAGCTTGCGAATGCACGCAGAGAACTGAGCCGCAGCGAGGAGCTGTCAATCAAACAACAGAGGGAACAGAGAGAGGTGACAGTAAAGGATGGAGTCAAAAAATGTGCTTTGGTTCTGGGAGCAAGCAGTGGGCAGCAAAAATGTTCAACTTTGCAAGGAAGAAAAATTTAAATAACTTTTTGCTGATTTATGAGGAAATGTCGTGGACCTATATTACTCCCTATCTTGTTATTTCACAAAATAACAAGATTTTTCTTATGCCATTGAGGTCTCAGTCCTTCAAAAAGACCACATTGCATAAAGGCAGATAGATTTGTGTATTGTGGATGTAGCTATTTCAAGTAATTAATTAGAAGGAACTTTTTAAAGTTCATTACATTTTGGGAAAATATATATAAAATATGTATATATAATATATATAATATTAGTGACCCTTATTCCACCAATATATTTAATATACTTCTCTAATAGTTAATAGATTTCTTTTCAAAGCAACATTAGTTATGCAATTAATATTAATACCAAGAAAAAAATATTATAATTATTGCAAAGTTACTATTAGTTAGCATATTATGCAAAACAAAAAACTTTTCTCTAATAAAACTTTTATTCCAAGTGTAATCCATACTATTATTTTAAAGCTTCCTTTGACTCTAGTATCCGTTCATTTTCAGTAATTTCGAGTAAACATTGCTTGTGTTGTACTTGTATATATGAAAAAACTCTGGGTCTGGGTCATATTGAAACCAATAACCAGCCAGTCTTCTTCAGCATGTCCCGTACCACAACCACTCACCGAGACACATCCCGGAGGCATCCTGATCAGATGCCCAAACCAACTAAATTGTCTCCTATTAGTGTGGAGTAGTGGCTTTAGTCTGAGTCCCGCTGAAATAACCAACCTCCTCAGCCTTCATTTCTCCCAGTTGTATCCCTGGTCTTATTATTTTAGTCACCCATGACCATAGGTGAAGGTGGAATGTAAACACAATTGACCTATAAATTGACAACAGCACCAACCTGCCTGTTGGTCTTCCACTCCACCATCACGTGAACAGGACCCTAAGGTGCTTAAATTCTTCCATATGGTGTAGCAACTCATGCTAGACCTGGAGTGTGCGCACCGCCCTTATCCATCTGAGAGTCATGACCTAATAGTCAAAGGTGTTACTTCTCATCCAATGTTTCACACTCAGCTGCAAACAGCCACAGTGCAAGCCGGAGGTCACTGTCTGATGAAGCTACCAGAACCACATCATCTGCAAAAAGCAGAGACAATATTCAAAGACCACTAAACCCTCCACCCTCCACCTCCGGCTGCCCCTAGAAATTCTGTCCATAAATATTATGAACAGAATCAGTGACAAAGTGCAGGCCTGCCTGCTCAGTGTGACTTACCACTGGCAATGCGACCCAAGCTCTCGCTGCAGCTGTACAGGGACCAGAAACGACTGGAAACAACTTAAAGCTAATCAGACACAACAGGCAGTTATAGCACACAGTTTGCCACAAGCTTTGCTCAGGGCAGGGCTGTGACAGGAGGATGGAGCAGTTGCTAACTTCCCGTCTGTGATTCAGGAGAAAAGGTAGCGTTTGTTGTCAGCCGATATTCCAACTAAGTGTTGGACATACATGAATGAGTTTTCCTCATTCCCAGAGATGATGAATCCAGCGATGGAGTCTTTTTTCTTTAAAATGACTGACAGAGTTCCCATACATCTGGATAAAGTGTGTTCCTTTAATTTAGGAACCGTGGCAAACATTAACTGAATACTGAAAAATAAATCGGTATACTATCTATCTGGTTATACACAGGGGAGAAGTACAGTATAAGCAGTAAACAAGGATCACTTAGCAGTCACTTCCATCTTGGTCCACCGTAGCAGCGTAGGCATTTTGATCAGTGTACAGTTTAAATTTGCTTGAATGTTTAAAAACGCACTGATGAAAACCTGGAGATGGATAAAAACTAAAGCTTAGCTAAAAACATTTGCTCCCTGCATGTGTAGTAGACATGATCGACTGTTACTATATGACTTGATTGTTAATGTTGTGTTTCTCCACCTGCAGAGAGAAGATATGGAGGAGAGGATAACGACATTGGAGAAACGCTATCTGGCTGCTCAGCGAGAGACGACACACATCCACGACCTCAACGACAAGTTGGAAAACGAACTGGCCACCAAGGACTCCCTGCACCGACAGGTAACACTCGGCAGCATTAGCCACACACTGTTAAAAAGCCAACAGTCTGCATAATGAGCTTTATTACAGGCTGAGTGCATAATTGTCTTTCAGAAACATGCATTTGTAGATAATTGTTTTTAAAACAAAAGTTAAGTGGAAATAGATGATGGTTGACCTGCTTAATGTCACCTTCCGAAACAAACAAGGTACGCATTTCTGTCATAAACAGCCATTCAGTCCGTTTTTAAGAATGTTTTCATTCCTCTGCTGTTTTCAGGCATCCTTGACTGTTTTATAATGTTAATGTGTTGTTAAGGGATACCAGAAATATCACATTTATTTTGATACACTGTGACATAAGTGTATTAATTGTGCATCCAGGCTTATGTGTGCTGTCTTTATTTCTTTTTTCTCCTGAAACATTTTAATATTTCATGCCTCGACCATCTGCAAAAATACATTTAAAGTTTGGGAGAGTATTATCGTCAGTGAGTGAGCAATCGAAACACGCTGCTCCGAGGTTCATGTGTAGTTCAGGGTGAATCTAAGTTCAGCTCCACATGGGAAACACCAGCAACATCCTCTGTGAATGACCATATGTTATGTCCTTGCTACTCGCTGGCTGCACTAGACTGATTACACCTCTCTTGTGATTGCAATAATATCACTCGTGTGTGCGTGTGTGTGTGTGTGTGTGTGTCTGTCTGTCTGTCTGTCTGTCTGTCTGTCTGTCTGTCCGTCAGAGTGAGGAGAAGGTGCGCCAGCTGCAGGAGATGCTGGAGATGGCAGAGCAGAGGCTGGCTCAGACCATGAGGAAGGCTGAGACACTGCCAGAGGTAGAGGCTGAACTGGCACAGAGAGTGGCAGCGCTCTCCAAGGTAACACACACACACACACACACACACACACACACACACCCACACAAAGCTGTAGAAGCTTTTGCAAATGTTACTGATATAACAAGATTCACATGGCTTACAAATAAAAAACATAGATAAGCATGCAGGAGAGCAGTGTTCTTCTTGAGGCAGTTGTACAGACATGTGCGTGTCTCCCCCTGCAGGCCGAGGAGCGCCATGGCAACGTGGAGGAGCGGCTCAGACAGCTGGAGTCACAACTGGAGGAGAAGAACCAGGAGCTAGGAAGGGTGTGTGTGCCTGTGTGTATGTGTGCAGCAGCCCTGCAGGTTCTCTCTGACCTCTCACGATAATGCGTGCACGTGCGGGCTGATGCCCCACATTAGCTGGATGCCTTGACTCTTGGCTCTGTGCTCCCTCATGCATACATGTACATACGCAGACACACAGGAAACACACATTCAAGAAGAGTTCTTTATTTTCCCGGTGCACTGTTGCATGAATTCAAACCAAATTCACATATCTTGCTGCAACACATGCACACACCCCCCTCTCCCCTATAAGACTGATTGGCTGCTATCTTTAGACTCTGAATAATTCACGCAAGGCTAATTTCTCTCTCTCTCCGTGCGATCTCATGACTATATTTAGTAAAAAGAGCTTTCTGAGGATGCAGATGGGTGTTTGTGTTTCCCCATGTCAATTTAGGTGAATTAAATTACTGCAGAGCACATATTAAGCAGAGCGCTTCACGTTTAAGAGAAGCCATTTAACCCCCCTTTTTTTATCATGATGTAAATGACTGTAATTAAATCATTCAGACTGTTAGATCCATTGTTGGCCAAGAAGACCTATATCTGGCAGCTGGTGATCTAGGGCTAAATACACACTTCATCCTTTAATCCATGTAGAGATGCCTGATTAGCTGCATAAATACACCCACGTTGAGTCTGTATCAAAGAGAAAATTTGATGATGTCATTCCCCTCGTCTGGTTTCTCCGTCTCTGCTCATCAGGCTCGTCAGAGGGAGAAAATGAACGAGGAGCACAACAAGCGTTTATCTGACACTGTGGATCGTCTGCTCACCGAGTCCAATGAAAGGCTGCAGCTACATTTGAAAGAACGCATGGCTGCCCTGGAGGACAAGGCAAGGCCTGTGCACACACGCTCATCAAAGCAACAGCATCATCTCATATTGTTGTTGTTTATGGTTCACAAACCAAATTAATGCGCAGTACAAGACATGTTTTTCTTAGAGGACAGATCTGTTCAGATGCCGGGTCATGTCTGGTTTTTTTTGTTTTGTTTTGTTTTTTCTCAGAACGCTCTCATTCAGGACCTCGAGAACTGCCAGAAACAACTTGAAGAATTTCACCACACCAGGGTTAGTATGGCTTTGGTGAATCACCTAAAAACCATTAAAAAACACAATTGTCTTCTTGCTTTCAACATTCCTGCCTCATAATAACCGGTGACTTTTTACAAAAATACAGTTTTCTTGTCCATGTGTCTTGAGTCTTTTAATTTCATACAAATTTTAGGAGGTGATATGAATCAAGTCATGTTATGGATTAAATTTCCCACAACCATACAAAAAGTAGCTGAAATGACCTCCACGTTAAAAACTAGCTAACCACCTTCAAGAGTTAGTCAAACCTATTGGGAATATTTGCTATAAGCAAGGCTAATTTTGGCATGGCACAGTGACCTGGAAGATTTTGTTACTTTCACACAGAGTCAGGTCAATATGTCTCTATTTTTCTTATACTTAGTGCACAAACAACCAATATCCATTTAGTACTTTAGTTGTTCTAAGGCTAAGCACACATTTTTCTTTAATACTTAATAGAATATTCATCCTTGATAAAAAAAAATTTTAAGCTAGACTTGTAAGCTAGACAAGTCTAGCTTCTCAGCTGCTTTTGAATAAAGCACCAAATCCACACTTTTAAGCTTAAATTTTAAAACTTACATATTAACTACTGATTTTATCTACTGTCCTGATTTTATCTACTGTTTTGATTTTTGATTTTATATACTGTTTTGTTTGTTTGTTTGTTTGCTTGTTTGCTTGTCTTAATCAATTTCAAATCATGCTTTTTATTTGTTTTTGTTTTTAATGTCTCTGTAAAGCACTTTGAATCACCTTGTTGTTGAATTGTGCTATATAAATAAACTTGCCTTGCCTTGCCTTGCCTAGACTTTTTACTTGGACTTTTACTTAGCCTTAGTCTTGCTATTTTTTTGCTTAAGAAAAAAAATCTATTGTCCATAATGCCTCCATTTTTCCTTTAGGAACGGCTGATTGGAGAGATTGACAAGCTAAGAAATGAGATTGACCATTTGAAACGCCGCAGTGGGGCTTTTGGAGATGGAACTCACCCTCGGTACATATAGCTGTTCCTCTGCGTTCCTCCTCGTTCCTCTGTCCTCCCTCATACCACCATTTATACTTTACCGTACTATCTGTCATTTTTTCTGATCTGTTCTACGTATAAAATTGCAGATCTCACTTGGGTAGCTCCAGCGATCTTCGCTTCTCCGTGGTTGAGGGCCAGGATGGCCACTACAGCACAACTGTGATCAGGCGGGCACAAAAGGGCAGACTTTCAGCGCTGCGAGACGACCCAAACAAGGTGGTTATTGTGTTTTTTGTTTTTTTGTTTTTTTTTTTCATGTCCCCAAAGAAATCCCACAGCTCCTTGCATACACACACAAACATGATTGCAGAGATCGAGATCTCATTTCAACTGCTCTTCTAACCACATGCAGCTGCTTACGGGTGCTTAATCCAGGTTCATATCTGCTTTGCTAGTAAGTGTCAGTGCTTGGCTGATGTGTGATGATCCTCATGCCTAACTTCCCATTTTCTACTAACCTCTGTGTCTTCCTGTCTCTCTCACTTGCTGCCATGGACATGCTGTGTGATGTAAGTTTCCTGTTCATCCATTTATTCTCATAGCTGGCCACAAGTGTCATATAGTGATTTTTAAGTGTATTGCATTTAATCAGGACTCATCCATGCAACACGTTCTTTATGTATATTTATATGTGTTTTTTTCATTATGCGTTGTATTTGTGTTGTATTAAAAATAACCATTGTTGGTGTGCGTATGCCAATGTGTATATGCTCTCTTTAGGTGTGTGCGGTGTTTGAACAGGACTACCCATCTCTGCGTGGGAGCGTCAGCCACCTCCTTGGCAGCGACATCGAAGCAGAGTCAGACCTGGATGATGATGTTAGCTCAGCCCTGCTTTCCCCCAGCGGTCAATCAGATGCTCAGACTCTGGCCCTCATGCTGCAGGAGCAGCTTGATGCTATCAATGAAGAGATAAGGTGGCGTATTACAGGCACATTACATTGCAGCTTCAGTCCCCGTGGGGAAGTTGGGATCAGTGCAACACCAAGAAAAAAGATACAGATAGGAAAAGTTCACAATACCAAACCAGCTACATGAAAAGGAACATGATGACGACTGTGCAACTAAATAAAGGTGCTGAAAAAAAAAAGGGCCGGAGTCAGACAGAATGCACCATGACCGATAGAGACATTTTATTTAGAGTCATCTCAAGGTCCCCATACTGTAACGTAAAGACCCTGTAATAATACAGATAGAAAACTAATGATCCACTGATCCCCTATGGGCAAGCAGTAGTGGAAACAAAAAAACTTCATTATAACAAAAAGACACCTCCAGGCTCAGGAATAGAGGCCGTCTGCTGTGACCAGTTGTGTAGACGAGTAACCAAAGAGAGAAAGGAGGGCACAAAAAGATAACAAAAAAGAATAAAGGACAAAGCAGAAACTACACCAGGGAGAAGGCACAAAGCTACTGGCGTATAATAAATGCATTGACACTGAAAGAGAGGAAAGCAGAGGAGAGGAGGTGCTCAGTGTATCATGCGAGGTGTCCAGAAGGCTGACTCCATAGCAGCATAACTGACTGGTGTTTCAAGGTCATCTAATACACACATAATGGAAAGTTTTATCAAAAAGACGTCTTTTAATCTTAATATTAAAAGCATTGGGGAAGGTTTAGCTCTGAAAAAAAAAAGGTCTGGGCACTGGTTCCATGCAAGAGGATAGCTGAAGGCTCGGCCTCTACTTTTGGAACCTCTATGAACCACAAGTAAGGCTGCTCTATTGTAATAATATGGTACTGTGAGGCTTTTAAGATGCGATGAAACCTGATCATTCAGGACTTTGTCAATTCAACTTCCTGATTAAAAGAGCTTTTAAAGAGTCAACGGATAAATTTAAAAAAGAAAAAAGTGAGAAGTATAGTTGTGAGTAAATCATCAAGGTGGAAGGCAGAAACAAAATGCAATTACTGTATACAAAAAATAGACACAGAGATGATTTCAGGTTGATAGAACCTTTTACTTATTTTTCCTGCTGAAACAGGATGCTATTTTCTTTTTCTTTTTCTTTTTTTTTTTTTGCAGTTTATACTAAACAAGGTCCTCTTTTTGACACCTCACAATATGCTGCAGGAAAGAAATTGCAAAGTAGCTGCTGATTATACTGCAAAAGAGCCACACTCCCTCAAAGCAATAAAATCGTAGTTACACTAATGGTATTTTATATCCATTATTTTGGGATTATTGCTCTTTTTCATCACACTTTAACCAGTTTATTTAATATCATATATTACCGTTTTTCCTAGATTTACTGAAAACAAGAAACATTTTATCACTGCGTGCAGAACAAGAACTAAAGATGAAAAAAAAATTCAAAGTAAATAGAAAAGTAATTATTATGGATTTTAAATTACTTTATCGATTACTACAAATATATTATCTGTAACGTACGAGTTAGTTAAGAGACAGCAGGCCAAGTGCTCGACTTTACCGGGTATCTGTGCGTGTTCGTGTGTCCAGGATGATTCAGGTAGAGAGGGAGTCTGCAGACCTGCGCTCCGACGAGATTGAGTCTCGCGTGAACAGCGGCAGCATGGACGGACTCAATGTGACGCTACGACCACGGGCCCTGCCCACTTCCGCCACTGCTCAGTCCCTGGCATCATCCTCCTCCCCACCCACCAGCGGCCACTCTACACCCAAACATCACGGGCGCAATACCAGCCACCATCTAGGCATAATGACTTTGGTCAGGAAGCACACACGCGCTAAGCCTGTCATATACACACAGACAGCAGAATGTGGAAGTTAACAAAAGTGATCTTACCATGTGCTGTTTTGTTTCTTTTAGCCAAGCGACTTGAGAAAACACAGAAGGAAAGTAGCAGTAAGTTTGCAACTGTATCTTATATCCAACAGTCTGGGTTTTTTGACTGTTGTTTTTGTCTCACTGTCTATTTTTCCATCTAAGCTGAGTTACCTTTGTTTTTTTCAGTCCCCAGTGGAAGTGGACAAAGCAACTATCAAGTGTGAGACATCACCTCCTTCTTCCCCCCGCAGTTTACGGCTGGAAACCAATTTTGCCCAGTTCACTGGCAGTTTGGAGGATGGACGAGGGTAAATACACACATTCACACGCTCACACTAACAGTAACACAGCGAGTAAATGAAGACAAACTGTGCCACACTAGAGAGGACAAAGGCAAAGGTCTAAGTACCAGATTTAACAAAAACATACTACTATGTCCTCTGTGGGCACCAAATTATTGTTGATGGTAATGTAAATGCCATATTAATACTATTTTGGCTACTCTTTGCTGCAGCAAACAGAAGAAAGGAATCAAATCATCTATCGGGCGATTGTTTGGAAAAAAAGAGAAGGGACGAATGGACCAAACTGTTAGCAGGGAAGGACAGCCTCTACCAGCTTTATCAGGTACATTGCAGACTACAAACCACATAACTGCCCACGTTCATCCACACTGTATGAGTGATTGTGCATTTACAGAGAAGGAGACACATATACTTATTTAAACTAATTTAATTACATGTAAATCTTCCATGCCATTTTGTTACACAAGTACCATATAAAATGTTAAATGAATGATTAATTATTTGATTGATAAATAAATCTTTGATTTTATATGTTTCAGTTGCATTTTACTCAAAATCTGTGCTTTATGTTTATCAAGTATGAAGAATCAATATTTTGAGGGTGTCATATTTCAGACTTTGAGATGGGCATCGGTGACACTATGACTCTGGGAAAACTGGGCACGCAGGCTGAGAGGGATCGAAGACTGAAGAAAAAGTAATGACCAATTTGTTTTTCAGTTGTTGCTAAAATGATTTAGAAAGCCATCTTTTTTTATTACTGACTTACACGTCTGCCTTTACTTTTAATACCCTCCTTAGGCATGAACTTCTGGAAGATGCAAGAAAAAAAGGCCTGCCATTTGCTCAGTGGGATGGGCCTACTGTTGTCTCATGGCTAGAGGTATTCCACTAATCTGCCAACCCTCCCCAGTTTCCATAAAAGTGACCTCTATTTATGCCAGGCTGCCATCTGTAGGAGGGGAATGCAGTATTATCAATTACCGAACTGACACGTGGCCTGATCTGCACTAACTTCTTCTATAATTATGACCATTTATGGGGAGAGTGGTAATGACGTTGAATGTCTTGATGACTCTCACCAGCTGTGGGTGGGTATGCCAGCCTGGTATGTGGCAGCTTGTCGTGCCAACGTGAAGAGCGGAGCCATCATGTCAGCTCTGTCAGACACAGAGATCCAGCGGGAGATTGGCATCAGCAACCCTCTGCACCGGCTCAAACTCCGCTTGGCCATCCAGGAGATGGTCTCTCTCACCAGCCCCTCTGCGCCGCTCACTTCCAGAACGGTAAACAAACACACCCACTGCACCTCAGGTAACACAACTAAATGTTTCTTACAGGCACGTAATTATGCAAACATAAATACTTAATACATGAGTAAATAAGCTCCTCGAGCAAAGAAAAAAAAAATCCAGGAATGTGACATGAACAGTTTTTCAAAAGCTGATCCACTTTTCGTCTTAAGCTTCACTCTGCACTCTCAAGTGATGCCTCCTCACACTTTTTTTGTGCTTCTGTTCAGACTGCAGTAGAGGCTTGATTCATGCCTTCAACTAGGCTGACTTGTCCTTTTCAGCTGCCATAAATTGCATGGGTTACCGTGGGGAAACAACACACAACTAGTGCCAGATAAAGCTACAAGCTACCTGCCTGAAATACACTCCCTCCCTTGGCATCACTCAACACAATGTTTGTCTCTGTGTGTGTGTGTCTTTTTGTCTGTGTGTGTGGGTGCGTGGGGGTTGAAATGTGTGAAAATATACATGAGTGCATTCTTGGGTGTGTTTGTGTGCGCCTGCGTGTATGCATGATTTTTTTTTCATGTCTGTGTGTGTGTGTTTGGGTGTGTTCTCGTCCTCTGAGCAGTCCTCCGGAAATGTGTGGGTGACTCATGAAGAGATGGAGAACCTGGCTTCCTCCACTAAAGCGGTTAGTACCATCTGGGTGCTCCCTTCCCCATTACCCCCACCTGACACCCTCTCACGCTCACACTGTCCCCACCGTGACACACATATGTCCTCTCCTGGAAGACCCCTTTCAAATGTCCACTAAACCATACACTAATATGCATTAATGCTTCTGCTGGTATTTGTATGTGGATTGGATGCTAACTGATGTAAACTGTGGTCATGTGATCTGCGTCTTCATGCAAAGGTCAATTAATACTATGAGTGCTGATATGTAATTACTGCAAAGAACTTGCGTGCGTATGTTTCTGAATGTTTAGTATGTGTTTGCTTGATTAGCTGCTGTCTCTCTAACTCATACATTATCTTTACCATGCTGCTACTCAGGAGAATGAGGAAGGCAGCTGGGCACAGGTGAGGTGCTGATCTGCAAAAATCTGTCTACATACAGAGTGAAAGTGTACTCAGGCTCACGCACAGATATTGCCACAAATGTGTGGCTACTCTTGTGAGGACATGCAACAACATAATGCATTCTTTTTGCCCCTTCCTTATCACTTTCTCAGTGCTATTGTTATCTGTTATCTGATATTAAACCTAAAAAGGTTATAAACCTCAAACAGGCCTTGGTGTGAAAGGGTGTGAGGACTCTAAGGACTAGCATTCGGGTCCTCACTGTTTGATATGTCCTCGCTTTGATGATGAAAAACTCAAAGTGGTCCCCATGTAGATAGCTGGACAGGTACACACTTAAAGTTACAATTCAAGTTACAGTGTGTAAAATATCACCAATAGATATCAGTAGATAGAAAATTGCACTCACCCTTCCGCTTCAGTTACGGTGGCTGCTATAGGACAAAAAACTCTGGCTGCCGATCATCTGTAGGCGATTTGTAGCTGTCGATATGCCAGGTGTCCATATCTATTCATTCTGATGGAGGATATAAAACTGGCATTCTGCGTCTGTGGCCGGTCTCTGGCCACATGCATAAAACTCAATTAGGAAAAATCTCCATCTCTGCCTTTGTATACAAGATGGAGGGGTAACACAAACCAGCAGTTATTTCTATGTATTTGTTAATGGAGTAATTCTAAGTTTATGAGGATCCATCAGTTTGTTTGAAGATGTAATTATCAGTGTGTACATATAAATAAAATAAACACTCAAAAATGAATGACTGTACCTTTAAGTCAACTTTGTTTTCAGATTATATATATAAAATAATAGTGTATGACATAAATATATAACAATAATATAAAGTGATAATTATTTTCTACCTATTAATAGATGGGTTATATAGCTTAACCAGCAGCTGTTGTTGACTGTAAACAAAATATTAATTTTCCCCCAGTCTGTTGTTAGCATTCTTGCGTCTGTTAACAGGGGTATAAAAAGCACTGAAAACATTTCTGGCTAAGAAAAACATGAGTGCTACTTATTTGTCTCAGTGTACCACTAAGATAGATAGAGAAAGATAGATTTGTACTATGTAAAAGTGGTAACGTATAAAGTAAAATACACTAGAAGACAGTTTTTTTTTTAATATGTACATAAAATGCAGTGGAAGCAATAATATATACACGTGATATATAGAAGTAATAGATATGTAAAATGGAGCCATAAATATTGTTCAGTCCAAATTATTCCCTGTGAAAAATATCTCAGGCAGTTTTTCTAGTCTTTCATCTTTCTGTTACACACATCATTGGATGCTGTTCTCCCTTACAGACTTTGGCATATGGAGACATGAATCATGAGTGGATAGGAAATGAATGGCTGCCCAGCCTTGGTCTGCCTCAGTACCGCTCCTACTTCATGGAGTGTCTGGTGGACGCAAGAATGCTGGACCATCTGACCAAGAAGGACCTAAGGAGCCACCTCAAAATGGTGGACAGCTTCCACAGGTCTGTAGCTGTGGCCATTAGCTTAGCTTCTGTTTGATCCGTTTTCTCTTTCATCTGCTAACTGGGTGCATTAGCAATGGAGATGAGAAGGCTAATGGTGTATATGTGCTGCTCTGTGTTTGTGTCGGTCTGTGTATTAGGGCTAGTCTGCAGTATGGGATTATGTGCTTGAAAAGACTCAATTATGACAGGAAAGACCTAGAGCGGCGGAGAGAGGATAGCCAACATGACATGAAAGGTAGAGTTTACACACACCCTGATACACACATAGTGATAAAAAAAAAATTAAAAAATAACACAGATTCATAAGCATGCACACATCGACACATCGAGAGTCTCGTCAGGCCAGAGTACCACCTAGTGGTTTTATCTGATAGCGTCAGGTTGGACTGAGCATTCAAACAGCTGCTCCTTCAACTGTCAAAAAGCCAATCTTATGATCTAAAACCTCACTTGCCAAAAGTGCTCCACACACACAGACACATGCACACACTTAGATCTAGCCAGACCTCTCGCTCTTCTGACCTTGAGTTCAGCGCATGAACTTGACTCAGCTGTCGTGTCAGATCAGAATCCTGCCCTGTTTACACACGCATAAACACACACACACATGCACACACCCCGCCTGTTCCAACTTCGAAAGCTGGCTGACAGCTGTGCTTTAAATGAACAAAGGGAGTGTGCCCGTGAGTTGACACTATGTGGACCTGCACATTATCTCTCTATTGCTTTCTCTGAATTTTTCTACAAATGACATTTATTTTACTTCAGGGTGGTCTGTTTAAAAAAAAGTTTGGATATATTAATCATTCATAGTAATCATATACAGTATATTAAAAAGTAACAACATTTATCAGTCTCAACATTTAACATTTTTGTGCAATTTTCTAGTATATATAATAATGTTAATAATACTTAAAATTTTACACAGTGTCACAGCTTTTTTGGGACAGATTAATGTTGAAAGTCTGTCAGCATTGGTATGTACCATGTATCTGATTTACTCTCCCTTTATTGTAGATGTTTTGGTGTGGACCAATGAGCAGGTGATCCACTGGGTCCAGTCCATTGGTCTAAGGGAGTATAGCGGCAACTTGTTGGAGAGTGGCGTTCATGGAGCGCTCGTCGCTCTGGATGAGACTTTCGACTACAGCAGCCTAGCACTCATCCTGCAGATTCCTATGCAGAACACACAGGTGGTTATAAAAGAAAATAGATTTAATGACTCCTTACACTCATCATGGAATGACTGAACTGATTTTTAGGGGAAGAAAAGTTGGATTTTTGTATAACAAAATTTAAAGTACAGGTTTTTTTTTCCATTTTATAAGGATATATATTGAACCTAAACCTAAAATAAAACCAGTAAGTTGTGTTTAATTTCAAATTGCAATATCTCACACATTTTACCCATTCGCTTTTTGTATAGTGAACAGGTATCGTTACCCAGAATTCAACTATTTTCTGGCCAGGTTTCAGTACAGATTAGCAATCTGGCCCAGTTGTCTATATTTAAAATTGGCTGTTTGTGGATCATAGGCTCCAGCCTGCCTGAGTCCCTGAGTTGGATACGCAGAAGAAAAGGGATGTACTGATTGATGGATGTTCAACCAAAAAATGTTTCTTTACATTTAGAGGTTGTTTTACTGTATTCAACGGGTTTTTGTTTTTCAGGCGCGACAGGTTCTGGAGAGGGAATTCAACAACCTGTTAGCTTTAGGGACTGACCGCAGACTCGAGGAGGTACCTCTCAAGCTGCTATATAAACCAAATACAGTGTTGTTTGAAGAAGGCAAATTTCCTCACCTTGCTTTTCTGTCTTTGAAGAGTGGAGATGACAAGTCCTTTCGACGCTCTCCATCATGGCGCAAGAGGTTTCGGGCACGTGAGGGAGGGACTGGGCTGGGGATGATGGCAGGCTCCATGGAAACGCTGCCAGCTGGCTTCCGCATGCCGTCCATGTCCATGCCGCCTTCTATGAATTTGGCATCCAAGAAACAGCTTCAACCTGAAGGTATGTTACAATACTAAGCAATACCTAGTTCATTTTCTGTATGTAGCTATGAGCCTCACTGTGGTTGCCTTGACTAACTGCATGTCGTGTCCTCTCTGTCTTGCTGTGCTCAAAATCAATTGTGTGCAATGCTCTCAAGCTCCTCCCTCAGCAACCCCGAGACTTGATCCCTCGGCTGTGCGGACCTATTCATGTTAACTACTCTCTACTTACTAACAGGAGCGTTAATGCTGACAGGTAAGCGAACAGAAGCTGGACAGGATACTGTGGTCACAGCTAGCATTGTAGGACTGTGACTCTAACTTTCAAGAGGCAATTAACAAAAGGTGTGCAGGCTAAGCCTGAGAGTTTACTACTGCATATACAATAGATCAATCAAAGCAGAAGCTGTATCCAAAATTTTAATCATCATCATTCAATTCAGTTCTTTTTTATATAGAGAGAGAGCTAAATCACAATAAGAGTTGCCTCAAGGCGCTGTATATTCTAAGGTAAAGATGCCTTCTATGAGCAAGCACTTGGCGATAGTGGGAAGGAAAAACTCCCTTTTAATAGGAAGAACCCTCCTGCAGAACCAGGCTCAGGGAGACAGGACAAAAGAAATACTGTGGAAGAGAGCTAAAGACTGACAGCATGTTGTCATCACCTACCTGAGCTGGTGGGTGGCATTAACACCCAAGTAGAGAAATACGACGGCTCGAGAAAGTAGGATTTTCTAATTCATACCATAGTTGCAGTTACCAAAAATCTTGGATGAGTGAATCTTAGTGACCTTGAACTCAAGGTCAAGGTCAGAAGTTAGGTTTTCTGAAAATCTTTGAACACAATAAATCAAGTAAGATGTCATCTGGGATTTTGAAATTGATGCCATAGTTGGAGACTGAGGGGTAGCTCTGGCAACCGCCAGTATTTTTAATAACTTATTTTTAATAACTTTGATGAATCAAGAAGCAGGTGCAACTTAATTTTTCTTTTTTTTTCTATTCCACTTTCCTCATCTTCTTTTCTCTCTTCTAGTGCATTCTCATTACCTATATGGACATATGCTTGCGGCCTTTTGAGAGTGATATGCCAAATCTGGAGAGGGAGATCTGGGTACCTCACAGGGAAGGCTTTGTCCCTTTGTTGCCCAGCCTCACCTTCCAACTTTCACCTCTCACCTCTTCTTCGGACACGTGCAATACAGAGGCCAACTCTGACCTTTGAACTCTTGAGAGTGCACATTGGCTGCGCTCGCTGCTGTAATGGAGGCTCATCCTGGTCTCTCCGAGTTTACCCCCGTGCTCCCAGTAGCCTTGTTGTTGTGGTTGTTGTGCTCCTGCTCCCCTGATCTCAGCTGTGGATTTTTTTCCTGGTTGTAATAGTCTCAACATGGCCAAGCCCAAACCAATCTTCCTGCGTCATCATGTCCTTTACAAGAAAACAGCGTCAAAAAGATTAAAGGAGATGGTGAGCAGGTGTTGGTTTGGATTTGAGAATGATGAATACTTGTATAAATGGCAGATCCCACCACACGTTACCCCTCTACCGGTTATGCAAGGTATTACTCATTTATCTCTGTACATAAAATGGATGACTTATGTTTTTTATAGAAATATTATATATAAATATATATATATAAATATATATATATTGGGAATATATATGGAAAACAATATAATATTGCTGTATGAAACCCAATGCCCTGTATTCAATAGTGACTGTTCTCTCTCTCTTTCTCTTTCTTTCTCTTTCTCTCTGTGTCGGACCTTCGTGTGTCTTTTGCTGTATGCTGTACGTGTGTGAATCGTTGGTGGGAGGGACTCACTAAGGGAGGTGTGTGTTTCCACAAGGACTCTTCACAGGTTCATGGGTCCAATATCAGACTTCTCTCTTTGCCTCTTCTCCCATTCCTTCTTTTTTCCTTCTCTTCCTTCTCTTTTAACACAATGTAGCTGTTGCCTCTCCTTTCTCTGCCTCTCTCGCCTTCTGTATGACACTATGTAGCCTAGAATAGAGAGAATCCTTTAATATGAAGTGTGTGTGAGAGAGAGAGTGTGAGAGTGTATGACTAAATGAGTCTCTGTGCTTGAGACTAGTAGATTTCGTGTGAAAAGGCCAGCCCCAGCCATGCGACCATGACTTTCTCTGTGGATGGTAGTGTGACCACTGTAGCTCTTCTCTGTTGATTCCTTACATTCTCTCAAAATCAAACTGTAAACTGCTGCTCAACATCAGCCAATGAAATCCACATGAAACTGCTCCACGTGACAGACTTGTCTAATCTTGCTCTGATTGAGCAGTCAGTACTCTTGGCTCACCAACTCCTCATCCAATAAGAACACAGCAAATGAACCAGTGAAGTGCTGGATGGGTGTACAATCTTTTTCTTTTCTTTTTTTTTTGAAAGTTTTTCCAAGGTGTCTAAAAGGTGTAACGTGCTATGTGGCAGCTATGAGTACTGTGTCTTTATTCCAGGTGTGAAACAATGCTGACAAATCAAGATTTTATTATTTGGCTATTTAAAAAAGAAGTGTAATGTATTTATGACACTATATAGACATAAGTAAAGCTGTTTTTTAAAGATTTGGTATCCTGTGTTCCTTGTTAAGTTATATGTGCCAGCGTATTGTATTATAGGCTAAAAACAACACTGGACAGCGTATTGAAAATGGTCTTTATTGTAAGAATTAAACAGAAAATATCACTTTTCAGAACATCTACAAATACACAACAATCTTAGTTATAAAAGTCCAAAATAAGTTAGCAAAAAAAAATAAAAAATAAAAATGGCAAATCCACTCTGTAGAAAAAGGGAACGTATTTACATCACTAGCATTCATAATCAGTTTAAATTAAGCAGATCTTGGTCAAAACTGCCATGGTACATATTGGCCCCACGAATAAACTCTTGTTTTTTAAGCATTAAAACTCACACACACAAAAAAATGAATGAAAGATTAGGGAAAGCTTTTGAAGAGGAAATCTTAAATTAAGTAAGGAAAGAAAACTGGATCTGTCATTCCTCTGTGGCTCTATAAATCTGGAGGCAAGCCTAACAGGGATCACGTGTAGTAAATATGTGTTGGGTTCATGCAGCAAAGTCTTTGAATCTCCTGTAGCTTTGACAAACAGGTCTGGAACATCGCATAAGGCAGGAAAAAAAGGGAACAAAGCCTCAATGTGAACAGGAAAAGTCAGTTTGGCTAGCTGGCCCGTGGATCAACAGAGCTGCAATACTCGTCAAATGGAAACATTTTTTAATTTGGCATAAGACAAAATAATTTAATCAGCAGACACACAAAATAGACATAATTTAGGATTAAAGGTCACTGCTTTTTGTTTGAGGCTCGCTGTGCACCTACTGGCCGGCTGGTCTAAGGGTCTATTTGGGAATGTCCACAGGAAAGGCCACAGGTCCATCAGCTGCAGAGATGCTGTCCACAATGGAGGTCAAGGCCCGCATGTTCCCCTGCTCTGGAGAGTCTGCAACGCTCAGGAGATCTGCAAAAAGACCCAGTTACACACTGAGTACCTGTGAAGGTGCTACCTAGTCTACCTAGTTTAATGGGACTAAGTGAACTGTGCTTACCCTCGCTGCTGTAGCTCTGCGTGCACTGCTCTGGAGTGCTGCTCCACTCCGGGCTGCTGCAGCAGGTGCTGCCTGAACTGGGCTCGCTTGACGACGACACCTGTTGCCATGGAGATGCACACACACAAGTTGCTGTCAGTCACTCTGTTATGATACAGCACGCCATACCACCCCACACAGAAAAACAACACACTAAAGTGCAGTGTACTACCATGAATGCACATATAGTTAATGCATCCCGTGACCCCACTCAGAGGCAAATGTACACAATGAAAAAGACTTTCCATTACTATGACGCCTGTCACTGGAGTTCTTGTCAGTGTCTTTAAAAACACTAATGAGCTACACTGGATCATGTTTTTAAAAACCTTTTAAAACACAACATTTTTGCTCATTATATGGCTGAATACATATGCTGACATATTTCCCTCACAATAACCTCAAACCTTATCCAGAATGAATAAATCAAAAGGAACATGACCAGATACTCAAATTTACACATTTTTGATTTGACATTTTACCCCAGTCATTTTTTAATGTAGTATTTATCTTTCTCTTTACTGTACCGCTCATTTTTCTCCCATATCTTCTGCCACTTTCCAACTAGTGCTGTTCCCAACTCTGTTTCCCTCTTGGCTGTTTTCTCTGTTATTTTGAATTTCTCCCTTCCGTCATCCTGTCTCTGTCCTACTTACTCTGGGTTGAGTTGGGCTGGGCCGGTAGAGCAAACCCTGCTGTCCTGTCTCAGTGTCCTGCTGGTTGAGGGAGGACACCAGGGCTTGGAGCCTTTCAATATACTGGATGGCGCTCCGCAAGATCTCAACCTTGGGCAGCCTCTGGTTGGGGTTCATCAGCGTGCTCCTCTTCAAAGCATCGAAGGCCTCGTTCACCTTCTTTAGGCGTCTCTTCTCCCTCAGTGTGGCTGCTCGCCGGCGGTCCATGGTCACTGTCTTCCTTTTACACAGCTTACAGGCCCAGGGAAGACACTGACCTGGGCAGTGGGGCTCGGAGTGAGGCGACATGCTGGATGGAGAGGCTTTGTCCTCGGTACCTGTCACTCCAACTCCGACACCCCCAGACAGGTTCCCACACAAGCCCATCATGGAGTTCCTGTCCTGGTAGCCAGCTTGGTCATACGCCCCGGGCAGGCGAGAGGGGAAGTAGCTGTCCCCTCCTTCATAGAAGCGCTGGTCAGGGAAGAAATAAGGGTTGGTCTCAAAAAGCTCCATACTGGACAGTTGTGGTCTGGATACAAGGGAACAAAGATCCAAGCTTCCCTAGGAACTAGTCTTCAGTATGCGCTCTTCTGTCCTGTGTCTGGAGTTTGCGTTGGAGTGTACGTGTGTGCGCCTATCTTCTTCCCGGCCTGAGTTTGTGATGAGTGGAAGACGTGTAGAGAGCAACTGGTGTGGAGCAACTGTAGACTGGCATTTAAACCCCTCTGCCTTCTGCTGGATCACAGGGTTAAATTTAGCACGAGCCCCCAGAAACCTGACACGACGTTTAGCTGTTGCTGCACATCTACACATCACATCTCTGTTTGGCCCTGCTCTCTAGGGCTTTAAGGCCCAGTTGTACGTGTGCGTGTTTTTCTGTGGGTTTGTGTGCTCATGTATTTCTTAAGAGGCCAGGACATGATCAGGTTGAAATGGGAGAGACAGCCTCAGATCAAAGGTGTCCATCTTAGTAAGTTAATCCCAGACTTGCGTCCCCTTCTGAACATGAAGAGTTCCATCATTAAGTGGGAAGGCAGAAGGGACATTCTGGAAACAGCTGTCACTTCTGCTGGGAGCCAGTGGCACACAGTGACAATACATTGTTTGACTTCAGGTTTTTGATGGGAAGTCAATGAGGCAAGAGACTGTTGCTTACTCTGGACTGCTGTGAAGCACTGTCAGACTCATAATGCGATCAACTTGGTCAATACCAAAAAAAGCTTAGGTGACATTGTTCCTGTGGTTTATGTAACTGCATTCATATCCACTGACTTTCATCCTGAGATGATTGCACTATGTGATGCAAGTGACCTTCTGAGTTATACTAGCCTCAGAACCAGGCAGGTCTGTGCAGGAACCATCAGCAGAGTGAGCTGCTAGGCTGACACTGGCTCACATTACTCCCAGAATTTAAGGGACAGTAATGAGTCAGCCACACAGAGGGAATGGCCTTGGTTGTCCTGACCTCTTCCAGCAAGTCATAGCATTAGCCTAGCCACTGGGTGTTAATCCTTCCAGGACATGTCTCACCTCGTAGCTCATCAGCTAATTCTGACTAGCTTCCGCTAACATTGCAGCACAGCCAAAACACACACTTCTGTCAGCAGAGAAGTGGCCTGGAGTGACAGGCAAATCATGAGGAGTGTTACATGAGTCTGTACTCTATTTCTTTACAATAAGTTTATCACAGTAATACACTACCTCTCAGGAGATGTTTTGGAAGAGACAAATTGCTAGCAGTTTCCTAGTAACCACAGTTCATTAAACTTAGAGGGTTGCAAGGTCTGGTGAATACCACTGCCAATGACCCTTTAAGTTATTCTCCAACCAATGAAAGAGTAAATACAAGTTTTTTGAAACAAAAGTAAACAATACTATATCAGTGGATACCATGAGTTCAATATTTAAAATAGAGAAAATAAAGAAGAACTAAGGACTTTATAGTGTCACGATAAGATGTGAAAAGCTAGGTTTTATGCTTTTCCTGCTTATAAAATCAAAGAACAGCAAAAATTCTGGCACAACTTCACCTACTGATGAAGACCACAAGCCAAAACGCGTTGGTCATTTAATAAAGTTGTTCCTCTTTACTTTTAAGTGTTGCTGGAGTCCCTGCTTATAAAATTAAAGAACACATTATTAATTCCTGTCTTATGTGAAAATTTTGAAAGTTCGACATACCAGGGAGTCTTTCCAACTAGCACCCTAAAGCTGCTTTTAATATTTAAACTACAGCATTGTAAAACCTTCTTACATGTTAGCTTGCAAGTTAACACTATTATGGAATTTAGTTCTCTCTCTAGACCTCTACCATCCAGATGTTGTTGTTGAAACTGAGACTAGGCAACAATTTTCCAGTTTTCTATTGTCCAATTTTGGGGAGCCCTTGCATATTATAAGGTTTGATGAGATGCTCTCCTGCATACCTTGGTTGCAACAAGTAGTTATTTAAGTTTCTGTTGTGTTCCTATCAGCTCAAACCAGTCTGCCTATTCTCCTCTAACGTCTGGTGTCAACAAGGCCTTTTCACCCAGATGAAAATCTACATTAAAAAATACATATTTTTATTGCTCAGATTAATTTTTTATTCCTGACTTTTTTCCACAAGCAGCGACAAGCTCACACAGACCGGATTTCGGATGAGAGAACTTAAGATGTTGCAATTTCCTCATTATAACTGCCCCTTAAAGCCTCTATCTATTTATTTTTATTGTGGATCAACATTGCCTAAACAGCAGCTTGTTTAAAAGAACATATTTATAGGCCTGGTTCGTGGCAGATATTTTGATATTTCGTGTAAGAGAAAGCACAGGTGCAACCAATGATAGCTGATTTCCATTTAAGCGTTCCAGGGTTGTGCTGGTTCGAAGGTTTAATGACACACAATGGAACAGAGCCTCTTATTTCTTACTGTTTATTCTTTACCTGTGTTTTATATCATTTTGAAGGTAACAAACACAAAGTTTCAGTTAGACACAATTAAATCGAAAAAAATCTTACAAGTCAGTGAATTATCTACAGGGAGATTTCAGTCCTGGGATTAGGTGCCAGGCAGAGGTTTGGCAGGCCCGTCTGGTGGCTTGTGGTATCCTCCTGGGGTTTGGGCCTCGGTTTGAGGCAGAGTGCACAGTCTTAGCTTGGCACGGGGCTGGGTCGGCTGTCAGGTTAGTCTGTGATGGATCGTCACTGATGGTGGAGTGAGTACAAAGAAGCCTGTGTTGGACTCAGGGGTACAGCAAGGAGGGGGTTTGCAGTGTGTCAGAATCACTCATAACCCTCTGTCATCTTAACCCATTGTCAGCAGAACTAGAGATGTGTGTGTGTGTGTGTGTGTGTGTGTGTGTGTGTGTGTGTGTGTGTGTGTGTGTGTGTGTGTGTCCCTCAGTATTTGAAGTGAACACTTAAGATACAGAACAGTTTGTTTACCTGTGGTTTGCTAATACTGTACTTTATTTTCCATCTTAAAATAGGCTAAACCAGTGAAAAATAGGCTGGCTTTAATTTAATTATGATTGATTGGCCCCATGTAAGAAATAATGCAAAAAGTATACAAATTAATACCTATTGTGACGTTTGGATTTATTCTAAGTATCAGAGCTATTGATTAAATTACTAAATAAATATTAATAATATAACATAATAATGTATTTCTTACAGAGTGTGTAAGGGTCCCCTTGTGTGCAGCGGGGGAGGGGGGGGGGGTTGCCCTGTCACTGGCAACACTGTTCCACTTCTCCTCAGTGACAAGCAACAGCACATTGTGGGACAGCTGAGCTCTGGGGGAGGAGGGAGGGATCAGTCCTCCTCACCCCAGGTTAGCCTCAAGTTTTCCAGTGACCTGGAGAGCTGTCATCTGAGTGCAGTCGGGAAATCTCAGATATGTAAGAGGAGAATAACATAACAACAGCGAGGAACTGTTTATTAGAGGTGGCTAAACCAGGTCTTCCATCCAGTGAGATACATTACGATATAAGACGCAAAACAGGATACACAAGTTGTTTAAACAAATAAAATACATGCTTTTGTTTCTACTTTATTTGGATGTTAAACTCATAAAACTCATAATAATTCCCATGAGTTTATTTGTATTCTAACAGCTTTATGTGCTTTAGTATCCAGCATGAGCGCTAACCTATTATTTTGACTAGTAGATACTGAGAATCAGAAGGAAGCAGAATCATTCAATTTTGACTTTTGCTTGAAATTTTGTGAACACTTTAGAAACGACCTTTTTTGGCTTCTTTGTTACCTGCCAGGCTATGACCCCTCTTGCTACTGGAGAGATCTTTTTTTTTTTTTGATCAAGCACTCCTGGGCAGTGTAACAATGATCTTCAATTTTTCTCCATTTACGCTATCTGTCTGACTTTCTATTGTTGGAGTAGAAAGTGTAGCAATAGTTCTGTAACCTTTTCCAGCCTGGTGGGCTTCAATAAGCCTTTTTTCTAAAGGACTTTAGAAATCTCATTTGTGCATGGTAAGATACAGTCCCTCAAACATGACAATGGATTTTTCTTTCTTTAAATAAAAAGGACTGAAGACAGATGACTTTTTTTTTTTTTAATTAACTTCTAATCCTCAATATGTTCATAGACTTGGTGGTGTATTTTTCTCACTCTATAAATAACAGTTATGTTCTGCTTGAATAACTGAGTTCTGTGTTTTACACTTTTAGGATTTGTGTAAAAAATCTGGTGACCTGCTCGGATGTCTAAATATTTATTTAGATCATTCAGAACGAGTCAGAAAGTTTAACATTTTAAAGGAAAAAGACACAGGAAATTATTAATTATTGTTTTCCACATGCAAAAAATAAAGTCTCATTCCTGGCCTTTCTGTACTCCTGGAAAGCAATATTCTGTCTGAAATACAGACTCATGCAGCATTATTATGTACTAGTTTCACGCCTTTGGGAGAGAGCATTGTCACCATAGTGACAGCAACACATGTCCAAGTCTGTCGTCTCAGAGACTGTCGCCATGAAAACTGCACATCCATTCCTAAACTCTTTGATATCAGAGCTTCTCTTCCAGATTACGATGAGGTTATACTTACTATAGAACATTAATGTTGTATAGGATCATTATATGGAGATGTGACAAAGCAGCCGACTCCTCCTCGACAATCATCAGTGCATAAAACACAATGAGAGCAAATTAAAATATTCACGGTCAGATCTGATTACTGCCCTGCTGTGTCCCACTATTTCTGTTGAGTAATGACCCTTACATAAGCGATACAGTTTGACGACCCCCCCAAAGGTGATGTGACACTACTATGGCCTGGCTAATCATCAGGAGAATACTCCCATTCATTTATACTCAGAATGAAGTGCCCCACCTGTGTTTGCACAGGGCTCTGGAGGCCTGGAGGAAGCCTTCTAAGTCAGGGTAGGGGGGACAGTAGTTCTGTAGCCCAGCCGTGCTGCTGGTCACTGGGGCTTTTATCGCAGAGTAATCCCCTACAACAAACAGAATGGCCGGCATGTGCATACGCAGCTGTCACAGTCTTAGTGCAAGTGGTGTCATGTTAAATCACAGGAATGGACTGAGCCCCTGCACCATCCGCTGCCCTTCCCTTCGCTGGCATCCCACTCACTGAAAGGCTCCAGCACACAGAGACAAATACACATACATACTCATGCCTATGTGCATTACCCACTTCCCACTAACATACTTTGCAGCACATGGCAGCCCAAAAGTTATTCCCTGTAAATAACTTGTGCCCCATTGCTACAAACAACCAGATTATTTCAATGACATATATTCAGAGGACTTATGATAATCAAAGCAGGTATCACAGGCAGGAAAACAAAGTGACATTTACACCCTGACACTTTCCAAGTATAAAGCACCATTAGCATAGTTCCTCTGGGAAATTCTGAATCCCTCTGAAGCCAGGTATGTATATAGTATATACTGTTGAGGATGGCTATGTTTTAAACTATTTCCAGTTTTTCAGTCCAGCTCTGTTATCTTACTCTGCTACATTTCAATCATGCCCCTCGCTCCCCATCTATATCCTTATTTTTAATCTACACTATCTTCAGGCCTTCTTCCGTATTCCTGTCTTTGTTTTTCTCTGGCTCCAGTGACCTTCTCCCATGTCAGCAGAGGGACAAATTTAGCGGCCTAGTTTCTGGAGCGACCAAATAGTCGGACACAACAGAGGGAATGTGTGTATTTGTGTGTGTTTGTATATCTGCATGGAAATTAGAAATGAAAGAAAGGCCCTGGCCCCACAGATACAGTTATAGATATCCAGACATGTACTATCCTCGGGGTATGAGACAAAGGACACCAGAGGGAGGTATCACAAAAATCTATATCTTAAAATGAGTTTTGCATTTATGACATCAACAAATAAACCGATTAATGGCAGTGACTGCAATAAAACAATAAAAATAGGCATAAGAATGGAAGCAATAACTATTTTCCCTTCAGGAATTATTGCATACGCCACCGAGGATAAAGAAAGAATGTGTTAAGTTATTCTGGGATGTTGAGATGGGAGCGCTGTCGCCATGGAAACATGCAGATCCTTCACCACTCCCTGGGTCTTGTCATTCTAGAGCTGCCAAGCTCCGGGTGCCATGTCACCAGGGGTGTTATGCCATTCTTCGTCTCTACGCTCGGTGACGCACCAGATGCCACATACAAAGCAGCAGGCCTAGACCGTTCTTGAATTAGCTACACAGTAAAGGGAAGCATTTCACAAAACATCAACACCTACCTACCAGCTCGCATGTGAGGTCTTCAGTGGTAAACCACTGGAAAATAAATTCTTTAAATAAAGCGCATGAGTGGAAATTGGAGAAAAAAAAATGTCCGTGAGTATTGTTGTATTTCTTTTTTGTTTTACCCCACTACAGTTTAAAGCAGAGGTTGGTAACCTTTGCTATCCAAGAAGCCATTTATGAGTAACTAAAGGGATGAATCAGTGTTGGATCTACATATAAGAGACAAACAAGCAAGGAAGAACATTTTAATTGTATCTTTAGACAGTTTTTTGTTAGCTGAATTTACAAAAATGCCAAAGAAAATAGTTTAACAGGCATCAAATAGCATTTTTGCACCATTGAGGTGACATCTCAGTATGGTGTGCAGTGTGTCCTTAAAACATTTTAGGAAACTGGACAAGTGGAGGACCAAAGAAGAAGTGACATTCCTAAAAACTATCTACAGCAGTATCTCAATATTCTTAAGAAACAGAAAAAATTACAGCAAAGATCTGAGAAACATATTTGGCTCTTCAGTTGATCCATCTACTGTGGGTGGCTGCCAAGAAGACATTCTTAATGAAGGGAAACAGGGAGAAAAGACTGAGGAATACCAAATTACACAAGACCTGGACAGTCATGGATTGGCCTCCCCAGAGCCTGGACCTCAACATTATTGAGGCAGTGTGGGAGCTTTGAATGCTCTCCAAAAAGCCCAGAGAACTATTCCTGAAGACTGCTTTAAAAATGACGAGAGATTTTCCCTAAGAGAGTTCAGAGTTGTTGCAGAATAAAGGTGGTGATACCAAATACTGATTTTCAAGCTCACTGCAATTCTACAAATTGTTTTTGCTTTATGTATGTTTCAGTATATTGCTGCACCTATTTTCCATTTTCCTAATAACTTATATAGTCTTATATAAAGACTTTTCCCAAGTACTGCACATCCATGTAAACCGCTGCTACCGAGATTCAGAAATATTCTGAGGATAAGGCACCAGAAGATAGACGTAAGCCACCTTTTAGTTACATTTTTTTTTTACAACAATTATGTGGATAAAAAAAAAAGAAACATAGCCATTCCAAGTGGAAATACTTTGATAATTATTACCAACAGTTTGTTCAATATAAGAATTAAAGGTTGCTTACATATATAGATAAACAATAATGTAATAATGAAGAATCTGAAAGTTAACAAATAACTTATAATTTGAATAACAAGCTGTTGCGTTATGACTGCATATTTGGGACTTGTGTTTGATGTCAGGTGGAGAACAGTTTAACAGGGGACTTTCCATAAGCAGGAAATACACCCCAATGAGTAACTGGTAAATAACCCAGGTGTAAAGTAGCTGCAGTGTTTATACAGAAGTTGGATAGCAGTGGTGTTACAGAGGCATACACAGTCGAAGGCAGGGCGTATGCCCCAATTCTCAAGAACAGGACAAAAATAAGGCAAGCACGAGTAAGCAGGAGACGAACAGTGAGCAAGCAGAGGAGAGTCGCAGGTGCTGGAGCCCAGTCAAGGAGGAGAGGATACATGACAGCTGGCCTGTCATACACAATGACTTATTCAACTAAAACACACACACACACACACACAGTTCACCAGTGGGTACCGTACACCAACTGTCTCTCTGGTGAAGTAGTGAACAAAGCAGACAATTCCCAACTCTTTCTCGCTTAACAAAACATGTTTATTCCATAACAGAGAAAAAAAAAAAAAAACCCTATAACTGTACCATGTTTTAGAACATTATGGTCTTAATGTCACGAATTGGGATGTGTTAATCAACCAGTATCACTGGTATTAAGTGTTTCATTTACATGAGGTCTGTATTTAATGGGAGCCTTTTTCCCCTTGATGTACAATGCTAATACTTGTTACAATCTATAATTCATCTTTTATTGCATTTACATTACTAATATAGCTCTGACACCAGCTTGGCGCTGGATCTGATTAAGAGGCATGCTCTATATATCTATTACATGTTATTACAGGGACTGTACAGTTTCTGTAGGCAACGGTTACAAGACTGAAACCTCTCTCCACCTCCTGGCGGAAAGACTAAGCACGAGTAAACATCAGCTCAAACATTTAATATACACACTGTGTTACGCAGAGCCAAAGTTAAATGCCTAAAAGTCACTGAATAATAAGGAACAATGTATTTATTCAAGACCGTTCACACACACTCAAAAAGTAGCATCTATGTGGTCCACAATCTTCAAATAAAGCTGAACAATCCAAATAAAATCTATAATACACACATTTCTGTGTAAAGTCATTACATGGCAGTGTAACGCTTAAAATAACCCCTATGCAGCCATTTTCACTGAGGGTACACCTGGTAACTCAGCTGGTTTCTTCTCTCTATTCTTAAAGTAAATTACAAATGCAAATTAGATTTTTTTAACAAGTGCACCATTTTCTGTTTGCTAGGAGCTGACCACACGTAAAACAGAATAAATAAATTAAATACAAAATCTACATAAAAATGTTCATTTAAAACAGGTTCCAGAAAAGAATCTAAAGTACTCCGAATTATAATATTTAAACACGAACCAACAACATTATGACATAACTTACTGCAGGCATAGCTGTCAGAGGTTTGACAATTGTACATACTGAACACATTAACATCAAATTATCAAGGTTTAACAATTACGGTTAATACTTCAGCTGTGCATTACTGTCTACGTTTACATTTCTGGCTGCAAGAAACTAGACTTAAGTCACCTTTGTATTTCACAATACATTCACATGTGCTGAGAGTACATTGATTTCGGGAGGAAACTTTAAGCCTGAAACATCTTAAAAAAAAAAAAAAAAAAAAAAAAAAAAAAAAGGATTTATAGACTTTGTTTCTTCCTTCAGCTGCTTTAAAACTTACATTTTAGAGCTGTGTTATGTAAAGAGAAGCGAGGGCTTAAGACAAAAAAAAAAAAAAAAGAAAAAAAAAAAGAAAAAAAAAAAAAAAAAAAAAGAAGAAACGACAAATAAAAGGGACAGCTCAAAGAGACCTGTACTTGCATACCTGCAATTATTATTCTATTCTGTTTCTGTCCAGATGGACAAAGTAAATTAATGAAAAACTTCAGGAAGCACATCCTAAAAATTTCCAGAAATAAAAATCAGCACCCAAAAACTGCACTATGAATAATTACAAGAAATAATGAAGAGAAAAAAAAGCCATAAACTTTTAGAGGAGAAAAAAAACCCCAAAACAACAACAACAAAAAACCCAAACAAACCACAAAACCACACAAAGAAAAGAAACCCTTCATAACATCAAATAAAAACTCAAACTGTGTGTGCCTATGTGATCATTTTAATAAATAAATAAATACTTCTGGATTTGTATGTCCCTTATTTAAATGTGGCACCAAAACAAGCATTTCGTATAGTGAACTGTTAAGACTGAGGTTTCGTCTAACAATACTTCAGAGGCAGTGTGACTCAAATAAACCATGCAACAGAGCAAGATTCACCAAGTGCTATATTTTGTCTCTTTATAAATTTGACAGTAAGGTGCAGAGATTTTATGAGTCCACAAGCAAAGACTGGTACTAGGAGCCATGCAGCTGTATGGTTGAATGTTGTTGAAAAGTTTGTATTGTGATTTTTTGGTCAGGTCCCCAGGACTTTACAGATGGGTTGTGTGCCCTTCACAGGATGAATATTTTAATAACCTTCTGGATTATCTTCCCACATCCTGGACAAGGAGCCTGGAACTTATGTAGCCTCCTTGCACATGGAAAACAGGTAAGCAGGTGAGCAGTACGTCCGTGTATAATATTTCCGTTACGTGGCCGCACTCGACAGAGCTTGCAAGGCTCCAGCAGCGCCTCAGGCCTAACGTCCTCAACCTCCATGCCCAGATTCTCTTGACTCTCTCCTTCAGAGAGCTGCTCATCTTTGTGGAAGCCAGAGGGCCTCGGCCCTTTGCCTTTTCCCGTTACCATTGTTGGCAACGGTCGATCGGCGGTGGAATGTGAAGGGAGGATGACAGGATCAGAAACCGTCCTGCTGCAATCTGGGACATCAATGCCCGTGTCGCTGTCATCTTCCTCATCGTGGGTAACGAGTGAGCTGCATGCTGGGATGTCAGGAACAGAAAGGGAATGGGCAAGCCGAGGGACATCTTTATACCAGTTCTTCCTTAGAGCCCAGCACCGAACACAGTACCTCTGGAGAGGTATGTTGTATTTTCGGCACTCTGTGCACTGCCATGCATCCTAAGATATAACACACAGCATTCACAAGGCTGATACAGTTTTAAACAATGGCTGTAAATGAATAAACGGGGGCTCAGAGATACTGACCTGTGTGGAGATCTCTGTATCAGTATCATCACTCAGACACTGAGAGTCTTCATCTGGCTCCTCCTGCATCTAATAAATATACATCAGATCACATCACCTCTCCACATTTCTAAGTGAAAAACATTTTGGCAGGAAAGAAATATTACAAAATTTAAAACAAAAAAAACAAAAAACAAAAAAAAAGACATACCTCTCTATCTGCTTTGTCCTCCTTCATTCCCCCATCATCATCCTCCAGTGGAGGCTCTCCTTCTCCTCTGCTGCCTTCTTCCAGAGCAGCCTCTTTCATCTCCACACTCACCTGTTCACTCTCGCCCTCGGTGAGGAACCAGAGGTCGTCAGTGGTGTCCGACACAATGGCCGTATCCTCTTCCTGTGCAAGAGACAGCTGACACATCAGTCAGACCACCACTGTTATGATCTGATTTTTGCCATTTGTCAACATGTCTGTTAGTTTTCCTAAGCTTGAAACCTCTAAAATGAACCTTATTGCCCATTTTAAATGATACTGGGTGGACTTTCTAGCAGCACGTGAGGTGTCTTACTTGGTTTGTGTGGATGTCAGTGGAGCCATTGCTCCTGCGGCTGTAGTTATTACGGAGATTGCCCAGAAACCACCAGGGCAAGCCAGAGAGGTCCCACTCATCCAGAGTAACATCCAGCTTGGGTCGCTTGCAGGCTGAGCGTTGCAAACCTTCAAGAGAGTCTAAGGAGGTTTTGAACATTTAAACAGTGTTTTGTAACGAGGCTGTTAAGTGTGCAATGGACTATTTGATTACCATCATCTGGCTCCCGAGGTCGTCTCTGGGAGGGGGTCTGCAGGAGAGGCCCATCACTACCAGCCTCCAAACCTGCTTTGACCACACCTCCACACATCTGTAAAGGAAGAAAATGCAAATGCAAGAAATTAGAACACAGAGCCGTGACTGGGTACTTGGAGGACTCGCAGCTCCTTTTCAACATGGCCTCTGTTTACAGGTGGGGTGGGACAGCACAAGGGACAAAGGGCTGGGCAATTTGGGTAAGGGCCAGGGGGGAGGGAGTTCAAAATAATTTAGGATATAACTGCAAACTGAAATGTTGAGTGCTGGGTAAACAAAGCAGAAAGCAAAGGCAAGGAAAGCCAGTATACTAACAGACAGGTGAATAAACAAGAGCATGATCACACAATCCACCGCAACTCTAAATTCGTTGGATTTAATACATTTATTCCAAGGTATGTACTGTTGTCTCATCAATTTTTTTTTCTTAAATGAACAATTTGGCACATTTGTCAAAGCAAAGAAACAGACGCACACAGAAGTCTGAAGTAACATCTACCAGACAGATCTATTATTTTAATCACTAAAATGTAACTAGAGGAAATATGCAAATTCAACACTTAAATTATCATCTGAAATTTGATTTGATAGCATTCTGAGATGGTTGTGGCACATGCAGCAACCTTTCATTTCATAAAAAGGACAAATATCTTACTATAGCTCAATGTTGCGGCAAACCAAATTATATACAAGCCACGAAGTAAGATCAAAGAGGATTTGGGGAGGGATTGGAAAGAAGGGTGCAGGAACGTGGGATTAGGTGAAAAGGTTTAGGGCAGTCCATCAGACCTGTGGGTGATCAGGAGCTGTGATCCTCCAGTTCGGAGCAGAGAAGAGAACTCTGATACAGACAGAGACAGTGACTCTGCCCCCCCATCCAATGGGTGGAACTGGTGGGTCATAAAACAGTGATGAAAAGCCACCAGACCAAACCAAGAATGGGGTTGTACAGAGACGGTGCCACTCTGTACAACTGCACACCAACGAAGACAGCAGCCCTTACACCACCTTCCCCAGAACACACAACCCAGTAGAAACGAAACTTATACTGTAGGCAAAGCACTTTAAAACAGAGCCCAGCCAAAATAAGATTTTTAAGACTAAGACAGATACTTGGGGATTTAACCTCTCATAAATAAGTTGTTATTGTCAGGAAAAAAGACAACTTGTTATGTGTAGTTATTTGTGAAAAAGCAAACTGTTGAAAAATAATCTTGTTTTATTATGACAATAAGTCATGAAGTACCAGTTCATGCTCTGCATAACTGCTCAGACCAGCTAGTTGTGTTTGCTGCCAGCAGGGAAGTTGCAGAGTGCCCTCTGGTGGACAAACTATGGAACATCAACACTCATGACATGGTTGAAGCGCACTTCTCCGTCTCCTCTTTACTTTTTAATTCATCTGCAGTTATACATATTGATATTGGCATTTATAAGTAGCTAAAATTGTCTGATATATCAGTCGGGCTCCATTTAAAAGGCATTATCTGAGTGGCTGTGCACTTAGTTTGTGACATCTGTAACAAAAAGTTGTGTGTAGTGAGGCGAAAGCAGGTAAGGGTCTCTGTTTCTTCTGAGCACCATGCTTCAGCTTTACCTGACCACGATCCTCCACTCCGCCATCTACACATTCACGGCCCACAGAAAGATTCTCTGCAGCGTCTGCATTTCAAATGAGACACAGTAACAGAAAAAGGACATCCCCCCCTTTAATTATAGCATTGCACACTCTCACTAAGGCCCTTCAGATATGAAGTTTAAGCAGGGGAAAGGTGTCCATCTGGGACTGTGCAGGATCCCCACATCCTCCAAGCGATGGACGGCCTTTCACAATCACTCATAATATAGTCAACAAGATGGTCTTTGAATATACATGTAATGTTGGTATACCCACATATCTTCTCATGTAATTTAAAAAAGCCATAATATGATGCAAATAACAGTGAATTAAATAAAGAGCACAGGAAGAGACATACTTTGACTTCAGACACCCACAAATGAATCCACAGATTGTTTTTTTTTTGTTGATTCCACCTAACAAAAATATAATTTCACAAAAAAAAAAAAAAATGTGCAAAGGACTTAAATCAATAAATGAAAGAATCACTTACCAGCACAGTCAATAACAACCAAATACTTCTTCAGCATTTCATACACTGGGCTGTAAAATGGGAATACAAGCATTTAAAATTAAGATTTTTCTTCTTTTTCTTAAAATTTATAAAGTCCAGATACGCAAAGCAGAACCAACAGTGAGCACAGGTTTTGGTTAAGGTAATTACCTCGGGTTTTTAACAGAGAAGCTCTCCACTTCCAGCAGCTCTCCCAAAGGATCATCCTGGCAGTGGACTATGTGCTGCCTCTGTTTGTCATACAGTTGCTTCCCCATGATGTATTGGCCCAAGTAGTGCATCACCTACACAAAGCAGAAGATTTCATATGTACAGGCTACATTTGTACCTTTGGAATGACCACGTGACCAATAGCTCTTTGTCACAGGTCTTTTTCAAAGTCATACTAGACAGCTCACCTCTTTGAGCGTGAAGACATCCTCCTGGGCTCCAGCCACACGCAGTATTTGCAGGAGAGGGGCTTTTGGTTGCACCTAAATGGACAACAGCACCGCCGCTTAGCATCACATGTTATATATGAGGTAACTGAATGCTTGTAGTTTCGTTTTGACTGCACCTGATTCCCTTCTCCCGGTAGCGTCCTGCATGACGAGCTTGATGCCGGAGTCTGGGCTGGTAGGGAGCTCATAGTAAACGAACGAAGTCTGCAAACCAAAAATTACAACAGGCATTATAAACGACTCACCACACTCACCCATTCAGCAGCATTCCACAGCTTGCTATAGTCACTGACTTTGCACATCCCACGCAACACCAGCGCCTACGGCGCCAAACGCAGCTTAACAATGTCAAGTTATTGACAGACTGAAAAACTCTGACAACGTTTATATTCAGTGCCAACTAGGCCGAGTTAACTTCCCAATCTGAAACCGTCATGGCCTGTCACTTCTCACACTATTACTTTCCCTTTGGCGCCCTCACACAGCAAAACTAAACCAGGCGAGCCAACGCCGAACATACGGCACAAAAATGTAAAAGTATAGGTATTACTGTGCACACACACATGTGAGCTGCAGCCTCTCTAGACATCTCTAGCAGGTGGCAAGGCTGCTATCGCTACAGGCAAACGTGTTAGCTAACATAGCAGCAGCGCTAACGATGGCTAACTTTGGAAGCTAGCCAGTTACTCAACAATTCGCTCCTAATATTAACTCACCGTGAGGAGCTGACATTACTTCACAGCCACTACATTGCTCCGGGCGCAGTATTGGCTTAACAGCTGGTCCGCATCGTAAAGACGTACGGAACACTGAAATGCTGGCTTTTAAACACTAGCTAACGCTAGCAATCAGGAGACAGTTAGCTGAACTACAGATTCAAAATGATGACTGTGGCTACTCAACTTCCGCATGAGAAGCCAGAATATGGCTCCCCCTACTTTTTAAAAATATTACTTACAGAGGTATTTTGCCCTTTTTAAAATAGTCTTTTCAGATTAAAAGCATGTTATAAAATACAATGATTCAGTGAAAATGCCCTGTCCAGTTTAGGAAGCGTTTATGAAGCATAAACCACTGAGTCCACTTGCTTTCGAACGGTGACAACACGACATCCCAAGAAAGTAATGGTTTTGCTGGCTGTGGCCACAGACCTCTCTCCTTATCCCTTAGAAGGGGGGGAGAGAGACTCCAGGCCGCAGGTTTTAAATATCACCCTGGGTCAACACACCTGAATCAAATGATTAGTTCATTATCAGACCTCTGGAGACCTTCAAGACATATCGAGCCATATAGCTAACTGATTTAAACAGCCATTTAAATCAGCTGTGTTGGATCAGGGACACAAAACCTGCAGGACACTGGCCCTTGAGGCCTGGAGTTCCCCCTCACCCCTGCCTTAGAAGAAGAAGGCTCTGTTGAGTGTATTGAAATCTGCAAAGAGGACTGTTGGCAGCATCATCACTGCCACAGCTACACCAGCAGATGCTTGAAAGACGCTACTCACCCTGCACAAGTTTTCTGCTTCCTAACTGCACAGGCTCATAGCTCTGAAGTTTAAAGGACTTTGTGTTATGCTGTGATGACTGAGCAACCCCTTAATTCTTTTTGAGCGCTGTCCTTCTTTCACAGGTAGCAGGCAGCTGGCACTCAACAAAAAGCACAGCTAAGTAAGTGTAGCTTTCATTTACCTACACATTATAAAATCCAGCATTTCTTCTTAATAAACTCCAGTGGAGATATTACCTTTTCTCCTATATTTAAAATAAAAAGTATCTGTCTGCGTGAGTAATGCTACATGTCATATCATGAAATTTGAAACTCAGTTTAGACCACTTTGCATAAAAACACCACTTTAACTGGTTTGTTTCTATATGACGTTACTTATTCATAAAATATTAACTTTATGAATGAACCACTTATAAAACAGCACCTTATTTTAAGTGCTTTCAGTAACTTACAAGAACAGTTGATAGAGGTCGTTGATATGTCCCCTTCAATATTACAATATATTTTGTTGTATACTGAGCAGTAAAGTAAACTGATATAGATAACAGTAAAAACTAATCTCCTCAAAAAGGAAAAAACTGACTTTATGTTCCTTTTAGGGTGTATTTTGACACAAAAATACTATTAAAATAATTGCTGCTAAAGTACTGTAATTTTTTCTATGTACTTTGTGTTGTGTTGAAGAAAACTCCAGCACAAGAGCACAGATGTAAAAGAGAGTATTATTTCAGTCTATAAATGCAAACATTGTTATAAAAACATCTGCTTGACAGAATATTGAATCCAGAGTTACTCATCCCAGCAAACAGACAGCGGAGAAAACGAGATGGAAAGAATGTCACCCATCTTGGCCCCTGATATTTTACAAAACACACAAGGACTAGAACACACGCAACATCGCACATCTGTAGACGTAGTGCAATAATAAATCATTAAATGCAGGAGACAGCTGGGCTTGTTCTTACTGACAGTTAAGTAAATCAAGAAGGATCAAGCATTAAAAACCTGCTTTCATATCTGACAAAGTCCACCTAACGATCCTTGAGTTATGCCTCAGTATTAGGCCAGCTTATTGCAATAGCTTATTTGCTGGGGTGGTATTGCATCTGCTGGAGAATACAAGCATTAGCCATAAGCCCTATATGTGTGTCAAATGTTATACTTCTTACACCGCAGATAATAAAAATGGCAGCCAGCCAACTTTCCAGCTAAAACACTTGATATTACACAGACATGCGTACTGGGACACAGGTGTAGTTAATTTTATAAAGCAAGCGCTCCTTACGGTCACCAGGCACCATTAATCTTAATACACTGTTATTGTGAACAAAAAGTGAGGTTATGTTTTGTGTTGCGCTTATATCAGATGATTATAGAAATGTTTGCACTTCTTTTTAAAACCACTATCGTTATTTATTCGTTATTCGTTATTTATTCGTTTATCGTTATTTATTTGCTGATTATGCCTGGGTCATTGCAATGTTGACCCTGTGCTAACTTGCATATGACAAATAAAACTGAAACAGAAACAGAAATGTCAGTGAAATACAAACAAACAGCAATGTACTGGCGCATCCTGTTAAACAAGAATATCATAGAAGTTCAAGTAAAGGGTTTGGATGAGCATAAGTTTTTATAATGCTGGGCTAACGTTTGAAAAATAACCATTAAAAGTGCTTTGGCAATAATTCAAGTCTCTCATTTTCACCACACTCGCAGGAGAGTGAAAAATAATGACTGTGTTGGGCTGGGTTTCACTAGGCACTAAAAATGAAGGACTAACATCGTTTACTCTTGTTTACTACAGTTTATATACGTAATAGATTGTTTAAATTGTGTAAGAGGTGCTCTATTGGATTGTAATCTAGTGTCTGTGGAGGCCATTTGAGTACAGTGGACTCTTTCTCGTGTTCAAGAAACCAGTTTGGGAAGATTTGAGCTTTGTAACATGATGTTATCGAGCTGGAAGCAGCCATGGGAAGAATGCACTGTGGTGTGGTGAACAAGTGTGCCAAGAAAAACATCCACCACACCATTACACCACCACCATCCCAAACTGATGATAAAAGGCAGGATGGATCCATGGTTTCCCGTTGTTTCTGACCCTATCTGATTGTCACAACAGAAACTGAGACTCATCAGTCCAGGCAACAGCAGATTGTTGATGCCTGGTCTGCAACAATCTGCTGTTGTCTAATACCCATGAGCCTATGCAGATATACCCTCCACTTCCTGTTCTTAGCTGACAGCAGTCTGGTCTTCCGCTGCTGTAGCCCATCTGCTGTGTGGTGGGTGGTACATTCAGAGATGCTCTTCCGCATACCTTGGTTGTAACGAATGGTTATTTGAGTTACTGTTGGAATCCTGTCAGCTCAAAGCTCCTCTGAAATCAACAAGAAATCTCCACCCAGAAAACTTACTAACTGCATATTGTCTCTTTTTCAGACCATTCTCTGTAAAGGGATGGTTGTGCAGTAAATTCCCAGTAGCACAGCAGCTTCTGATTTTTAATATCCATTATTTGCACACTGAACTAGGAGAACATGTTTTGAAAGCAAGAACTACATTAACTTCGACACATTATCTGGTACCTAACAAAAGATGAAAGGTTCTCCTTAAAAAAAGCCAATTCCAATCACCAATTTGAGTCTTACAATTTCTAGTGCATTAATCGATTCTGGCCAGTTTTTACCTTCAAAGATCCAGACAGTATGGTTGAAAGAAAAAGACTATTAAAAAGAGGTACCACTGTTCACAGGAGTTAGTATCAAATAGAAAACCCCAATTTCCCAAAACCTGTGACCAAATGAGGAACAAAACATGATGTTATTGCTTCATTTTAGCGATTAGTGAAACAGATAAAGTGGCCCACCATGAACACAAGGACTGGATCCTAAAGTTTTAAATGTACAGAGTACAAAAACTACTTAACTGACAGCAGATGAAAACTCTGAGCTAAAATACTGATTATTTTCTGTGTCCTGTTTCTCCCATGTTTCCCAGCTCTTAATAAAACATTCTGTGCACCCACATGTCCAAGCTGTAGCAGCTGCATGGTGCTTGTGCAGTGCAACGCGGTCTCTTCTCAGGTCATCATGAAAGGAAACATACAGAGCACAATGGAGCACATTTTCACACTCAAAGGTCTTTACAGAATTTTCTGTGACAGAGAGAACAAAAGCTCTCCGGGGATCCCAGAGGCTTTCTTCTGTCCCCTCCCCTTCCCTCCCCTCCCAAAATCACCAGTGCGCCTATTTGCTGGGAGTCTCAGCCGGTACAAGGAAGCAATATAGGAAGTCGCCCCGCTGCTGTTGAGTCCTCCGGCCTCCAGGGGATAGCGAGAAGTGAGAAGCAGATGTTAATCAGCATGTGGGAGCAACAGGAATGCCAGGCATCATGAAAGACTGCTTTAGATTTAGTCTGAAGAGCCTTTGAGTGGGAAGAAATCTTATTCTAAAAGGTCCTATGGGGAGACACAAACAGTATAACAGTGTTTATAGATAATCACAGCGTTTTAGGTAAAACTAATAAATATAAGGCTACCAACAGCTACCTGATCCGAGTCCTCATTGTACTGTGCTTTTCCTGTCTCCATGTAATGGGGGTCCACATCATCCACTCCTTCTATTTTGTTAGCTTCAGCATGTTCCCTCATAACAGAGTAACGGTGCACAAGGAACCTGATGAGGACAAAAGTCCATATTAGGAAGAAACCGAAGAGATGTGAGTGCAGCATTTATTACTGCGGCTGCAAAGGGTGAAAAAAGAAAAGAAAGTAACCCACCGTCCTCCACAGACATATTTCTTAACCAGCCAAACACCTGCGACAGCGCTTGTCAGGAGGATCGCTATGACGACCATGACTATGAGAGCAGTATTCGTTGAACTGTTTTCAATCTGTTCAAGAGACGGGAAAAGTTTAAATATGCAACGCAGTGCACTAGGTTCCTCGGCCAACAGTTTATATGTTATTTGGGCTTCAGAAGTGTCTTTTCATGCATTTTAATTTGCAATTTATGCATTAAATATATCTAAATGAAATTTTAAAAAGTAAACAAAATGGATCAAAACAAAAAAGGAAAATACACACATCCGTTTTATATATTCAAAACATTCACAAAGCATGTAATTTAAACTCAATTTTAGATCTGTGTAGAACAATGATGAGCAATAATGCTCCTTAAACTCATTCAAAAAGCAAACACAAATGATTTTGCCCACTGCACCGCCTCATTTTCTGTTACACTGGCTTGACGACATCTTGCTTTGGAAATGACACCAACACTGGAGTCGGAAATCACTGAGTAAGTCATTTTACAATGCCATCATGATGCACTGTTTGCAAAAATGATTCTGTGATACCACAAGACTTAACTTTTTTTCCCCTGTGCTGTTTTTCCCCTTCTTTCCTTTCAGTTAGTTAACAAGCCTGTAGTTTAATGCCATTCATTCGATAAGAGTCACCAAAAGAAAGCATGAAAAAGTGACTCTTGTAGGTCAAACTGGCAGAGGAATCACTTTAGAATGCTTGCATGTACTAATAAAAGATTAAACAGACTTTTGGGGGAAGTGGTAAAGTTTATGGCTGTTACGTCTCATCAAAAAATGTTCTGCTCTTCATCAGTCTGTATCTCCATTTACCTCTAAACTCTAAATATGTGTGTTTCAATAGTGAAGAGAAACATCAATTTACACTTTCTGTTAACAGATGTTGAAATTTTCACATTTTTACTACATTTGATCAAAAGCTCGACTCATGACAAGCTGCTACGTGATTAGCCATTTCACACCTCCAGTGCTGACCATGCTGAAGATCAGACCCTTCCTCAAGTTTCATTTTGTCCCAATAAGTCTATATACTAACCTGCACAGCCTGTATTTCAGAATAAGCAGAACTCACAAGGGAATAAGGAAGAAGAGCGTTGCTGGTGCACATCCTCCTCAAGTCCGTCTCCTTCCTAACTGGTTGGAAACCTCCCTCGCACTGGCTGCTGGGAATCTTCCGGTAGCTTGAAAAGGAGGGAGAGATATAAGATATATGTAAGGCAAGACAAAATTCAAAGAAAAGGACATCAGTTACAGCAGAACAACTCAAAATATTATTCCTGACAACAGTGGAGGGAGATTAACAAACACAAAAAAAGTGGGAAAAAGAATGGCCATTTAGAAAATCCTGTCTTGAAGCATGGACACCAACAGTTCCTGAAGTGTCTGTTTGTAAATGTACCTGCTTTTGCACAAAAACTTTGTTACAATTCTGGAAGAACGAGGTCTGGATTTTTTTCCCAGCTGTCCTTTCTGACACATTAATAAAAAAACTTCAAGTTGCAAATGACACCTAGTGAGGATATCTGAACACAGAAATGAAGAAAATTGCGTTTTCATGCTGCTTTAAGATATTAGATAGATAGATTGTCCTGTCTAAAAAAACAACAACTAATAACTCAGAAAATAATTTAGTTAAATATGTGTTTTCAACAACTCAAATCATCAAATATTTAGAATATTTTCTGCTTCTCCATCTAAGATTTGCAGGCCCATTGACCCACTTTCATTCCATTTTTCTAGCAGACTGAATCAGAGACAGTTGGCTATTCTGAAAACTGATGTTTTATGATGTTTTTATTACAACAAGTGTGTTGTACAGCTCTCTCCATGCCCTTTCATCTGATATATCACTTGATATGGTTTCCTGACATTTTTCTCACCAGTTAAGCTTTGACTTTTATTTTAATTTTAAATTTTAAATTATTTAAATTAAATAAGCTCAAGCTCTTATTTCTATCTGGCATCACAAAAAACATGATATCTTGAAAAGTGGATGCTAGACTGCTCACAGACAGACAAAAAAGCAGAACCAAGGGAGTATATAATCGAGAGTGTGTGTTTCTGAATAGTAAATACGGTATATAATTATATTCCTCCCCATCGCTAAAATAAAACACAATACTTTTTAACGTTAAATTCATAATCACAGAAATGAAGAAAATGCTATTTTCTTTTAACTTTCATGCTGGATTGAGCAAAGATCACAAGCTGTACCACAAAAACAAAAATATCAGTACATAGCCTAACCCCCCCAAAAATGATCTGATTGCCTTGGACATTGCATTTCACACATGCCAGGTGAGTCCAAGAAAAGTTCAGGGGTGTTGTGGATGTGTAAAAATGGTTTGTGCATCTCAGGCACAGGGATAGTATGTGTAATATGCAAAATGTGTATTATAATTATAATGCATAGTGTATCTTGGTTAGTAAGAGGTTTTGTTTTTTGGGAGGTTTTTGGTAAAAATGTCAAATGTCCTCACCCACTGGTCTGCAGCTGTTCAGTGGTCCCATTTAAACAGAACTCCAAAGGACGGTCCTTCAACTCTTCCTGCTCCACACACTCTGAGCTGTTCTCTCGTCGGTAATACCCAAAATCACTGCAACACAAAGCTGTGTCATTTCTACACTAATGCACTGTTGAATGCAAAAAGCTGAAGATTCATTGAACTGTGAAATATTCAAATAAGATAAGATAGATCAAATTTAGACTATATGGACAAAAATATTGGGTCACACTTGTTTATCACTGTATTCCAGTATTTTATTCAGTCCCACTGGTGTAGAAAATCAAACACCTAGCCATGCTAGACTGGATGTTGAGGTGTAAACGTCACCAGTGTTCTACTGACTAAATAACTGCACAGGTCCAAACCTCTTCTGTCAGTAACATCAGCACAAAAGCTGTGCGCTGGGAGCTTCATGGCAGCTGATCAGCAGCTACATGCAAGCTTTACATCCCCAGGAGCAATCCAAAGCACTGGATGGAGCACGTTGTCACTGGACACTGGATCAGTAGAAACATGTTCAGTGAAGGTAAATCTAAATGCTTCAGCTTACCAAGATATTTTTGAAAATTCTCTCCTTACAGCTTTGTGGGAACAGAGTTATGGAAAACCCCCTTCTTTCCAGGATGACTGCGCGCCCGTGCACAAAGCAAGGTCCATAAAGACATGGCTGGATGAGTTTGGTGTGGAAGAATTTGACTGGTCCAGACTGAGCCCTGACCTCAAACCCATTGAACACCACCTTTGGGTTGAACTAGAAAAGAGATTAAAAGCCAGGTCCTCTTTACCAACATCTGAGCTTATAAATGCCATTCTGGATGAATGGGCAAAAATTCCCACACACATTCCAAAAATGCTGTAGAAAGCCTTCCCAGAAGAGTGGAAGCTGTTATAGCTATAGTCCAGCTTCATATTAATGCCTTTGGATTTAGAAATGGATGTCATAAAGGTTCCTGTGGGTTTGATGTGTACGTGTTCCAATACTTTTGTCCACACAGTGTATTTTGAACTAGTAGAGAATAGCAGAATAAATAATATGTTGAAAGAAAAAGTCATGCATAAAGAGCATTTCTACAAATATAATGTATACCCCACAATCTTCTTATGTAAAAATCAAAACCCAGTTTCAAGAATACCATAATAAAGTCACAAGTTCATCTATTACACCAATCACTTGCACAAAAGGAGATGAAGTGAACAAGGAGATACCAGTGATAATCATCCAGTGTACACGGACAGGGGGACAGCCTCTTGGTGACTGCATAGTCCCTCCCGTTCCAGCAAACAGAGCCTTTCCTCAGGCGTAAGAAGGTCTCTTTATAGCCCAGCAAACAGCCATCATTAGAACCAGTGGTGTCTGAAGAGTGAGCCAGCCACTGCACGTAGTCTCCTTCTGTGCCTGCAAAAGCAAACACACACATTATCATAGTGAAAACACACTTGCTGTAATACTGCACAAACATCGCCATCCTCTGTGCCTTACTCACAGTCTCTGGTGAGGAGCTTCCTGAAGTCTATAGTGATCACCACCCATTTACTGAAATCCTTCCTGTAGCCCCACAGGCTGACGTTCATGGAGCGAGAGCCAGGCTCACTGTCCATGCCACTGAAGTGAAGTGGGTCATTGGTGAAGTTATATGTATGCCAGCACTGTCCTTCATCTGTGGAAAACCTGACGGGTGGTTAAAAAAAACATTAGCTGCAAAAGTGACACACACACACTTACATATATGTCACAAAATGCTAGACAGTGTTTAACAGTTGTTCGCACTTTATCTGGCTGACAGGTAAGTTAGTGTGCTCCACAGCCACCAGCAGGCCTCCTGAGTCCAGTATAGCATAATGATGGGGTCCCTTGAGGGCCAACATCCACGAGTAGCCCCCATCATCAGACACATACACATCAGGGAAGAGAACTGACTCTGCATCTTCAACACTGCCTGGAGAAAAGGGAGGGAGACTATCAAGAAACATTCAGTAAAACTGATTGCACTGAAAGAATTTTGTGGCTTTGTGCGTCTTACCGTGGGCCAGAATGAGGCCCACTGCACTGGGCTGTGAGAGAGGAAGCATGGGGACGTTCATCTTCATAGTGGTGCTGTAGGAGGCGTGGATGTGTAGCCTGCACTGTGAAGACACAGTGATGAAAACAATGTTTACACACTGGCTCGTACTGAGAAATTAAATCTGTTTGAAAGAGTTCATTTTGGGGCGTTACAAGAGGTCACATGCGACCACATCCTAATAAAAATATACTCCAATACTTGTGTCTGTGTGTCTCACTCTGTTAGGTCTGTTGGTAAAGGTGTCAGTGTTACAGTGGCTGTTCTCTGGTCTGCGCAGCCTCTGCCACTTTGCTCCTTGGTCATAGGTGATTACAGTCTCCACTGTGCCATCTGCAAAACAAACATGACGGATTCAAAATTCACTTAAATTCCTAGCAGAAGATTATTTTCACGTTTACTACTGACCGTCTGCGAGCACACTGGTCATGTAGACGCCCCTGAGTGAATGGATGACAGTGAAGTCAGTGTCACTTCCTGTGGTTGTGTAGAGGTGGCGCTCCAGAGACTTGGAGAACACAGTTCCTCTGTCATCTGACACATAGATGGTTCCAACACCAGAGTCTGCTCCGAACAGAACACATGTCTGGATTATACACTTGGATATGTTAACTGATAGCAGAAGAGAAATCATCATCAGCACCAGTTCTTACCACCAGGGTCATCCACGTGCATGAAGATCACGTCCTGATTGGCTGCCAGGATGGAGTAAAACTGCTCGTGGGTGACTGTAGGAAGCTGAGCCATGTTCCACGTCTCGCCTCCATCTACTGAGACGTGGATCATACGCTCTGTACTCTGACACACACACATGCACAGACACAGTTACTACACAGAAGGTGTATTTATGCTACTTTTAGTGGGAATCATTACACCAAAATCCAGGCACCTGTATGACACTGTTGGTTTTACAGTATATGCTCATCGCCTACACCCCGTATTATTAAAGACACCCAGTCTGTCTCTTTTATTTGCCTTTACACCAGACATTAAAACATTAAATTCTACATGCCTCATGAATTATGTGAGTTCAAGGAGTGTGAGTAAATTCCTCTACATGCATGGCTTATACTGGATTCCCAGTCAAGGAGAGCATTGTTGGTAATACATTTATAAATCTGTGCTTTTATCTTGAAAGCTAAGCCAAGAGGAAGATGTAGATGGCCTTTCAACTTTGTGTGAGCAGATCATTATCTTATGAATGTGGGCCAGGCCAACTCCAGATACAGTCACACCAAACAAACTGCATTCCAGTCACAATGCAAGCATTTACACTACAAGCATGCGATTTTGAGTAGAGACAAGCTATAAATAATATTCATAAGACAACTAATAATAATATATAGCAAGTAAAATCAAATATTTTAATATCCATACAGGAAAAAGATAGTTTTAAAAGGCAATAAAGTCATAAAATTAAAGAGCAGATGACTCTTTGCCAGACAGATGTATTGTATAACAAATAGTTATTGCATGAGGTATGAAAGATTTCCTGTATCTGTGTTTAGTTACCCAGATAGGATATCCAGATACAGACTGAACATTAATGCCAGATGTCACAAACTATTTGAATGCTTTAAGTGAGAAGATCTATTTTTGTTTTGCAAACTGAGTAAAGAAAGCATAGAAAGAAGAAGAAGAAGAAGAAGAAAATGGGTGTATAAATAAACAAGTACACCCAATGCCACTAAATACACAGACTGCAAAAATGCAATGCCTGTTCACAAAACAAACACACTCTGCTCTTAAAGAATAAAGGTACAAAGGCGCGCGCACACACACACACACACACACACACACACAGACGTACCGTGCCAGTCATGATGGAAGCGAAAACAAATCTTCCTCCAAGTACAAACGAGTAAACTCTCGTTGCAATGGTGTGGAAACTTTTACCGTAGTCGAATGTCTTTCGTAGATGTAACATGCCTTTGTCATCTGACAGAAAAAAAAAGGTGAAGTTAGTGGAAGTATCATTGAACGTGTTAATATAGCACTTTACCCACATAAAGTGGGGATACATATCTCTGCTGCTTTAATAAGTCTGTTAAAGGAATGGATTGAGTTGCACATAGATGGAATTTCTTGATTGGAAATAAATCATGGGAGAACGTCTACTGCAAATCAGCAGCAGAGTTAAGACAAAATACATTCCGGCTGTTTAATGCACGCTCTAGTCAGCTCAGCCACGGGCCAAGGCGCACGAGAAACTTTTAATACTGTGTGGATCTATTCGTGTGTAAGAATCCATTTGGTTTAGACTGCCAAGTTGAAAGTAACTCATGACTGTCAACAACAAGGCACAACTTTTAAGGAACGATAAACCTGGGTCCGCGTTCGGATACGACACATTCAGGTGGTGTGGATTCATAAAAGGAGTGCATGTCTGAAAGGGCTTCTGTGGAGGGATGGTGTTATCTTCACTTACTGCATGATCCGTTGGTGTTTGTGGTAAAGTAGATGCTATTCTTTGGACCCCTGTGTGTGAGAAAAACAAACCATAATTGGGTAGAATCAGACGGCGGAGGGAAAGATCTAATTGCGCTAACATTGTTTAACATCTGTAAATCAAATGTAGATCCACTTTTGGAATTTGTAGAAATTGCAGATTATGGTTATGGTTTTAAAGTGCTGGTGTGAGCAAGGCAGACATCAACCCTGGTTACCTTGGTTACCCCCCCCCCCCACACACACACACATACACACAGACACCCCCCACAAGTTCTGTCGGGTTTTGTTCGCTGCCAAACAAGATGAAGGTTTTCACACTGCACAGATTCTGGTTCAAGGACTGCGGGCTGAATAAGAATGCCACTGCTGACTCATGATTCAGTCTGACAGCAACCTCAGCTCCCTGGCTCTGCAGTCAATTTGGGTTGAGGCCTAAATGACAGCTGTGGTCGCACAGAGCTATCACAATGTTCCCACAATGCAGCGCTAACAACCGCAGGCTGACACCGCAACCTCATGTGAACTCTGGTGTTCAAATAAAACCAGAGTCAGGACGGGGGATACAGACTGTGGTGAGGAAAGCAGCTGGAAAAACAACAATGGACAAAGAACACACACACTCCTATTTTTACCAAAAGCAAAGACTTACATGTTGACTGTTTGTAAACCCACACGGACAAATGTGCCTGTCAGTGATGGAAACTTGTGTTTTATGAGAAACATTTATTTTATGTGTAAACACCAGTGGCCTTTAACCTGGGTCCGAAATTCACTCTTGGCTCAGAAACAGAGAGCAGGAATCCCGTCTAAAGGAAGCACGCACTGCTTTATGTTTATATGTCACTTTCATTAAAGTTGAGGGAAAGTCTCTAAGAAAAAAAAAGGCCAAACATAAGGTTCACACCCCTCACCTGTCCTGATTGTCTCCCCTGTCCTTAATTATACTTTAACATCAATCTGATGGGGAGGTCAGTTCTTACCATCTGACCAAACACACACTGTCGTGGATCTTCCTCCAGGTGGCACCAAAGTCCTCAGACAACCACAGGTCCATCTTAAAAGAAAAAAGCTTTGTCAGTAAAAAGGGAGTACATGTTTATTTTTAGTATTTACCCATTCCTAATTGAGAAATTAGGAAATCGTTCACTTCAGGAGAAGAGAGGTTTTCTTTTACTGAAACTCCAAATCCCTGACTATATACCATGATACTGAGTGTCAGAAGTTTGTTGCAGTCCCCGGGGTTGTACAGGATCTGAATGAGGGGCTCAAATGGCAGGTCGGTGGAAACAAAGGTCAGTCCGAAGTCCTGCGAGCGAAACAGCCGAAAACCCCCGACGTCGGACACATCACCGCTCAGGATCACCTGAAGTCAAACAAAAGAGCCAGAGTTAAATCAATCGGTCACATAGCTGATGAGAGAGAAAACACATTTAAATCAAACCAAAACACTGAACATTATTCAGGTGGGGATTCATCGCCTTTCTTAATTTGAGGAATCTGAGGAAATTGTGCCGTTTTACTGAAAACACAAGTAGATGAGAAATGATCCACAACTGCAGAAACCTTTGAGGATATTTCATCGTGTTGCACTGCATGTACTGACTCTTTTAAAGATTCACTCACCTTCCCTGAGTGGTCTGGACTGATAGCGATGCCGAACTCTGTCTGGATGAAGGTGTGGTTAATCAGATGAGTCACGTCTTTGAACGTCTTCCCATAGTCTTCACTGACACACAGACAAGGTTGCAGTTAGACCCTCAGACCACTGTAATTAGTAAAAGTTTAATAAAGCCACTAAACCAAACCAGCAGCGAGGCACTTCTCACCTCCTGTAGAGGTTAGACTGGCCGAAGCGGATCATGAACAAAGGCACCTGAAAGGTTGTCAACACCAGCAGCACCTGGGGTGAGAGATGAATGGAGTTACACAGAAATCAAGCATCATCTTGGAGTTATATATTGTCATACACATGAACTCACCCCTGATCCATCGCCCACCCAGGCTAAAGACAGCGAACCCAAGGTCTGCACCTTGAATGTGAACTGAAATGGAGGAGAAAAAAAAAGAAGACATTTTAGTGAAAATACAGAAAACACTGCCATTTACTAAAAACTAGACACATGAACGGAGAGGACAGCTTGAATTTTCCATACTGTCCAAAGCAGCTCGGTCATTTGGATGCACTCTGCGTGTGTGACCTACATTCCTGTGTAAATCACAAAGACGAAGCCAGAGAACAACACACTTTGCTAATGTCCCGAATGCAGCAAGAACACTCTTTCAAACACATGACAGACATTAAGGCTGAATGTAGCCAATTTTTCCGGTGTTTACCTTAACAGTCACTTACTAATACATTCCTCAAGCCCCGAAAGACTCAAAGTTCAAAATAAAAGAAACAGGTGTGACATAATATTAGAGGCACGGAGGGAGCAGAACTACTATTTCCCAACTCTGACAGAAAAACAACATTCCTCTTCATTCATCCCGACTGAAGCTCAAGTGTTTGGTCTCTAGCCACAGCCCACAATGTTTGGAGTCTGAGGGAGCAGGTTACTCCCCTCCTCTCTTTAGCTGGAGGGGCAAAGATGTTTTCAAGGTGAGTACAGCCCAAAAGCGTCTGTGTCCATAAAGCTACAGAAGATGGTCACGTCTGCCGTATGCCTCCTGCATCCATGTGTTCCTATTTTGATCGTATAACTATTTTACAACTTCAACCCCGTTTGCAATCCTCTTTTCATCCTATTGGTCAGTTTTTTTAAAAAGTCATATGTGCTGTCCTCCCCAAAACTCACTCTCTAGCTTGAACATACAGGTTAAATGTCAAGACTTTAAAGATTTTTACAAGATATAAGAAAGCAAAACTATTAGCATATGCTCCACTAGACATGTTTTAATGAGACTACACAGCTACAAGTATTAGCATTCTAAGTATATCTTTAGTTTTTTTAATCACCTTAACACAATTTATGATACTATTAGATAATGTGAATAAGGATTAAATAAGCAGATATGAATATAAATATGTACATATACAGTACACACACATACTTAAATTTTCCCAGACAACCAAGGCAAAGTTTTCAGAGGACTCTATGAAAAGTACTCCTCCTACTTCCGAGTCTTCGTTATAGTGTTGCTTCAGTTTATTGAGGTTTGAACTGAAGCACAGCTCTCTTAAGGACTTTGACTGGACCATTGCAACACCTTGATTCTTTTCTTTTTCAGCCATTTGGTTGTACATTCGCCTCTGTGCCTTGGATAATTGTCCTGTTGCATGACCCAGTTTCGACCAAGCTGTTGGACAGATGGCCTCACGTTTCACTCTAGAATACTCTGGTATAAAGAGTAGTTCATGGATCATAACGTGGAGAGTCTGAATTTACTTGGAAGTCCACTCCTGTGAAGACTGTGGGGTTGCTTTAATACACACTTGCATGCTCCAGACCAATAAGCTGCAAAAACTTGTGTTTTTATAGAGGTGTTCACACTTGCTGATGATCATCTAATCAAGGGCACTGGATTAGCAGCACCTGGCTACTGCTACTTACCCTCTTAATTCCTGTGGAAGCAGTAAGGTTGGACTTATCACTGCACTGAGTCATGTGAAAACTACTGAAGAGGCTACAGGAGCTTATAGCGAAGTAATGCTTTGAGATAAATGCTTGTGTGAACATGCTAAAAATGCCAGCAATGCCACTAATAACAAGCAGTTTTCAAACCATGCAAAAACAAGTAGAGCTGAGGCTGATGGGAATGTCATTAGCTGTGCTGGTATATGCTCAAAATCAACATAATCGTAGAAACTGAAATGCGGGATGACTACCAATACTAAAATCAACAAAGTTAATATAATTCATCCTGAGGAGGACATAAATGACTGTACAAGTACAATCACAGCAGAGCATGAGAATACAAGGTAAGCAGAGGAGTCATATCATAAAATGTAAAATATTATGATAATTTCAAACTAAACAATATGAAATTTAAGTCATGTCTTGTCCTAATATTAAGTCTTTGCAAATGTTTCTGCCAGTTGCTATCACACCTGTGTTAAATTTAAACCAGTGGGACATTTTCCACATCGGTTTCTCTGAAACTCTATATGGACAAAAGCTGACTTGCCCAGCTGCAGGACACAAACCTAAACGATCAAACATTGCATTTATATCATAGGTTGTCTTTTTTTGTTTTTTACCTAGTATTTAACCAGGAAGTAAAAACTCCTCAGATTTATAATCCCCTCTATAAGATTATCATGGGCCAAGATAGACATCTAAATGTAGGAATGTAAATTAACATCATGTATGTAAAAATGAAGATAAGCCTGACCCAGTTGGACATGGCCTCACATACCAGACATGACCTCATGCTGTGTCTCATGCTGGATTTAAGGGTCCAGAGCTGCTCTGTAAAGGCTTCTCTAACCTCCCGAATCTGGCATTTAGTTCAGTCATAAACAACAAAACTTCTGGAGTGTGCATCACAAATAGACACATACAAACATCTATACAAGCAGACTCAATAACACACAGTCTGTGGGTGGGAGCACAGTAAAGTCCTCTCACAGAAAAGGCAACACAATGAGCTCCTTATTCTCTCTGCTTCAGCAATGTTTATGCGCATAAAACTTCAGAAGGAGGAGGTCAAATGCTGAAGCTCTGATCTCACACATGAAGCAGCAATGCAAGCCTCTGCTGTTCGACTACGATTTGAGTTCCAAGCTGTTTGCTAGATTCTTATTCTCCAAGAATACCAGAAAAGAAGAAAAAAGGAAAATTAATGCTAATTAATTTTTAACTAATACATTTACAAAGTGATTAAAAAAATCATGATTACTGTCCATTCTAAGTCTATGAGCGAAATTTTAATCTCTCAAATAATTAGCTGCTTGGGCGAGAACGGCACAGCAAAATCTTTTTGTTTGGTCTTTTTCATGCTTTTCTCTCCAGGCTAGCAGCATGGCTCATCAGATGGCAATGCCAATCTGTCATCTGTTGGCTCCAACAGTAAATGTTAGCATGCTAAAAAAAAATTGAAGACCTATCCTATCATATTTGATACTTGAGTTTTTGAGACTTCTGCATCACCAGTGTTTGTTTTCCTCACCAAAAAACCTAAACTGCAGAATTAAAACAAAATAAAAATAAAATAAAAAATGCTGGATATGGCAAATAAAATGCAAACTGAAGTTCATATAGTCAAATTAATGGGTTTTTTTTCTGTACAAAAGGTTCAAAGAGTCTTTTTTTTTTTTTCTCAAAAGAAATTACAATTTTCTGGCAATTATTTCATCATTTGGGCTTTAAATGGATACGGCAGACTGATCTATGAAATAGATAGCAGTGGACTAGACTGTTAGATCTTCTGACAATTTATGTATCCATAATAAACTGAATAATGAAAATCTCTAATCAACTGCCCAAATCCAGCTAAACCTTCACATTTTTACTGGTAAAAACAAAGGAAGTAAAAACTATAAGATATTGACATATCTGTCTTTAAATAAGGGCTTACTGTATATAGTATATACATAAAGTAGCATAAGTTTCATTGTTACATTAACAACGTAGTTCACTGAATAACTGGCTTTAGTTTTTCTGGCTAAGGCCAGAAGGCCAGAAAAACTAAATCCGAAGTGGATTGGCTGATTTTTAGCTCAGAAACCGTTCAACTTCCTTAATTGAAAAGGCCAAATCAGAATTCTATCTTTCAAAAACTACTCAACATTTGAACGATCCTAAAAAATTCTGGAAAATAATACAATCTTCTTATGGGGACATAACTCCTGCACTTTAACAGAGAAATGTGACATTCTAAACTGCTTTAATGAGCATTTTGTTTCTTCAGGATCTCTATTTGAATCTTTATATCCAGATTTAAAACAGCTTAATCAACAGGAGGCTCTCTCTGCAACCGCTCAAACTGAATCTGTGGTCCAACCCTTCAGTTTTTCTCCGCTAAATGTTTTTGAGGTCCACAGGGCTTTAAATCTGTTGGATCTAAATAAATCTGCAGGACCAGATCAACTTGATCCCTATTTTCTTAAGTTGGCTGCAGATTTTATAGCAGAACCGATAACTTACATTTTTAATCTTAGCCTCTCGAACAGTGTGATCCCTGTAATATGGAAATCTGCCTATGTTCTCCCTTTGCTGAAAGGAGGTGATCCTTCAGATGTTAATAACTACAGGCCCATATCTAAATTGTGTGTTCTAGCAAAAGTTCTAGAAAAATCCATTAGTGAACAACTGAAAGACTTCTTGGACAAAAATTCCTTTCTTTCCCAACATCAGTCAGGATTCAGAAAACAACACAGCACAATAACTGCTGCTATTAAAGTGATTAATGACATCGTTGATTCAATGGACTGCAAAAAATACTGAGCTGCTCTTTTTCTTGACTTGTCAAAGGCTTTTGATACAGTTGACCATGGTATTTTATTAAATAGACTAAACTATATTGGTCTATCTGTAAATGCTGTAAGTTGGTTTTCAAATTACTTGTCAGCAGGAAATATGTCCAATCCAACAATATGTCCATGCTGCTGGGTCTTCTTCCTCTTTTCTCCCAGTATCCAAAGGAGTTCCGCAAGGCTCCATATTAGGGTCATTGCTATTTTCTCTTTACATAAACAACCTTTGTGATAATTTGTCAAATGCAGCATTTCATCTTTATGCAGATGATACAATTATTTATTGTTCATCCCCTTCAGTAGCACAAACCCTGCAATTTCTGCAATCTGCCTTTGATGTAGTTCAGTCCCATTTAACTCAACTTAAGTTGGTGTTAAATCCAGAGAAATCCAAGTTCATGTTATTCTCAAATGGCAAAGAGTTGTTAGCTACGTCTCCTAAGATTAAAACAATTCAAGGAACTGAAATTGAAATGGTCACATCTTACAAGTATCTAGGGATCATTATAGATCAGAATTTGTCATTTAAAACTCACATTCAAAGGCTTGTGTCGAAGTTAAAACTAAAACTAGGTTACTTTTTTAGAAATCAATCCTGTTTCTTCCTCCAAGTGAGAAAACACTTGATTCATGCAACTTTTTTACCTTTATTGGATTATGGTGACCTGCTTTTTATGAATGCACCTGCCCACTACCTAAAGAGTTTGGATACTGTGTACCATTGTGCTTTATGTTTTATTACTGGCTATGGAAATCGTGTACATCATTGTTCTTTGCATGCTGCTGCTAAATGTCCATCTTTGCATATTTGCAGACTCTCCCATTGGTTGATCTTTATCTATAAATCTCTCCTTGGGCTGGTTCCATCTTATTTATGTGTTTATATGTCTAAAAACCACAACCAATACAGCCTTCGTTCTCACAATATCATATAATTGATTGTCCCAAAAATCAGAACAGAATTGGGGAAAAAGGCTTTTAAATACGCTGCCCCTGCTTCCTGGAATAATCTGCAGAAGGAACTGAAATTATCAGAATTGGTTACCTTGGGAGAGTTTAAGTCTGTCTTAAAGGAACGAGAGAATAACTCTTTTACTCAGTGTGATTGTTTTTAATGTACTCTTAATTTGATCTGTTATTGTATATTTTACACATGTTGGTATGGGATATTGTATTTGTTTTAAATGTTATATACTTATGTGGTATGTGTATTTTGACTTTTGTTGCCATGATGCCAGGTCTTTTTTGAAAATGAGATTTTTAAACTCAATGAGATTTTTTACCTGGATAAATAAATAAAGGACTAATAAAAAAATGTGAAGACACAGCTGGACTCTGCTACATGTGCTGCAGGCTGTGCAGAGAGGATGGTAAACACGGGAATCAAGCATCTTTGCCTGCACCACCCTCTGTAAGGAAAGTTTTCATATCAGTACATATCTGCTATGTTAAATACATATTCAGTATGTTTGATGTTATTAGATGCAGCAGGCTAATCTTTCCACTGAAGTAGTGCAAGTTGGTCATGGATTCTACCAGTGCCTCCTTCATTTATACTTTGTCGTTCTTACTGTATGTTCCCTGTGTATCAACAAGGCCAGATTTCTTTCTGACACACACCATGTGGTACACCAGCTCTGCTGCTTTCCTTGGTGCTCCAGCAGCTGGCTGCACCCCAGCTACCCTGAGAACAGAGCACTTTTTTCCTGTTTGTTTTGTTCTTTTTTGGCCTGAGGGAACGGGAGACAGGATAGAGTCTGAAGAAGGGGGAGAAAAAAAGAAAAGAAAAACAAAACAAGCTAGTTTGTTAACCTGAGTCAGCTAAATGAACCTCACACAAACGGGGAAAATACGTTAAGGCTTGGGCTGGCTGACAGAACACATCCTGTGTAGTCTACCAGGTCTACAAAAACCACAAAAAGGAGCACAGAGAGAAGGAGGTCAGCTGTGTCTGATCTGATAATTTACACAGCCATCTGGAAAATAAGGAGCGCATAATACGGATCTAAATCCTTTTTCCGCTCCTGATCTAGCATGCAGGTCTGATAACTCAAACATCAGCCCACAGTGGAGATCAGATGAAGTTTAGCAGAAGAACGTGGGGAATGTTTGTCAGGGAGAAAGGCCCGGAGGAGAAGGGAGGAGTCTGCTCTCTGAAAACACGCTGAATTATTTTCACGGTCGATAGAAGACCAGGTGTTTCATTCAGTGAAATGATGTAACACCACCTATTACCTTCACACACACCAAAGTGGTGTATCCATGATTTCAGAGGACAATACACTGGTTTACAACCTACCCCTAACTTTAAAACATGTGGCTGACATTATGGATATGTTTTTGTCCCCATAAGGAAGATAAGTCCCCGCAATGTATAAAGAGATTCAAAACCCCACAGCATTAGTAATGCATGCACAACTAAGACACACACACACACACACAACATGAAAATGATCCTGTGGAGCTTTGTTGTAACTTCTTATGAGTTTGTTTTTATTGTGCTTCTGGTTGGATGCTCAGTTGTTGTTTGTCTGAGAATAAAAAACGAGAAAAACTGTACTTCATGCCTACCACCATTCCACTATCTCATGCCGATCCCAAAGAGGTAGTAAAGGTATGTTATCAGTGAGCTCTTCCAAGTTCCCTCCAGACACGAGGAACACAGTCAAATATGTATGACTGTATGCTGTTACATTCTCCATTCACCCAGCACCATTAGTCCATCAGAGCATGAAAACACAGAGTCAGCAGGCACCACACATGTGGAGCGCTGACCTACATTAATCCAGATCAATTAAAAAAAGGTTGCAACAGAAAGAACTAGAAAAATAAGAGAACTGGCTGAAACTGGCAGATTACTTAACTAAATAACTTCCACTTTCACCTTCTCCACGTTTTCTGTGTTTGTTTATCGACTAGTTACAAATAAATATTATACAAAATATCAATTTTTGATATTCAGTAAGTCTTTGGAATATTTTTAAGGACTGATTTGTAACTTTCCTCTGTCCCGTGTGCCAGTAAAAAGTACATCTTAAAGTTTTATACAGGTGCTCAAAGCAAACAAACTGGAGATCCCTTTAAAAACATCTATAAATTAAATAATAATTAATTAAACAATATCAGATTAACTAATAACAGAAAAAATATAATGGCCCTCTATTTTTATTTGTTTTTCTATTAAATAAATCTTTAAATAAATCGTATTAGTCTTTTTTTTTCTTTTTATCCCAAACTGTCCTGAACTCACATACTCAACATTAATTAATGAGCATTTGAGTTAGTTAAACGTATTGAGTTAATTTTATTTGACTGAATGACTATCAAAATTTCTTTCTATCGGTTGATCGACTAATCTACAAAACCCTTTAGTAATTAGAAGCAGTTTAATCTGCAGGATTCACATCTTTCCTTGTTTGCATCTGTTAGGAAAATGTTTGGAAATGTTACGAGCAACTCCATCATGTGAGGAATAAGCTCACATGTAATCCTGTCACTGTGGGTGTGAAGTCACTTACAGTGCTGGTGTCGTTCAGCAGGGCTGACTCTACTCCGGGCAAAGCTGTACATGTCTGTTCATTCAGTCCTGCGCTGCGCTTCGGCAGCTCCTTCCTCTCTGGAATAAGTCGCTCCTCATCACCACCCAACTCCCCCTGCAGCCTCCTCAAATGTGAAAACTTTCCCCCTTCGTACTGATGTCTGCCCAGCGCAGACGAAAACAGCCCGAGCGCCAAAATGCAAGATGCGGAGATCATTATGAAACCAGCGGTGTCCAACTCGAGACTCCTGCGAGAAACTTCACTGTCCCACCACCAGTTGGCCGCACATGCCCCCCTCATCACCCAAAGCATCTTCCACAGCGGCCCATCCACCGCGGCGCCGGATTGGTCGGGACCAGAATAACCTGTGATCTCATTGGACGGCGCCGATCTTTCTCGACTGAGTGTCACACCTTTTCTGGGGTTGAACTGCCCCCTGGTGGAAGGACCGCGCAAAACTTACTAGCGCTTTTGAGTGTTGTTGAATTATTTTCTCTGAATTTGTTTGGGATTCCAAGAAGCAAATAGAAAAGTAGAACAAATAATCTGCAGCACGGCTTCCTTCTCTCTCCCTCTCTCTTTTTTTTTTGCACAGCAGCGGTAGTTTCACTTTTTGTGAAACAGCTAGTGAAGGTTCTACATACAGATCCCTGAAAATAAAACTTATGTTTTTTTAATACAAAAGATATACTTTAAATTTGTTTGGTTTCTTTTTCGTATTAGTTGACAAAAATTTTGCATCAACAGTTGAGGAATTACAGCCATTTTTATACTTAGACCCTGTTTCTGAGGTTTAAAATTAATTAGCCAAACTAAGATAATTACAATACACAAAGATTGTTTCGATGTTTTGAATGAAATCTTTTGCAGTCAGTGACTGTGTAAAGTCTTGAAACCATGGACATCACCAAATGTATCTTCCTGGTCGAGATGCGCTGCAGGCTTTTACATCAGCCACCTTTCTTTTTTGCAGTTGTGAAGCACCGTTCGATCAGTTTTTCAACATTTGGTTGAGTATAAGCAGAGTGTATAGGCCTATATACTTGAGAATTCATCCTGCTGCTTCCATCAGCAGTCTGCTTCCATTAGCAGCCACACATACCCAAGCCATAATACTGCCTCCACCATGTTTGGCAGATAATGTAGCATGCTTCAAATAATGACCCGTTTCTCTCCTCCATACTTTTCTCTTTCCATTATTCTGGTAAAATCATCTGTCCAAAGACTTTTTTTTTCCAGAACTGTGCAGGCTCTTTCTAGAAAAGTCTTCTCCAGCCTTCCTGTTTTTATAATCAGCATTTTGCATCTTGTTGTAAACTCTTTCTCCAATCATATAGACATGATTGCAGATCTTGACAGTGATCCGCCTGTCCTTCACTCGTAAAGTTATTTTTCTTTAACAATGGAAATAATTCTATAATTATCCACTTTAGCTGTCTCCTGTGGTCTTTCAATCCTTCTGTTCCTGCTGAACTGATCAGTGGATTCCTTCTTCTAAATAATGAAACAGATTGCCAATTTGGCTGCTCCAAGGGTTTTCACTTATATTAGTGAAAAGTTATTAAACACAAATTCAATACTTTGAATAAATTTAAGACATTACATCTGCATTACTTCTCATCAAATAAGGGAGCAGGCCTAACCTGGTCATGAAAGCGCTTGTCAATTGTTTAGTTAATTCTGAGCCTCTGAAAATAGGAGACTGTGTATATAAACAGGCCTTTTTGACAAAGGATGACACCTTCAATTTAGTTTTTGCTAACATGTGTACGGTATCATGAGCACAAAACTACACCAGTTACGCTGCGTTTGCAATACGGTTTACTAATACTAATTAGATATCATTGAAATACCATAGTTGAAAGACAAGAAAAACAAAAACTGCAAAGAGTCGGCAACTTTCTGAATACAACAGTTTAATTGTACTGATTCGTAACAAAAATACCCCTCCCACTCCTCCCCCACATTTTCCCCCTTGCCACTCAGTTATAAGTCCCGGTCAGACTCCTGTACAGAAACGTACAGATACTGAGAGACGTAAAGAAAAATTATTGGATCGTATATAGAAACTGCTTCTGCAATCCAAAAATTTTGAATGCAGCAAATAATGAGAATGTACGGATAGAAAGTTGTGGCTGCTTTGTGACATTCGGCCCAGGTGTGCTTTCACACCCTCTTCCCTCGTGCCCAGAACTGAAACCGAGACCAAGTCTTTCCTGCTCTAGATGTCCTTGATTACCTCCTCCAGCTCCTCTTTGGAATACATGTGGAAGGTCTTACCAGGCTCTACTGTTGCCAGCTGTAGAGGAGACAGATTAAGAAAGTCTGTGTAAAAACCAAACATTTAGACACCAGCAGGTCTTTGCAACTTAAGTCCAAATAACACAGCTGATTTGGTTGCAAATGGACAGATACAACCTACTGGCATCAAGTATCAGAGTGGGACAAACCTCAATGTTGGTGGCGTTGAGCTTCTCCTCCATCACCTGCTTCAGAATGGTGAGAGATGACTTGATGGCTTCTTTTAATGTCATGGACTGTCAGATTTCCAGAGACAGGGAAAGACAAAAAAAACCAAAACTATTCAAATTTGCAAATTTGCGTGTCCATAGTTTTGACAACATACACCCATCCATCATGGAGAAATTCTGCCTATATTCAAAATGCTAAATGATCTGAGTCAAACCTTCCCTGTAACTCTTTATGGTGTGGGCCATTTTTTAAACTGTCCCTTGCCAGCAAAGCCATATATTAAATTATAAATGCCTGTGAAAGTAGTATAAAAAAGTAGAAAACAAAAAATCTATGTTCTTGCCATTTATGACCATTTAATACCAGACATAAATGTCTAAAATATGTCTGTCAAGGTTTTTCAGTATTTCTCTGTGCTGACTGATTTATTTCATGTTCCTTAAACGTCGCTTAACCAAAACCTAAATTAGTCAGCACAGCGATCATTCATCCCAGCCACAAGTTTATGGTTATTCCACAAACCAGGAAATGCATCACTGTTTAGTGGACGAGCGCAGACAGACAGATGTGGCATCTCCAGAAATTTTGTTTTAAATGTTTCAGCTGAAGCTTTGGGAAGCTGAGACAGGGTTTTTTTTTCTACATTTCTTGGGTGCTGTGGCCAAAGCAGCTTAAGAGTGTGCTTTTTTTTTTTTAAAGAACTTCTGTTTTCTCCTTTTTTGGACATTTGTCCAAGAAAACTATTTATATGTTTGTAGCAACAGAGTGATGGAAGTTGAGACACTGATATGAAATATCCTCATCAGCTGTAACTTGTCTTGTACCAGCTAAGTGGACTTAATCTGACCACTGAAGCAGGCTGTGTTTTAGCATGACATGGGAGTGTGAGGAAAGCACAGGAGTACCGTAGTTAACTGGATAACATGAGTGAATTACACAGCGTGTAATGCAGGCATATGGTTGGTACCATGCTATGGTACCATGGCTGTTATTACCTTGTGGTAGACCTCTTGCAGAGAGCTCTGTGCTCCCTCAGATGCAGAACCGATGGCCCGAGCATCACACTGCACAAAAGTTCCTGATGGGTCCATGTGATACCTGTATTACACACACACAAAAAAACGATACATTTGTTCAAGCAAAGCAAGCAAATATCGCTTAAATTTTAAAATAATAAACAATTATCTTGACATACAGCTGAGGTCCTTTTTCATCAACTCCCCCAAACAGAAGCGCTACACCGAAAGGTCGACTCTGTTTAAAACAAAGCAAAGACACAAATAGAAGTTAAACATCCAACTTTTTTTTAGGTGTGCATTTCAAAATGAAAGCACAAACACTGGCTGAGTGACTCACCATGGCACCAGGGTCTGCATCTTCCTCACCAAACTGCAGCGCCAGGTTGGACACAGCCTGAGTCACACTCTCCACTGTCATCGTCTCATTGTAAGTGAACCAGTGGTTCTGAAACAGAGCACATACAGGTTAACCGCAGATAAACACAGCACTCTAAATACGCCTTATACAGCCCTGTGCTCTGAGATCATACCTGTGTTTCCACTCTTGCTTTGTCGATAAGAGTCTTGGCATCAGCTATCAAGCCGCTCATGGCACAGCCTAAGATGTGAAAAGAAAGAAAACTAAAAACCTGCATATATCTTTCACAAGCTGTGGCCTAAAGCAAGACTCTTCACCATCAAAGTGAGACAAACGTGATGAAATTTTGTGTAATCCAAAGGAAAGCTTTACTGCGCAAGAATGTGGATGTGACCAATGCGCTGATTAAAATTTGTCTGAAACAGCTACAACAACAGTGTGAAAATTAAAGTCGAGGACTTGATTTGCTTAGCTTTGCGTGACAATGTTCTGACTAATTTAAGCCACTTATACCAAAGAGTTTTTACTGAAGCAAAGGAAAGAGAATCATTTCTCGAGGTGTTTTTTTTAAAGATGAATACTCTCCCTTAAACAGAGGGCTGCAAAAAAACCCCAAAACAAAACAAAACAAAAAAACAACACACACACAGTCACAAAATATTTGGAAAAAAAAAAAGAAGAGAACTTTAAGATATTTTCACCAATCTTTACATGGAGTAGCCCAGTGATATTCTCTGGTTTAAAGTACTATTAATGGTTTTTGATAATGCTTTCAAAAATAATTTCATTAACAGCTTTAATTTGGTCTATGTTGTCACACAAACTATATCAGCCAAAAAACTAAATCTAATAATATTTGGTTTAAGCAATGCTTGGTTTAAATGGCTCTGATTTAATTGCAGAAATATTTAAAATCAGTGCTCTGAAGTAAATCAGAGAGAGTCTGGCTGGAATCTTTTTTAAGATTTAATGAATTCACATGGAATGACTCTTTAGGTTGTTTCAATCTATTGATCTAGATGGTTTCAGTTGCTTTTGTCCATGTTTCTCTTTTTGTAAGGGAATAAAGTTTTTTGAAAATTGAAGTGTACATTAAATTAATAATAATATTTTCTGGGCTAAAAAGAAAATAATACATATTTTTGCTTTTCTTTTTCTTTAACAATATTGCACTGGATTTCTATGTAAAAAACAAAAACAATAACATGCATTTCAAGTCCAATTTTAATCGAAGAATCAATTAACTGGTTTAGCTGACTGGATATCTTATCTCATTACAAAAAACAGCCAGTAATATTATGTCAACAAAAGCCTGAATCCTTTGTCACGGTCCATTTCCACTTACCAATGTGACTATCAATCTCCACGATCTTCTCAATGCTGTTGGGCTCCATCAGGGGAGAGGTGATCCTCTTCTCCACAGCCAGACATACCCCTTCTGATGTCTGGATACCGATGGCTGTGGAGCCCAACTAGAAGAGCAAAGCCAGGCCAAAGAAAATAGATGAGCTTGAATATAATCAGTTTGTTTAATAACTGTGTAGAAATGGTTAAAGATTCCTGTGAAGTACTCACTTTTATTGCCTCTATGGCATATTCAACCTGGAACAATCTTCCCTCAGGAGAAAATGTGTTCACACCTCTGGAAAACAGAAATTAATGTTTAGAAATTTTAACAACGATTAATATATTCAAGATAGCTGTAAACGTTATTTTTCACTATTATTATTTGCACCTCTATTCCCTCATAACAGTAAAGTAAATAAACGCTCAGCTTGAAAAAGATGGCATACCGAAAGTGAAAGCAAACCAACTTTTTCCTAACATTGATTATTAGCTGCTAGCTGATACAAGCTGTAGAGACACCGTTACAATAAGGGTTTAACGAAATCAGTATTTTCTGTATTTTCTTTCGGCGTTTAACCGGGCTTTCTTTCTCGGGTAGACAATAAAATACCTGTGTGCTCTCGTTCGTTTGTTCATTTCCCTCTGTTAAGCGCTCAATAAATGACAAAGCAGTTTGTGCTGCACCTACCTGTCATATTCCGATCTGGTCAAAAACATCTTATAACGTTAAACGCAGGACCTAGAAAAAGATAGATGCGTTATTTGTGTAAGATTTCTGTACAGTACCAACAAGTTAAAGCAAATATTGAGAGCTGATTCTAGTTTTTGATTTCAAATTTGCTGTGACACCGGGTTATCTGCTAGCTGCAGTTAGCGGTGATACCGAGCAGGCGTGCTAGCTAACAGCGCAACCAATTACACAATTAACTGCATATTAGACACAAATATACATCAAACATCAAAATTCCATCAGTTTAACAATGTCCGGGGAAATATATGTGTACAATTTCCCGGTATTATTCAAAATAACTTCACTTGCTCGGCTCGTTTACCTTCAGCCAAAAACCCTTCAATGAGTTCGCTTGTTTCAGAGGAAGCGTTTGGTGTGTTACATCCAAACGCGCCGGTTGTTAGCAATTCCCTAACCAACGTTCCGCGTCTCCAAGTCAAAATATACTTCATTAAATTAACTTTATTTATGTACTCTGAAATAAAAAGCTTTTGATTTTGTGGTTGTTATTATTTGTTTTTACTTGTAAAATTCAAAAACAAGAAAGCACATTATAATACTGGTATTTGTGAGAAATGAGGAAAAATAAAGCTGGGTAATGTTGCCTGAAAACACGATGTTGTTTCCTACAATCATAATTTTTCTTTTTGTCTGAAGACAAATTGTTAATGAAACCTACTGAAGACAAATAATAGTTCCAATTCGTGCAAGTCAGAATAACAAGAATACAACTTAACAAAAACAGACAAAGGTAATCATTGTTGGGTTCCATGCTTTTACGTACATGTATTATGCAACATTACACGTTGCATGAGCGCGATGTCCCATATGGTCTAGCGGTTAGGATTCCTGGTTTTCACCCAGGCGGCCCGGGTTCGACTCCCGGTATGGGAACGACTCTTTTGTGACGATGGGATTTTAATGTCATTCACGTGAATGTCGAACTTGGCCTTCGTAGTGACAAAAAGGCACATCGGTCTCCAAAACATGGTATAATTTACCAAATTATTGTGGCCGCTTGAGAGGGGAACCAACCGCTGGGTGTCGTCATTGAGCTGAATTAGAAGAGATGATGACCTGTTGATGTGTCTGATTTCTTCATACGGTTAAATACCCCAAAATATAAACTATTTTGCACGTATCGAGATTAGTCGTCGTTAAGTTATCTGCTATGCTCTTGGGAATGATTGTTTGGCTTACTATGCTGAGTGCTACTGGAAAAATTCCGAAAGTAAACGGAATTTAAGCAGTGTGGCTTTTGAAATGTGCTCTAATACGAATACCAATATGCCACCACTGCAAAAGTAATGATGTACAGCTATTAACACAACTTAGTGGAAAAGTAAGAGAATGAAATCTTTAAGTGTAAAAACAAATGTCTCTCTTGAGATTTTTTATTGTAGGCTAATTAGTCGGGGGGTTTGTGAAAGGAGGTTTACTTGGCGGTGTCGGGTTTCATTTCCCGGCTGGATTCAGTTCCGCTCGGTTCTGTTTTGGTTCTGTGTTGGAGCTCTAACTTGATGCTGTGGCAGCGAAGATCTCTCCAAACTCTGAAATGTGACTAACCTTGACGGGTTGTTGTTGCGAACAGACAGGCTGGACGTATTTTCTCATGCTCAGGGCGGACTGCCAGGTGCAGAACACTGACTTATCGGCTTAAAACTGAAAAGATGAAAACCAAGAGGGACGACATCATTTTTCAGACTCTCCTCTTGATCCACAGTAAGTAGGCTGGAGTGAAGCACTGTTTTGCTTTTGTTGCAAGTGTGGATAGACTTTGCATTCGTGAGTTAAAGTATTTTAGAAGTTGGACTCAGCAGTGGAGAACACTCTAAAGAAATTAAAAATATATTTTACTAAGTAACTTTTCCTCTTTTTTCCTTTTTTTCCTGAGGTGAAAGAACGTTTTAAAGATTTGTTAAAGATTTGTTTGTTTCTAGTGTCGTTAAGGTAGATTGATGTATTTGAAAATTTTTAAAACCAGACTTCCGTCCACACTTACAACGCAGATACATTCTTCAGAGATGAGAAACACTGAGTGAGGGCCAATCTCAATCAGGCCTAACTGCACAGTACAAAAACAAAGTCCAAGAGGGTTTCCAGATAGCAATATATATTAGTTTACACCGGCAGTAAATTGCCTACACACACACACACACACACACACACACACACACACACACACACACACATTTTCAGATGCAGGGAGCTACAGATTTGGTCTGAATACCTGTTTAAGTGATTAACCCGTTTGCTTATTTCTACTGTTTTTTTGTTTTGTTTTTTCAGTCCCTGTGGCCTGCTTTTTCACTGCAGGTAGGTTTCTCCTTGTGTGCGTGCACATGTGATCTGTGTGTCCATGAGTACTAAAAATGCTACACCCTGTCTGTCCTTTGTCAGTGTCATGTCAGGCTGAGAGCAGCAGCAGCGTGGTTGTGGCAGGTTATAATGTGAGCTCCCGTGCTGGTTCGAAGCTAGTGCTGCAGTGTGTGAGCAGCCGGATGGTGTGGACCAGGGACAGGGTGAGAGACAGGCAGAGGGTGATCCACTGGGATATGTACCGGGCTTATCCGGACTACGCCATGGAGAGGGTGGTGGATATGTTCTCGGCAGGAGAACAGAGGATGTACAACTCCTACAATCTGGGCAGGGTTGGTCTCAACCCGACAGCCTTCAAAGATGGAAACTTCTCCCTGGTTATCAAAGGTCACACACACATACAGACACATTCTGTTTTTGTCTTTCATGTGTAACTCTAACTGGCCAACATTACTTTGTTGGTGTGTCTCACAGTGGCTTTGCTTATTATGTTCTTACAACAAATATTTCAGATCACACATAGAGTATGTAGACAAACATTTTAAAAGAAAGGTGAATCATTGCCATTGAAATGCAGTTACAATCAAAGACCATCTAGATATTTGTTTAACACAGATAGAAAGCCAAATGCATCCTGACACACTCCCCTCACAATCAGATATCATCCCCTTATCACCTCTCTTCCATGCAGAGGTATGGCTAAATTGCATCAGTGTGACCACTATACCGTTACAGGGCAACCATGTCTTCTAATAGAGGCAGTTTGTCTGGCTATGATTAAAATCATTAAAATCATTAAAGCTCTGTGTGGAATTTCTTCAAGTGATTTAGTTCAGTATTTGTCTCTGATTTCCCGTCAGTGCGTAACTGGTCCCCATTGCCACCCCATTAACAAAAACTAAAATGCCCAGTTTACATAGATTACCATCCAACACCAAATCCCAAACACAGAGTCAACGAGGGTTTCACAAATACCTAAATGCCACACAAAGGAATAAATCTGAAGCCTCTATAAACTACATTACTTGATAATGAAAAAAAATGCCATTAAATGTAAAAGGTTTTGGAAAAAGGTTTGTTTTAATATGAAGTTTGCACTTCTGTTTCCTAAGTGGCCATGCTTGATTTGCTGTTCTTCTACATGTGATGACAGATGTGACGATGAATGACCGAGGTCTGTACTCCTGCAACCTCCACCACCTCTACTGCAACCTCTACGAGACAGTCAGAGTCCAGCTCAATGTCACTAAATCACGTATGTATCACACTCTACCAGCTACCAGCATGTGAGCTGAAGTACATTAGTATTAATCCACAAACCCCTTTGACTTGTTTTTGCCACAAAGGCCGTAAAGAACAGCGATACTGGGATGGGCATAAGGCCGTGTACGTGGTGCTGCTCGGGAGCACTGCGGTGCTGCCGTGCATCAACCGACGTAGTGTGTGGACAGACTGGAGCGACGAGGAGGAGGATCAGCAGGTGTTTCTACTTGTTTCCTGAGACAGATCAAGAGCTAAGATTTGCTTTTAACATTACAATTGACATGTACATGTCCTGGTTAATCTGCTTTGGATTATTTCTTTGAACTGTTTTTCCAGGGTGTAACGATTGTACAGCATAGATGTTTAATGACTTAAAAAAAAAACAAGAACTGAGTGCAAAACCACTCTTTTTGGCAGAAATGGTAGAGGTTATTTAATTGGTTGATTGAGACAATCTTTAAGCATAGTCCTCAAATTTCAATAAGGTGAGTTCGGGAATTTGGGAAGGCCATTCCAGTTGCTTAATGTTAATCTACTTTATTTATTCCAAAACCAGTTTTGACGTGTTTGGGATCATTTTCCTGTTGAAACACCGAACTGCGTCTAAGTTTCAACCATTTAGCTGATGATTTGAGGTGAATTTGGAGGCAATCCTCCTTCTTTCTCATTCCATCTACTTTGTACAATGTACCAGTACCACTAGCAGCAGCACAGCCCCAGAGCATGATGGCCACCACCGTGCTTGACAGTTGGTACAATGTTCTTAGGCTTGAAAGCCTTACCTTTAACTCTTCAACCATCCCGCTTCTCATTATATCCAAAGAGTTTAATGTTTGTCTCATCTGACCGTCTTATTTTTCTCCAGAAGGCATTTGGCTAGTCCATATGGACAGCTGCAAAAAAGAGTTTATTTTGGAGCAGGAGCTTCCTTCTTGGTCGGCACCCTCTCTGTACATGGTGATTTAAAACTCACTTCACTGTGGACAGTGATGCTGGTCTTCCAGCAGTTTCCAGTTAATGTCAGGCTTGATGCTTGGTGATTCGTGGGTTGTTCCAGAACATCCTCACCAATTTCCTCTCATCAGAGAAAACTGACCCAAAGTTTGGGTCTTTGCCAACTGTCTTGGCAAAGACCCAAACTGCCTTTGCCAAGACAGTTTGGGTCTTTGCCCACATCTTGGCAAATTAATAATGCAAATTAATAATGCATCCAAATAACTTGTACATACATAAAGTTGTTTTAAGTGATGATTTTGGATTAAGCAGTTGTTTTAGAAATGGCTCCAAGAGACCTTACTTGTGTGAATCTACAGTTCTCCTTGTTAGATTTTCACTGAGTTCCTTGGAGTTTCCTGTTGTTCTGAGTATTGGTCAGTCCAATGGATGCTGCCAAACAAATCCTTTTTATGTTGCCAAAGATAAACTATCAGTTGTCATCAATCATGATCGCAAACAAAAAGTTAAACAAGGGGTTAATAGGCCTTGGCATTGTTAAAAGACATTGTAGAACTTTCAGCACTACTTATTAAAAGATTGAATTAAGTGTGTGTTGACTCAAGGATTTGAGAAAATCCTAAATCAATTCAGAACTTGTGCACCCTGTTCTTGTTGGGGTTTTTTTGTGTTTTTTTTTTAAATCATTAAAGATGTATGCTGTACAATCATTCCACCCTGGAAAAGAAATCATTAAAAGTCCAAAATTATGATCACATTCATGCTCATAATTAGTATGTGTAAACGTCTGACTACAACTGTACATTAACTGATATATCTGGCTCTTCAGGTGGTTCACTGGGACCGTCAGGCTCCAGGAATTTCCCATGACCGAGCTGACCGACTTGTGGACCTGTACGCCTCTGGGGAGCAGCGGAGCTATGGACCTCTGTTCCTTCAGAGGAAGATGAACATCAGCAATCACGCCTTCTCTGAAGGAGACTTCTCACTCACCATATCTGACCTGCAGGTGCGTATGTGTGAGCTTTTTAAAAGAGAGCTACTTAAACAAAAGAGGTATAGTCTCACTTCTCATGAGGTTCATCTGTGCTTTAACAAATCTGTGGTCCAATGCTCTTGGCATAAAAGCGTCTGCAAAAGCGTGTATTTGTGTGTATACATGTAAACAGTGTTTCCAGAACAGATGAAACTTTCATTAGTAATGCATCTCTTTTCATGTCAAACTTTATTGCTCCATTGGGGAAAATGAGGTTTTAAACCACAATATGTTGGGCAACCAATGCAGTTAAAAAACCCCCAACAGCAACAGTTATTGCCATTTGTTATAATAGCAAGCAGATCTCATAAATCATAAAATTTCATTTATATACAGGCTCGGGAAGCTTTAGGGAGCCGTTTTCTGGTCAGCTACAGAAAACAATAGGCAGATATTTTCAAAATTAACACCATTTTTTTCCCTCAGATATCAGTTGTGTGTAACGGCACAACTTCTCTGATGCATGAAAACAGATGTGTTTAACATGGGCCTAATTTCTTTCTTTTTTCTGTCTTACATACAGCTGTGGTCTACGGAAGCGTAGATCACGTTCGTGATCTTGTCACGTTCGTACAATATAAATATTATATTGTATGAATGTGATAATTATGTATATTGTACAAACATGATAGTATATTGTACAAACATGAAAAGTATCTTGTTAGAACAATAAACTTTTCACGTTATAACGTGATATACTTCTACTTTTCTTTTGCCTGGGTGGCAGCTCTACGCTTCCGTAGTGGTCAGACGTTTACATACACTTGTGAATGCTTTCTTTAAACTGTCCTTTGTTTCCAGCATTGAATGATTGTACAACATGTAAAATCTTCAATAACTTTTAAAAAAAGAAGATTTTGATGCACAAGTTTAAATTTATGTGGGATTTTCTTGAATTCACAGAGTGCCCTTAAAGGAGCTAAAACAGTTTGTTTCATACAGAGCATGAACTGAGGGGGTGTTTGAAAAAATTAGTATCAACAATTCACTGCTGACTCTTGCACAAATGTATTTTTGACAAATCCCAGATGCTGCTAAATTCTGCTGTTCAACTCTGTGGTGAAAGTAAACAGGTTTGCCTGTTAGTCTATTGAGCAATATTGGGTTTTTTTAGTCTTGCACATGTGGGACCCAAGGAATTGATGGATATTAATAAGAACATCCACAGTTATGATTATGTCATACATTTTTTTTCCCTTTCTGGTGATTTGTAGTTAGTAACATGGTTCAGCTGTTATTCTCACCATTATACAGCCCAAAGATCCTTAGCTGACTACCCCAGTGTTTCGATTGCACTTTGGATCTAATGTAATGACCGTCATGATCATTGTCAGGTGACGCTTTTAATTCATGGCCAAATTTGTGTCAGGAAACAATTTTTAAGGAGGTGGCGCAGGGAGAAAAGGCTAAGGTATGCCAAATTACAAAAGAACAGGGTCAGGAGAGGGGCACAACAGTGAGTATCTACAGCCATCTGTAAAACATGGTAGAGCCTCTGTCATGGTTTCCTGCTGCATTTCAGCCAGTGGTGTTGGGAATCTTGTCAAAGACCCACAGATGTTATTGGACGGATCCATGATGCAGTACATCTGGAAAGCATGACAATTATCCTAAACACACTGACAATGCAGTAAAAACATACCTGGAGAGAAAAACGCCCAATGCAACACTATCAGTCATGGCCCAGACCTCAATATTATTGAAGCAGTGTTGGATCATTGTGGCCGAGAATAGAACAAAATTCTGGAGAGCTATTCCTGAAGACTACTTTAAAAAATGACCCCCCAAAAAAGCTTTCTTTAGAGAGTTCAGGCTGTGTTGAAGAATAATGGTGGTCATACTAAATATTGACTTTCAAGCTTATTAGAACTGTACAAACTGTTTTTGTCTTATATACTCTATCTCTATTTATAATAACCCATGGACCTATTTCACATTTTCCTAGCAAAATAAGAAGAAATGAGGGGTTGCTTAAGACTTTTGCACAGTACTGTATAATCACAGAGCTTTACTCTGTCTTGTTGTAAAAAAATCTAAAGGGTCATTCCATGAAAAATGAGTGAGGACCTCCTACCTAATCTTTTCAGAACCAGCTGATTTCTTTTCTACTGTAATTTTACTAGCGTTAATGATCCCACGCAAAATTTCACTGCCAGATTGAGGATTTGTAGCTTGTAAGTCATGTAATATTTTTTTCCAGCATTTTTGAGCCTGTATCAATCTCTTGTTGAGTACAGAAGATAGCTAAAACACATTTAATCTCACAATCTAAGACCAAAATCTTTTTTTTAGATCAGGTCAGCCACTGGGATGGGCTTAGGTGGGGTGGCTGTTATAAAACAATCTAGCTACATTTGATCCCGGGCTTATTTCCTAGCCACGATTCATTATACAGTGAAAATAAAATATTGATGTGAAAAAAATCTTTAAAGAGAATTCAGTCTTTTAATAAACTTGGATTTAATTTCTATTAGATTAATTATATTTGTATAGTTCATATTGTTAATATTAATGCAGTTTGCACTGCTGCCCTTTGTACAATCTCGGACCTATTTTTCACTCTTCTTCGAGTTAACCTCATTTTTATTTTCTTCCATTTGTCTGTCTGCTAACAACAACCCATTTTAGTGTTTTGACTTTCATATAGTTTAATGTGTATTTGTGTTCTGACAGCCAGCAGACCAGGGACTGTATTCCTGCCACCTCCACCATCATTACTGCGGTCTCCATGAGAGAAGAGTATTTCAGGTCACAGTGGAGCCTTCGCTGGTTAAGCCAACAATGCCGGCTAAAGCACTGCCCAGCGAAGACAAGGGTAACGCACAAACACACAAACACACAGTCTCTTTCTTCCTGCTCTTGTCAGCATGAGTATCTTAGCAGAGATAATTTTATGACCTGGTGGATTTGAACTATCATGTGTACGATTAGGAGAAGGGGAAACATACACATCTGCTCTTTCCTTCACTCATCCCGTCTTGTTTTGTCCTCATTCACTGACTCACACTCTACAAAAGAAGTAGCAGCAGAGGAAGAAAAAAAGAAAGGGTGTGGGTGAAGAGACCCTCTTCTTTCTTGCACTGTCAGCTTCTTTGATGCCAGGCCTTTTAACCTCCGCCAAAACCCTCTAAGCCTCACCCTCGCCACTTTTCACCTTTGTCTAAATTTCACGTATGTGTGTAGTTGCACATTTAAGGTTTGTAGGGATTGCTTTGTCCACACAAATTTCTCAACTCTTTGCCTGGTCTGAAAAGTTCTTTCGTTGGGTGGACATCAGTAAAGGAGAAAAGACACAGTGGAGAGGAGGAGGAGGGGTGTTTGGCATGATGGCTTGCCAGCAGCCTACCTCAAATTCTTCAATAATGAGAGAGTTTCTGGTGCACGGGTTTGTTTTTCCAGAAGGTAACTGAAGCAAAGTTGCTAATGGCACATGTATCAATGTGGGAAAATCATTGAGACGGCTTTAGAAATGCCTGTGGCTGAGTCCATCTGTGTGTGTAAATGTGTGTGTGTGTGTGCCTAAAGTTCATGCCAAGAAGACCGATCTCATTTCAGTGGAATCTCTTGCATACAGTCACAGGACTGAAGTCCAGATCTGCCCACTCAATTAATCCTTTGCTCCCAGAGCTGTAATAATAAAGTAGGATTTTATCCACGGGAATGGTGCTGGTTTATCTGTTTTGTTGCCTGCTCCTCTGCACTCTCAGACATTACAGTAGTCTGCTGCAGTATTATGTCTTCTTATCTCTCTTGTTTCGCCCCTGCTGGCTGTCTGCTGCCGTGTTGACTTTGGCTCTCTCCACGCATTCAGCAAGAATTTGTCTCACTCCTTACCCCACTTTTGTTTGCCTTCTGCCGGGTCCTTCTTATTTTTCTGCTTTGATGAGCTCGCCTGACTTTTTCCCTTCACATATAAAGAAAGGAGCCATTTTCTGCAGCTTTTGGACAAGAATAGGAAGCGTGCCTCATCTGCAAAACAGCTGGTCACACAAGAAGAAAGTCAAACTGAAAGGTAGACAGAGGGAGAAAGAGCAAGAGAGGAAAGAAGAACAAGAAGGGAGCGAGGAATTTGTTGATGAAATGGGGTCGATGAGATGTAGGTCACCCTTTCCCTCCCTCCCTCCCATTAGAATTATTTATCCGTGGAGTTTTAGCACCGTCATTGCGGCCAGTTTGAATACAAACACACATGTTCTCATGTCAGGGGAGGAAAAAAGTCTTTATAAAACAATCAGAGGATTTATAACGTCGATGTGTTTTGTTTTTATGTTTTCTTTTTTGTGGCCATGTGCTGTGTTTGGGATGTCTGCTAGAAATCTTTTCTAGCTTTATTCTGTGAGGCATACCTCTGGAGAAACATCTCATCGTCTCCTTCCTCTCCCTCGGCTCTCACTGCTTCCTTCACTTCTCTCGCGCTCGTCGCTTTTCTGTGTTTTACTGCCAGGAAAAGTAAATCAGAGCATGACAGTCTGGATCTCATTTTGGCTTTAATATGTTGAGTCTGAGGTCCGCAGCTGCCTCTTGCCTTGCACTTTTTTAACTCTTTTTTTTTTTTTCCTCATGAAACTAAATGAAACCAGACTCGCCTTGATCCTCTCTTTGTGAACACTCAGCAGAACCGCGCTGAGATCGAAAAAAGACGACTAATTATTTCTCACTTCCATAACGTGTTTTGCATGTCGTACAGCAGGAAATCTAGTACAACGTGTAGAAAAAAGAAAAAAGAAAAAAAAGGAGGTCTCATGTGAGCAATGCCACCAGATGTACCAGCAAGGAGAGCGTGTCTTTATGGTGTAAACACAAAATACTAACAACAAGATGAGTCTCAGCAGAAATCTGTGGGGGTTTTTTTTTCTTTTTCCTCCAAGTCTTTAGCCGGTACACTGGCCAAAACGAAAAACAATGTGACACTCACGACAGGAGTAATGTCAGTTCTAATGGAAGCTCCGGTCTTGTTTACTACATCTGTAAACCACATAATGACACACCGGTTTGTTTGTGAGGGAAAAGATGAAGAACAGATGAAAAAGAAATGCTGACTGCTGTCACTCTTCTGTTGCTCAGAGACAGCTAAGGCTGAATCACCGCGAGTCATCACCGTCATCCTGCCCGAGCAAAGGCACCACTTTCTCCTGCCTCTGGGCTACGTCCTCACCTCCTTCCTGCTCCTGGCGTTCGTTGTCCTCATCATCGTCGTCATCGTACGACGACGCACGACCAAAGGTGTGAAGCTGACGACTGATTTCAGATGAATCACTCAAAATCTGCTTTTTTTCCCCCCTTCGTTTGAATCTCATTAAATGTTCTTGTGTTTGCAGAAATGTATCCTCGGTCGTATATGGGGTGAGTGCTGACAATACACACAGACACACACACATATAACCACTTTCTTCACCTTTAGGACAAACCCACGTGTGTCCTCCTCACTGTGATAGGTCCAGCAGAAGTCAGAGCTGCTCAGATGAGTTTGAGATGGACGTTACTGAGGTGAATGTGTGCAGCCCAGAGGAAAGAAGATTCGGTGAGTTAAGAGAAAGAAAAGAGTGGAGTGTAAAAAAATATTGGTTCATCTCTCAGATGGGATTATATGTGGACTTTCTGTGTTTAGACTACAAGAACAACCTGCTGAAAGAAAAAGCCCACGTGAAAACTCAGCCAAAAGTCATTGATCTCGACAAAGGTACGCAGACACATGCGAACATCTATCATGAATCACCTGACACTCTCTTCCTCAAACTCAATCCATCTTTCTTTCTTGCAGAGATGCAGAAGTTCTCTAAGTGAAATAAAAGAAGTGGAACTGGAGTCACTGGCTGGTCCAGAGGCTGCGCTCCAACCTAAACACCTCCATACTGTCTTCTGTCCTGTCAGGAGAGATGCCGCAAAGAGAAACGCAGTGTTGCAAAAATCTATGTTGTGACATTCAGAAAAAGAACACTGAGGTTTTGTGTTGCCAAATTGTAGATATTAGATACAAACAGGGCTGTGAAATGTATATGCCCCCTTCCTCATTTCTTAGTTTGTTTGTGTATTTGTCACACTTACATGTTTTAGGTCATCAAACAAATTTTTACTATTAGACAAAGATAACCAGTTTTCACATGGTGATTTCATTTATTAACTGGTTTAAAAATATATCAAAAAATGCTCTGGGATTCCAGTGAGCCAGAGTGAGAGCCATTATCCACAAACGGAGAAAACTTGGACCAGTGCTGAACCTTAAGGAGTGGCTGGCCCACTAAAATTGCTCCAAGAGCACATCGACAACTCAGGGCAACTCCAGGAGTTCACAAAAGAACCCAGAACAACATTTAAAGAGCTGCAGACCTCACTTTCCTTAGTTAAGGTCAGAGTTCATGATTCAACAATTGAGAAAAAAAATAATAAGACTGAGCAAAAATGGCATCCATGGGAGAGCTCCAAGGAGAAAACCACAGCTGACTGAACACAACACAAAGTCTCATCTCACATTTGGAAAATATTCTGTGGACTAATGAGACAAAAGCTGAACTTTTTGGAAGGTTTCAGTCCCCTTACATGTTGTGTAAAACTAAAACAGCATTTCATAAAGAGAATGTGGTGGCAGTGTTGGCTTCTTTGCTCCTTCAGGACCTGGATGACTTGCTGTAATCGATGGAACCATTAATTCTGCTCTCTACCTAAAAATCCTGTCTGACCGTCAGTTTATGTTTTCGCAACAGGACAATGGTCCAAAACACACCAGCAAGGCCACCTCTGAATGGTTTAAAAAAGTGTTTTGGGGTGGCCTAGTCAAAGTCGGGACTTAAATCGGATTGAGATGCGTGGGCCAAAATTCCTCCACACTGGTGTCAAAGATTCATCTTCAACGATCACAAACACTTGATTGTGAAACTTGATTGGCTAATAACTGGTTGTGCCACTATGAGGGTGAATACTTTTTCACACAGGGCCAGGTGGGTTTGGATCACTTTTCCCCCTTAATAAATAACCTGAATTTTCAAATGATGATTTTATCTTTGTTTGATGATCGGAAACATATAGGTGTGACAAAAATGCAAAAAAAAAAAACCCTAAGAAATGAGGAAGAGGGAATTCTTTTTCACTGCACTAAGATTGACCTGACTGCGAAAGGAAGGAGAAATGTGTGCACAGATTGCAGAGAACTGACTCACTTCTGAGTTGGTGAAGATAAAGTTCCAGCCTGAATCATAATTCCTTTAGTTAGAAAGTTTTTATGCTGACTTTGCTCTTCTTCTTTCCTCCCAAAAGCGCCACTGAAGTGTTACCATAACTCTGCACTGCGTCCAGTAGCCGCTGACTAACTGTATGCTCACTCACCACCAAGCAGAATATGTGAAACGTTCTGATGCAGATATTTTTTATTGTACACTTGCTTAGTGGACATCACCCTGCTTCTTTTTTCCTCTGTGAATGTAGGAGGCATGTTTCACAGCAGTTTCTCTTACCCTTTGTTGGACTAGTTAATGAAGATTTAGTCATGTTATAACCAGTATAGCAACTGTCTCACAAAACTTCAAACAGCGCAGTTAAATCAAAATACAAACCAGCTGGTTGAACAACGCTGTTGTAAATTCTCTGCTGTCGCTGCTGCTCTGTTACTGTGTGAAATCAAAATATTGCATTCAGCCAAGTGGCTCCTGGTACTTACAGGCAGGCGTTTTTATTAGTTAAAACCACAAAAAAATCTGGAAGGTGAAATTTTATTGTTTCCACGCTGTGTGAGAATGTTTACCTCACTTTCTATTTTTGGGCTTCATCTTCGTTCATCCCACAAGTAGTGCCCATTATGGAAAAGGAAGTTAGAGAGCAGAAGTTCTTAGGCATTTAAAAACTCCTGGGTTTCTGCTTTCACTCATCTGAGCAGATCTTGTACCCCGGTTTTATTATTATTATTATTGTAATATTCTGATGTTGCTTGCTGTATTTGTATTTGACGGCATCAACTTTATTTCTCTCGTGTGTTGTGCGCCCCCTAGCTTGGGAATGTCTGCATTAACTACTACAAAGTAAAATCCCAGCATTACAGTGTCTAAGACATAAAGGAGGACGCCATCCTACTTGCAGTACTGGGTGTGAATAACACTCCACTCTTAAAGAAAAAAAAGATTGCTGTTACATCTGCTGTGGCTTTTGCTTTTCTCAGTTACTCAGTTTGCCATGCTTGATACTAATTTAACTACCTATTGTTGTGTTGTACTGTACTGCTAATCCAGTAAAAATGAAAAACAAAAGACAGACTGTGTGTTGCTGTGTAGTTTCATTAGTTTGTTTTACCTATAACATAATCTCCAGCTCCAGTGGGGGGGGGTAAGGCGGCATTTCTAAGCCAGCAGATATGATCTCTCCAGCATTTCCTGCTCTGCCCAGGAGTCTCCTCAAATGACAAAATATCAAATTCAACTTTAAAAATTCAAACATGAAATTTAGGAGGAAGGTCTTCTTTAGTCAAAAAAAATAAAATAAAATCCAGAAGCATGAGTTTAATGTTACGTAAAAACTTGACTGACACTCATGTCGAACTGCAATTTAGGTTTTATCTCATTTATTCATTCCTTTGTGTCACAAACAGTCCCTGAATTCAAGACAAATGGCTTTTTATACACTTTGTGAAGTTCATTTTGTGTACATTTCCTATAAAATACATGATACTGTTATATACTTTCAATCTAAAAACGGTAGAAAACCACGGTCTGGCTTGCACTGTTGGACAAGTGTATCGAAAGAAGCAGCTCGCAGTCGGCCGGCACGCACACTTTTACACATCCACAAGCTCGCCTGTGATTTAAATTCAGTACAGGAAGAAGAAAAGAAACATTCACAGAACTACAACAGGCTGGTTAGTTCTTCCCGGTCTCCCTTTCATACAAACATACATCCAATCAGGCAGACAGCTGCAGGGTATAGAAGGAAATTCATTTACTTAGTAAACACAAGATGAGCGGAAATTTGGGGCCACACTGTGTTTGTTTACAATTAAGAGGTAAGCTACAGGTATTACAGGGCGATGACCAGGCAGGATAGGTGGGTGGAGAAAGGACTTGCTACAGGAAGTTTTGAGTAACGGGCTAGATGTGTCTTCTAGCACCAAGTTCAATTTGAAATGATCAAAATGCTGAAGCTGATGCTCTGAACAGGAAAACGGCCCATTCTTATTCCCAGGACGTCATACATTGGAGTTCTGTCAAAGCGGCTGGTGTCTCACAGATACAACAAGGTGCCCTTTACTGTCTGTGCTGTGGTTCACCAGGTAAAAGTAAGAAGGATATTTCACTCACAGCTCAGCAAATACGGTTGCTTGTACTGTTTGCTTGATGGCAATGTAGGGCTAACGCTGAGAACCCAAAAGCACAATCTTTACCTAAACTTAACCAAGAACTTTTTGGTTTCCAAAGCTTTCAAATAGGACACAAACCACAGCCTTCTAAAGCAGATATTATTACTCTGTACAAGTTACACAAAGAACACCTTGTGTTTATGTCCGCATTGCCAGAACGACAGTATATGATACCCTGGGATGAGAACGCTTTGAAGGAAACAAGCCTACGGAACAAGAGTGTAAATTCCAGTAACAACACCATATTCAAATCTGGGTGTCCTAAAACAGAAAAGCAGCAAATTTGTTTTTATCTTAGTGTCCCTCGGTGGGGGGGGGAATTAATTTAAAAAAAAAAAAAAAAAAAAAAAAAAAAAAAAAAATCACAATGTGTTAATTATGTCACCGAAGGAGCTGATGTAGTACACAAACTGTACATCCTGGACTCAGTGTTACTGGAGAAGAGTTTGACGTATGTTCTGATACTCTGGGCCAGCACAGTCTTCATCTTCCCAGCCAGTCACTCCTGTTCTACAGACCAGGTGTACACACAGTGCTCATGTTTATCCCAGGGCACTTTTCATATATGGTTCATAGATCTGAACAGTCTTAAATACAGCCTAAACCCCCTCCTTGGGGGCTCTATTAACACATAAAAGGAAAAATGTAATATTCATGGTCCAATAAGAACAGCCACATTAAGCAGACTGAAAGAAAATGCCCATCTCTCGCCTCCTCTGTTCCTTAGGACCTGGTCCAGCCTCTGCTACCTTTATTAAACATATTAGATTTTACACTAAAGCACAGGGATCCACTCCTTCAGACTGGTCAAAAGAGATGCACGGTGAGAGTTGTTGAGGTTCCTGACAGGGCTGGCACACTGTAAACCTGATGGTGGGTGATTTCTGGTCAGAGTTTCTCAAGTGTCAACCACGGGTCCGATCGGGTCGTGCTGAGGGCTCTCCAGAGGTGAGGAACTGTCAGGTGCAGCCGGGTGAGTGGGGTGGGACATGCCTGCACCTGAGCTGCAGCTCACACAACCCTGAGAGAGACAGCAACGCATTAAAGGCACGGTCACAGGAAACGAAAACAAAAATGTTCACAGTGAGTGATTCCTGGCGATACCTGTGTGTCTATTTCCTGTGGGATGGCGTGCTGTTTGATCCATGGATGGACTTCAGCCAGCTCCTCTCTCTGCTCTTGGCTGAACCAGGGCTGGAGGGGCTGAAGCACTCGAAGCTTCTCCCTGTCCTCCGCCAAAACCTTGTTCTGGTCCCTGCGGGGAGAGAAAGCATGAGATGATAAAAGATGATGAAGAAAAGGTAAAGGGCATGAAGATGAACTGTCTCCCCCATGTGTGACAAAAGTGGTATTGCACAGGGGTGATTCTCACACCTGTGAGGGGCATATTTGTTTGGGTTTCTAAACAGTATGGCACGTCGACACACCTGAACTGTAACCTGGACATAATTTGGCTGCTCCTGTCCAATCAAAATGGGCTTTGAGGGAATGCAAAGAAGTGACCTAAGTTTATCAGAATGGAAACCAACATGATCCTTCTGCTTTTAAAGGTGGATTAATGAGATACCACTTCCCGCTAAACTGAAGGGATTCAGTGTAGAAAAGGCGGTTCATAGTCTCTGAGGCTGATTCATGCTGCTCTGTGGTATGCTTTTGGTTTACATCTTTTCACCCATTGCTTGTCTTCTTGTTTGTGCTTTTGTAAAAAAGTTAAATAATAATAAAGAAAACATGTATAAGGCATAAGAAGTCCATCTAACTGGTATAAATATAAATAAGCACAGTACTGTGAAGACGGCTTTGGTGTTTATTGTACTCCCGGATTAGATAATATCATTACATAATCAAATCAGCAGGTAGCCCTTGCTGTACCATTTGGCTTTGAATAAGCGAAGCCATCAGACAAAAAGACTAAATACTTTGCCACATTAAACAAGGTGAGACATTTAGATAAGATGACAGTGTTTGAGAATCATGAAAATGACTGCTAAAAAGAACAAAAGAAACAACACTTGCACATGTTTTGACGTTATGAGCCTCAAAAGCCTCACCTTTAACCTTACTGCGCTTACTCAGTCAACTAGTGAGTATAATCCTCGCTTTATATTGAAGATAAATGATTTCTAGTACAAAGCACCAGGTTTCAAAGGCCACTGTGAAAGTGTCACAGGGGGGGAAAAAAAGCAATGCTGATATACACTGAACAGGCTGACATTATTTCTGGCCATGCTTGCATTAGTTACTTTTGTGCCTCTGTTGCTATAAAACAGAACGCGTTTGCAATTGTAAATCAAACTTGAGAGCTCGATCGCAAATGGATTACACTGACTTCAAATGTGGCTCTAAAATGTGATTTGCGAATCCTAAAGCTTAGAAACTTGTTTGAAAAGTAGGCGGGACCCACGGTGAAAGATGTACGACACGTCTCTGTTGGCCAGACGCGATCGGGGGGACAGCTTGGAAATATCTACAGTTTATAAACGAGATGGGTAATGGGTTAAACAAATACACGTTTCTGTTATCCTTAAACTGGAACTGGATTTACATTTTCATCAGAAAGTCATCTTGCATTAAAAATTGTTTTAAAAAAAAAAACTGAGCGCGGTGTTCAGAGTTCGCTCTGAAAATGACAAGAAAGACACAAAAGTAATATCACACACAAATCTGTAATGCCAAAATACCGTTTCTCAAGAATGCGTTTCCCTTTTATCCATTATTAATTAAGTGTATTGGTGTACCTGGTGTGGATCTGGTATGTCATCATGACACGCTCGGGCGTGTGCTGGATCATGCTCCACAGGGAGTTTTCCGACTGATTCTCAAAGGTGTGTTTGTGCTCTGCCAGGGTCTCCTGGCTCTTACGAGCTTTGCGTGACGTGTCCGATGAATCGTTGCTGGCAAAGTATTTACTGCTGTTGCTGCTGCCTGTAACCCAGGGAGAAATTCATTCACATCCTTCCATCCTACTCTTAAATGAAAATGTTGTTCCTCTGTTTTGCATTTACACGGCATTCTTTTACTTGTTTGCATCATGCAGCAACATTTAGAAGCTTGGTGTACACGGACATTGGAAATTGAAAGTCAACAAAACTATAACAACTAGACTTATGCTTTACAAATATGGTACAAAAAAAGTCTGTCTTTGCATGAATTGCATGGATGCATATTGCCTTTCTTACCAGTGTGTGAAGTAGAGGTTCCATTGGAGCCAGATCCAGACCCCAGTGAGCCTCCAGACTCCCCTGATCCAGACCCTGAGGCATTGGAGCCAGTCCCTGACCTGGCGTCCTCCTGAAGCAGTAAGTCAAGGAGCTCGCTGGATGTTGACTGGGCATCATGGTTGCCAGACTCTCCTGGGACATCACGCTAATCATAAAAAAGATGGTCAGAAATCAGTCAGCAATTTAGAGTGGGAAAACTATCAGACTCAACCCATACCTGTTATAAAAGATGGTTGATTGACTCACCTGATTGGCATGTTGTTCATGGAGGCTCTCGGCGTGGTTGTGCCCGGTGCTGCTCTGCCCTTCACTCGGTTTGGGGAGTTCTTCCTGCAGAAGATTGAGCTGCAGTGGAGAACTTGAGCGAGAACTAGAGAACAAAGCTCTAGGCCCAGCCGCTTCCTCTTCTTCGCCGACAGATGAACTCGCTCTGGGTGAGCAAAGTAAAAGGCCTGGGGATGTTTGAGAATGGGGACCAGGCTGGGCCTGGAACTGAGGCTGAGGGAAAGGTGCACTGACAGGGGCATACCCTGTCATAGTGATGGGTATTTGGGGAAGTATAGACTGAGCTGACTGTGGATAAATAGATGGGTAGCCTGGGGTAAAAGTGGGGTAGTTGGGCAGGATGACAGCCATGACTGGAGCCATGAAAGAAGGGTTGAAGGTCTGTGTTGGAGCTATGGGTTGCAGGTTGTGAAAGTTTTGGGTATTCTGAACATTCTGAATGGTCTCCATTTGGATTTGCTGCATGCCTGGCAGGCTCTGAGTAGGTTGCATTATGTTGAAGTTGTAGCTGAGCTGGTCAGGAGGCTGGAGCCCCGCAGGAGCTGCTCCAGGCAGCTGTTGTGTCCTGGGTGATTGCTCCGGGCCAGGCTTCCCCATTACAGGAAAGAATGGCACCTGGACTGGAGATGTTTGGCTGTAGGGTGCTCCCACCTGGGGCTGGGAGGACTCTGAGGAGGGCCATGAGGAGTCAGGGACACGGCGAGCGGGTTCAGGAGGGGAGGCATAGCTGTCTGAGGAACCCTGGGGTTTGGGACGCTTGTGTCTTGGCTTCCCTTTTCGAGAACGATTCCAACATCCGGCACTCAGTGGACGCAGGTAGTCTCCTGCAGTGAATGTATAGAGATCATAGAATCTAATTAAAGTTGCACAAAAATTTGCCCAAAAACTTTCTGTCAGATTTCAAAACATCAACTGCGTTGCTAAAGAAATATTCAACAAACCTGGGTGGTGGGAGTGAGCCAAAGAGCTGTTGTCCAGCTGCAGATATGAGCTGTAAGGGCTCTGAAGGATGCGATGGCGGAATCGATCCACATATTCTTGCTCCTCCTTCTGGGTGTGAGCTGACAGCACCTCCTTGGTGAGACCAACAAACCTTCTTTCCTCTGCGGCAGGGCTCGGAGCTGGACGGATAGGGGTTGGGGCAGGATCAGCAGGCTCACTGCCCATCGGGGCATCCTCCAGTGCTGTGGCTTCTGACAGAAAACGTGGGGGTGGGGGGGTCAGTGTCAAAAGAAAGTACTAAATGTTTCTTTGAGTGCAAAACTCCTGAGAGAATTTAGAAATTTTACCATTAAGAGAAAAAAAAAAAAAAAAGCATCTGAGCAGGTCTCACTCATGATATAAGACTATGTTTATATACCTGACTCAGGCTGTGGCACGTGCACTATGGTACTGCTGTATGAACACTGGCTGGTGACCGAGACAACACTCATGGCTTTAGTAGACATGGTGATGTCTGTCAGAGGTGCCCCGACTACAGCTGGAGTTGGAGGGCTCACTGACACCTCAGTCTCCACCACAACTGCTGAAAAGCGGGAAAAAACAAATGCCAGGAGCAAAACGAGTTTATATGACAGAAACATTGGAGACGTTCACCCTAAAAGTAATAGAATGCTAAGCCATGTGCTGTATGTGGGTTTATACCATCTGAACTCTCCTGAGCTGTGTCAGTGGCTCCTGCAGGCTTGTCATCTTCTGAGGTAGAGGATGAGGAAGAAGAGGTAACCAAGGAATGAGATTCACTCTTCCGCTTGAGGGCTGGACCTGTACAGCTCTCTAAATATCTGGTTACACACAAGAAACGTGCGCAAACCAACAGGAAAAGAAGGAGTCAATATTATGACAAGGACTGAGTGCTGCAGAAAAAAAAAATGTCATGTTAATCGCCACACACCTGATGATGTTATCCACACAGTTGATTTGCTGATAGGAGGGAATGTGTGTTTGCTTCCTGCTCGCTTCGTGCTCTCTGACCTCAGCATTGGAGGCTGCAGGGGGTAGAGGAGCTGGCAAAATAAACAGCCAACATTTAAAATATCTGCCAGTTTTAAAAAACACATTTTAACTGTTTTGTACTCAGTGGATGTGAAACTGCGATACCTGCGACACGTTTTCCAAGGAAAGCAATTTTGTGGTTGGAATCCAGATAAGCCTGCTGGCCCCAACTCTTCACTCTGTTTACATCAGCACAGATCTGCTGTAAAGTCATCTGGAAAACACAAACAGACGAACACAACACCCCCACAAAAAAAAGTGCATGATTAACCATGGCAATAGATAGTTAGGTAACTGCGTGACATGTGAATTCCTGGATGATGACCTCACTGTGATGTCTTACCGGTTCCCGGTGTGAATCCTCCCACATGTTGCCATTGCTGTCACTCGAAGATGCAACGCTGATGTAGTGCTCGTGAGAGCCGTTGCTGCCTAAACTACCGTAACCACTGGAGCCATTGTTGTGAACGGGCTGTAAAGAAGAGACACAAAGAAGAACAGATTAATGCTGCTGTTTAACAATTAAACAGATATTAATGCTTCTTTTTCAGCCTGTGTACAGCAACCAAAAAGCAAAAACCACACATACTCCAACTAGCCAGCCAACAGAAAAGGACACAAAAAAACAAACAAACAAAAAAACGAACTTTGGAGTGACAAAAAAAAAGAAAAAGAAAAAGCCCATTTAGTATGAATCATTTTTTATTTTTTCCTTTTTCTGACAGGACTGAAACATGATCAGCTTTTATATGTTATTACGCTGATACCAGCATGATACCAGCACCTTTGTTGCATTACAGCAACAAAGGACTTAAAGTGAGTGCTTTCTGGAATTCATTTATTCAGCAATGACATATTCACCTGTAGGAAAAGCTTATAGATCTTTGCCTGAAGATCTTTTATTTCCTCGTGAGTTACTGGAACAAACTCCTTTGCTTTAGCAGCAAACACATCTTCATTCAGAGGACTCCTGTAGGCAAAGGCAGCAAACAGAGTGATGTTATCTTTGTTACTGCGTCATTCATGTAATCGCACACCACTTCACAGAAACCCAGGGGGATTACACAACAGACACCAAACTCTACACCTCAGCACACATTTTTGTCTTCTTGTGGTTTAGATTTTATGCTTATGGAACTTACGTCCTGACTTTGTGGCGCCCGATGATGAAGGCCACCTTCCGGCTCCATGGGTTGATGAAGCTGGACCAGCTGGTGTCCAAGGTGATGTAGTCTCCATTCTGACAGCGCAGACGCACGGGAGAATGTTCAAATGGAGGCTGGCCCGCATGCTTCAAGACTAAGCAAGGCATGAAGAGATAAAAAATAAATAAATACCATGTATGAAAAAAATACAGTCACGGTAAAAAGAAATTACTGTCAACTCTAAAGATTTCTATTAGGACATAATAATAAAAATATTATGATATTTAAACTGTTTCATTATTTATTTAGTACTGAAATAAGCCAAAACGCTGAAGCAGTGTGTTAAAAACTAAATATATCCCATGATTCAATAGCTTTTAGAGCCACCTTTAGCAGCAATAACTTGAAGTAATAATTTTCTGTATGATGTGAGAAACTTTATCAGTCTCTCAAATCATTGTGGAGGAATTCTGACCCACTCCTCTTTCCAGTGTTGCTTCACTTCATTGAGGTTTGTGGTATTTGTTTATGTATAACTCTTAACCAAGGGAAAGCATTTCAGGCAGGTTGAGGTCTGGACAATTGCAACACACTGATTCTTTTCTTTTTCAGACAGGCTGTTGTAGTTATTCTGCTTACACGTGCCCTCACAAATGACTGTAGAATACATCGGTATGCAGAGGAGTTAATGGACTGCAAAGTGTCCAGGTCCTGTGGCTGCAATACAAGCTCAAGTGATCACCCCCACCCGGCCCCATTACCGTGCTTTACAGTTTGTATGAGGCGTTTGTGCTGATTTGCTCTGTTCATGCTGTCCAAACATGGCGTTGTGCATTATGGCCAAACACCTCAATTTTTGGTCTCATTTGTCCCAAGGAGTCCTGTGGTTTGTTCTATTCTGCAAACCTAAACTGTGCTACCATGTTCTTTTTAGAGGGAAGAAGCATTCTCCTGGCAACCCAACTAAACAAGCCATACTTGTTCAGTCTTTTTCCAATTGTCCTGTCATGAACTTTAACATTTAAAATGCTAACTGAGGCCTGTGGAGTCTGGGAAGTTCACTCCTGGAAAGACTGGCAAATGTTTGGAATGTTTTCCACTTGAATGTGAATAGTATTTCACACTGCAGAATGATGGAATTCCAATTGCTTGGAAAAAGGCTCATAATCCTTCTTTAAGATCACTGCTGATGTCATTTCTCCTCTGCATCATGTTAACAGATATGTTAACACTCCAGACCACCAAACTGCCCAAATGTCTGCTTTCATAGAGGTGCTCACATTTGCTGATGATCACTTGATCAAGAGCAGCACCCTGGTTTCTACTTATTCTCTCAACTACAGTTCTATGGAAGAAGTAAGAGCACTTAGTTTTTCAAACACTGCTTTAGCACTTTTCCCTAATTTTTGTTAATTATGACGTAGTGTATTATTTAACTTGCTGTTGATCACCTCAGGTTGATCTTTGTCTAATTAATTAATTAATTTTTATTATGTCATGAAAGGTAAAATCTTATAATTTCAAAGCGTGTGTAAATGCTTAGGATAAACACCTTGCTTTGGTTGATTAATCTACTAGCTATTTTATTATTTGTCTGGCATTTTGTACAGTATAATGAAAAAGAGAATATCTATCTATTTAAATATACAATTTGAGTCAGCTCATTGAAATGCAGAGTTTTCTTATCAGCAGACTAAACTTTTGCACTCATCCTCCCCACAAACTCACTTTTCCGGTGCATGGCCAACATGAGGGGGCGGTCCTCTGGGTGAATGCAAGTCAGCAACGACGTGCCTATCAGATCCTGAGGAAGGTATCCAAGCAAAGGCACGGCCCTGTGAACAGTCACCATAAAAATCAGCTCTTTTCATACACTGCCATTAATTTTCAAAGCTTGGGACTGGAAATTTGTGTGTATTGACCTGTCATCAACTTCCAGAAACACACAACCAGGGGAGTGTGTTGTGGTAAAGATGCGTTTGTCCATGGGAATCCGAGGTGCTGCATACACAAATCATATAAACACCAGTGCAAAACATGAATAAGCAGTGGTTATAAGTTCATCAGAAATACCAGAAGAGTTTCTCAGAAAGTGTTTGGGGTTGTTAGATAAAATTGCATAGACCTATCAGAGTATCAAAGCTGCATGTTCAAAGACAAACACGGTATCATACCTTCATATCCAGAGATGATGCGTTCAGCCAATGCCAGGCAGCACGGCTCCTCCTCCTCCCCACTGCTCCCAGATCCCTGCACCTTCAGCTGGTAGGGTGTTATCCGAAATGGGTTGTAACGCATCTCACCCTCACGATCCTTCCCACCCCTAAAAACACACAAAACACAAAAATCAAATCCGAATTTATTGTGATCAAAGATGGAAACAGGAAATGTTACCTGCACCAGTTTCAAACCCTAAAATAAAGATCTAATGAAAAATGAAAACAATTACTTCAAATTTCAATGATATCTATTGGTACAAGTTGATGACAGCTAATTTCATTCTTGTAAGAATGTGTGAAATGAATATTTTCTAGGGCTATGGAGGTACTTTCAGTCACAAGAGCTGATGGATAATCATGTTTGATTCGGCACACATTTTACACCAGAAGCCCCTCCTAACACAACCCTCATATTTATCCAGGCTTGTGCCTCCTCCTGGTCTCAGACTGGGAATCTCTTGCACATAAAATGAATGTGTTAACCACTACACCATGGAGCGAGCACAGTTTCTACAGACACATTCATTAAAAAGCATGTATTGATGGAATTCCTTAGAGGAAGACTTGGCAATCAGAATGAAACTTCATTATACCATGCAGGAAATTTTGTAACAGCTGCATAAGCTTGTAGAAGTTACACAATTATAATAATAAAAAACAACAATCATAATTTAAAAACCCTGAAATTACTGCAGTTTATAGTCTGGATACACAAGGGCAACATCAGATGTAGGGTTTAATGGAATCGAGCTAATATATTTTATTAAATGTGCATTAAAAAAATAATTATTGTTTAAAGAATTAAGGGATATGAAGAAAAAAAAAAAGTACTGACCTGATTCGGCAGAAGAAGGACTTGACCTGGGCACAATCAAACAAAACGCCGGCTACAGAGAAAAAGAAGCGAGAGAAGTCAGTTAGCCATATTCTCTTTCATTATTTCTGTTAAATACCCACTGAGACACTAGCATGTGCAAAGTAACTTCAAAAACAAAAACAAAACTGTGCCGTCCCTGTGCCGTATTTTATTTATTTAATCTAAATAAATAAATAAAATACGGCACCTGTGTGGGAGTTGCTCCAAGGTGGCAAATGGGGTTGCGCAGTGTGTGAATAGAAGACGTTGACATCTTGGTGGAAGAGCAGCTCCACAAATTTGGCGGACTCCAGAAACTTCCTCTTGCAGCACAGGATGCTGGGAGCCTGCTCAGACGCGTAGAGGACGCGGCCGCTGGCCAGGGAGAAAACCACCACGAAGGAATCCTACAAACAGGTAAAGAGATGTACGCACCCAGAAAAACATGCACACAAGCAAGCAAAGTCACAGACACACACAAAAGCAATAAACACACATACACTCACACACCCGCTCAGGAGTGAGGCAAAATAAATGTACATATGCATGTGTATTTGCATCTTTAAGACTGCCTCAAAACAGGATTTCAGAACAGCTCTAAACAAATGCTTAGTGGGTCCTATGACATCTTCAGTGATGCATTAAAAAAGGGACAATAACATCAGAACCTGTGACCTGTGCATCTAAGTTTGATGTGCATACCGTATTTTTAAGGGTGTGTTCTGAGGTGACTCTCTCCAGCTCTTCCAGGGTGCAAACAGTGGCATTTCTCCGCTCGTCCTGCCCATTTTGCATGAGCAGTTTGTAGTATTCACTATTAGCTACAGGTGACAAACCAAGGCACACACACAGTATCAGTATTTGGAGAAAAATAAATAGTGTTTTCTTAAGATACATCGACTCTTCTGTATTTAGTCAGGTTACCTTGCACTTGTTTGACACAGTTGAGCGCGTAATGTAAGGCCTCCACAGTGCTGGCTTTGCTGCGGCTGCGTTTGTCTGATGGAAGCCTCTTTTTCATCTCAGCCACTGCATTCATCACCTCTCTGTGGTCCTGCCCTTTGCCAGCCTCTGCATGCTCGCTGCTACATACGCACAGAAACAGCATAAAAAGATAAGTATTTCTCACAGTTACTTAAGTAGTTAAGATTCACTCTGTCGGACATAGTTAGCATTTTTGTCACCATTATACCATGAATAGATCATAGCACAGACGCAGAACTTCAGGACCAGCTGGTAAAAAGCATCTTTCCAGTTTATTTTGGGAAACTTTGGCTTGTTTTCTTCTATGCCAAAATTCTTGCAATGCTGCAAGAAAGTTAAAACCCTGGCTGTTGTCACAGTGTGCTCCACTTGTACTCCACTTGTCAGAGCCACATGCTAACAGTGTAGCAATAGTAATAGATAAAAAGCTCTCACATGCTGTTGTGGATTTTTGCAGAAATTAGGGTCAGAAAGGCACCATAGAAAGCCCCCAAAAAAGGCTAAATGGTGAGAGCACATGGAGTTAAATACCTCTTAGCTGAAACTGAGGTGGATCCCGAAGCACTACCAGGGCTGTGATTGGTTGATGAACACAGGTCGTGTGAACCACTCGCCATTTCTTCATCTTCCTGTCCCACCTCTCCACCTGAAACTCCACTTTCTTCACCCCCGAGGTGCTCGGACGTTTCCCTGCCGTTCTGCTTCCCGGACAACTCCCGCTCCACCTCTCCACCGTTCGCTGTGGCTGACGGCAATCCAGGCTCCTCCCCATGTAGTCCGCTGTCACCTCCTGGCATCACCACACTTTGGTCACACATCAATTATTTTTCTTTCCAGTTACAATAGTCGGTAAGGGTCTTCATATGTTCAACCAAAGGGAATGGGTTCCATGTGGTAACAATGAATTGACTTTCATTCAGTCAGTGCTGAATGTTGGATGAAGTGGTCTGTTTTTTCCACTGCAAACAGAAGAAAATAAACAAAAAGCCTGAGTTTAGTTAGTATTGTATAGAGGGCATATGGAACAAATTTCCCACGTGTGGGATTAATCAAGTTTTATGTTATGCCAGAGGCAAGATTTAGGAAAATCAGTACAGGTATTACAACAGAAACACTGAACTTTATGAAAGCAGCTGTCTCATAGTCGTGTAGACTCTCAATAAACACGTCCATTGATGTCTCATCAGGCAAGACATGATAACGTCTTGCCTTGTTAACGTTCAGCAGAAGCCTACAACTTACTCCCCCTCACCATATGAACCCAATGACCCGAGTAAGTCCAGAGGCCACCTCACAATGCTTAAAGGAGTGACAGCAACTCCACTCCGGTGCAAGCTAAAGCACCACGCCTGACTTGCCACTGGGCAGCTTCTATTTTCAGTGAAGTCCCCTACCCAGAGTTATTACATAGCGCTTTATCTATCAAGACCCGAACTAAAATAAAATAAAAGATACATACATACGTATGTATGTATGTATGTACGTATGTACGTATGTATGTACGTATGTATGTATGTATGTATGCATGTACGTATGTATGTATGTATGTATGCATGTATGTAGAGCTGGGCGATATATCGAGTTTTTTAAAAATATCAATATATTTTCATACGAGATATAAGATGTGACAATATCGTTTATATCGATATAGTATATGTTACGTTATAATTATACTTGTGGAGCCGCAAGTTTGCCTCTCTTTCGTCCATTTTTGTCTCTACGCTGCGTTACTGGGCCTCGCCTCTCCTTCACTGAACACAACTCCCCCTCCCCCATAGCTTCACCTGCAGACAACGACAAGATGAACACGGCAAATCTCCGTTAACGAGTTACCGCGGATCGCCCCGTGCGTGGGGCTGGACGGCGTCAACGTGTTAGCGAGCTAACCGCGCTAACGAGCTAACCGCGCTAACGACATGCAGCCCACAGGGGCTGCATGACCTAAAATCCTTTCATTTTCTCAAAAATCGACAGTGCACCTTATGTATGAATTCTGGTTGTGCTTACTGACCGCGAACCGTTTTTGTGTGGTACAGGGCGCTCAGCAATCTGTCAAAAAATGTTTTAGTACGACTTTGGTAAGCTACGGAGCCGCACCGCTTGATGGATTGTCGGAGCATTACGGCTACTGTAGTGGAGCCTCGCGGAGTGATAGGTACTGTGCTTCAACGTAATATTACCGTATTGTGTGTGTATAAGAACCATAAATGGCACCTGTTAAGAGACATGGTTACAAAGAGGATTTCAAACTCAAGGCTGTCAGTAACGCAGTAGAACTTGGGAATAGAGCAGCTGTGAAATCTGTCTGTCTTTGTTATTATGCTCAGCGTCTTTTAGTTTTCATTTTGACTGCACAATTGTAAGCTTTTTGTTATGCACAAAAACAACATTGTGTTTCTTTTATTTATGGAGCATTATTATTTAATAAATGCTGATAATTTATTTTTGAGTAATTTCTTCATGTACATCTACGCTGTATGTTAATAAAAGTGCCTGTGTGACATCTAGGACACAGCTTCGACTAAGAACTCTTTTTGTTCTTACCTTATGGCTTAAAAAAAATATCGAGATATATATCGTATATCGCCATCCAGCTAAAAAATATCGAGATATGAATTTTGGGTTATATCGCCCAGCTCTATATGTATGTATGTATCCTAGAGCTGGGCGACAGAACGATAACGATATGTATTGCGAAATAACTTTTTCTCGATAGAAAAATTAAACTATTGCGATAGGCCTCATCTATCGTGTCCTCTTTAAAAAAAAAAAAGAACAGCCAATCCAAATTAAGTAGCGCAGAGCCGAACCAATCACAGCCGCAGCGTCACGTCACGTGACTTGTTACGTACAGCACAAGTGCCAAGGCGCACATGTGTATTTGTTTTTGCAGCCGGGCTGCCCAGGTAATGAAGGAAATGAGTTTGCCGACTAGAGAAAAATCAACCGAGAGCGTGAGCGAAGGTTACCGAAGAAAAAACAGATGATGGTTCCAATGCCGGAGAGATTGTCGAACGGAAGGGCCATAGAAGTTCCGTAGTGTGAAGGTATTTCGGCTATTTCAAGTCTGACAAAAAACAGAGTAGCGCGCACTGTAAATTGTGCCGAAAGCAAGTCTGGAAATACAATAAACCGGTGCATGCTCAATCTCTAACTGAAAGCGCTAATTAGTCATTCGGCTTTTGTCAGACTAAAGTAACTGTTAAAACTATTTGAAAAGCTAAGCTATACAACAAGGAGAGATTGAGAATTTCCTTTTAGTTCTCAGTTTATTTGATATTGACAAAAGTTAGTCAATTTTGTCTGTTCTTCTGTAAAACAAACTAAGATTTATTTTTAGAATTAAAATTTTGTTTCTAAGTGGAATTGACAATTTAGTAGTCTGTTTTGTTTGTTCTATTTTGAAACTTAAACGCTTTAGCGGCTGCCTTTTGTGTAGTTTGCAATATTTGCCTTTATTTATCTGAAACTGAAGTCTCATGTTCCTTAAGTACATCTACCCTGTTAAACTTATTATGGGAAATAAATATTTAAATCAAAACAAGCTGCAGATTATTTCACATCTTACTTGTGAGCAACGGCACATTTAAATCTTACAAATATAGTTATTTGGCTTATATCGTGAGAGATATATATATATATATATATATATATATATATATATATATATATATATATATATATATATATATATATATATATATATATATATATATATATATATATATATATATATATATATATATATATATATATATATATATATATATATATATATATGGGGTGCAACGATACTCGTATCGATATTGAACCGTTCGATACAGTGCTTTCGGTTCGGTACGCATGTGTATCGAACAATACAAAATTTTTAATTTATTTTATCAACTTTTCTTCTGACGGATGCTGTCTGTGTTGAGCGCTCAGTGGATCTGCGTTCGACTACTCCGCCTAGGCTGCACTGTCGAGCGCAGATCCACTGAGCGCAGCGCAAGCTAGCAAGACAGAAGCTAAGCTCGTTGCAACAAAGCAAATTGAAACTCCCCCACCCTCATTCAGATCTGGCCTTTGGAACTATTTTGGTCTTCATGTGAAGTATGACCCTGAAGGTAAGCGCGTCATGGACAAAAGTAAAACAGTATGTCGGATGTGCCCCTCAATGCTCAATTACATGGGTGGGAACTACTGCGTTAGCGCAGTTTGCTCGTTAACGTGTTGACGCTGTCCAGCCCCATGCACGGGGCGATCCGCGGTAGCTCGTTAACGGAGATTTGCCGTGTTGTGGCGTTAACGTCATTTTAACGAGATTAATGCTGACAGCACTAGTGGGAACACAATGAATATGACTGCACATTTACTCCAACGTCATCCTAGTGCAAAGACAAGTGGAAGCAGACAAAAGCAACAAGCACGCATGCTACAGACTTTACCCGAGTCATTTAGACAGCCGTTAGCACATGATTCTCCTTATGGGGACCTGATATGTTTAATATGCTGCTGAGAGTATACCCCAGAAGAAGCGTATAGTATAGCTTTTATTTTGGAAAGAGCCATTTCTCTGTAATAAACTCTCTTTTCCAAAGATGAGGGATTTCTCCATGAGATATTTATTTTTTTTATTACTTTGTCGTTTCAGCAACATTAAATTTAAAAACTGTACTTTTGAGTTAAAATATATATTTATAATTTTAATAAATGACAAATTAAAAAAAGCATGAACTTTTTTGTATCGAAAAAATATCGAACCGTGACACCAAAGTATCGAACCGAACCGTGAATTTTGTGTATCGTTGCACCCCTACTATATATATATATATATATATATATATATATATATATATATATATATATATTTATTAGGGGTGCAACGATACACATAATTCACGGTTCGGTACTTTGGTGTCACGGTTCGATATTTTTTCGATACAAAAAAATGTTCATGCTTTTTTAATTTGTCATTTATTAAAATTATAAATATATATTTTAACTCAAAAGTACAGTTTTTAAATTTAATGTTGCTGAAACGACAAAGTAATAAAAAAATAAATATCTGATCGAGAAATCCCTCATCTTTGGAAAAGAGAGTTTATTACAGAGAAATGGCTCTTTCCAAAATAAAAGCTATACTATACGCTTCTTCTGGGGTATACTCTCAGCAGCATATTAAACATATCAGGTCCCCATAAGGAGAATCATGTGCTAACGGCTGTCTAAATGACTCGGGTAAAGTTTGTAGCATGCGTGCTTGTTGTTTTTGTATGCTTCCACTTGTCTTTGCACTAGGATGGTGTCGGAGTAAATGTGCAGTCATATTCATTGTGTTCCCACTAGTGCTGTCAGCGTTAATCTGAAATGACGTTAACGCCACAACACGGCAAATCTCCGTTAACGGGCTACCGCGGATCACCCCGTGCGTGGGGCTGGACGGTGTCAACACGTTAACGAGCAAACTGCGCTAACGCAGTAGTTCCCACCCATGTAATTGAGCATTGAGGGGCACATCCGACATACTGTTTTACTTTTGTCTATGACGCGCTTACCTTCAGGGTCATACTTCACATGAAGACCAAAATAGTTCCAATGGCCAGATCTGAGTGAGGGTGGGGGAGGTTCAATTTGCTTTGTTGCAACAAGTTTAGCTTCTGTCTTGCTAGCTTGCGCTGCGCTCAGTGGATCTGCGCTCGACAGTGCAGCCTAGGCGGAGTAGTCGAACGCAGATCCACTGAGCGCTCAACACAGACAGCATCGTCGGAAGAAAAGCTGATAAAATAAATTAAAAATTTTGTATTGTTCGATACACATGCGTACCGAACCGAAAGCACTGTATCGAACGGTTCAATATCGATACGAGTATCGTTGCACCCCTAATATATATATATATATATATATATATATATATATATATATATATATATATATATATATATATATATATATATATATATATATATATATATATATATATATATATATATATATATATATATATATATATATATATATATATATCAGCATTTTTTTTACTTTAATAAGTTTTCCAAGTTCACTTAGTTTTTTATATTTTTAAAAGTCTTGTTGTTATTTTCTTTTTTGGTAACTATGTTTGGTACATGTTTTTTTCCACATCTAGTTTTAGTTTGAAGCTTAGTTTAAGTAAACTATAGTAAACCTAATCTCATTTATGAGGAGCCAACTCTAAAACTGTATCTTACACCTTACAAATTGAAAACGTTCATGTTTAAACAGCGAAACTAAAGCGTTATTGTTGCAGATCTCAGCTGGCTTGGTCTCTGACCACCAATGACACTGAGGATCCTGTTCTTGCATTACTCCCACAAACACGTCCTTGTGTTAGTATTTCATTTCAGATTTAGCCAGTGAAAACATATTTTTTAATAAAGTGCTGTGCAGTGACAGATCTTTTCTCTTACATCTTTCAACAGCACTTCTTGTTAAAGTGTGACTTTTTGGAAAAACTTTAACACTTGTGTAGGTAATCATTAAGTCAACCTACCTAATAAGCAACTGCTCATACTCCTACAGACAGATCATGCATGACACCTTAAAGGCCAATGCGGCCAGGAAACAGATAATCTTCAGCATGGTAAAATTCACGGTTGGCAATCATGAAAGTTGGGAATCTTGCCAGTGAACCTTTTCTCAAATAAGTGGCAAAATGTCTTTCCAAAGATATTAACAGCATATGCAGAAAACCATCCCCAGTTGGAATCCCCATCCACCTCACATTCAATTCCTCTGCTTGCAAGGATCATCCAATCATAAGCAAGTTGCTTTAAAGGGAGGGTTTCCTCCAATGAGAGGTAAAACAGCATGAGTCAAGGAGAATAAACTGAGGGCCTGAGGATTATGGTGAATTACAAATTTTAGAAAACTACTACTAGCCTACAGTCCTAGAATAAAAATATGGAGCTAGAAATATGTCCACATGTCCACTTTAAACTTGGGGCATGTGTGATGTGCCAAAGGCTTTAAAATCGGAAGCAAACACTTGTCTTCTTTTGAAAGTACGAGCATGTTATTGCCAAACATAAACAAGTAAAAATGTTCTGTGCAAATGTGAACAAACACAATCTGCCATGTTATTTAATACTACTCGGCTGTCTGGCCATAAAACTGACTCACTGCTTTCTGACTCTCTCCCAGCATCCGCGATTTATGCACATCTCATCCATCAATACTGCCAAGACCAGGTAAGGCTCTGCCAGATATAATAATGTGATACTGGGTTACATAATAGCTGTTACTAATTATGCATTTACATTTTTTGCAATCCCTGCAAATGCAGGTTTTTAAAAAAAAAATCAAACCCTGTGATTCTATAGGCTGTTTTATCCAATATTTTCATCAGAGTCATCAGAGGAAATCACTTGTCTTCCAGCCATCTTGGGCGAGTTTTTTCTCTATGGTATTGGTATAATTAAACAAATTCCAGCTGCCACCACATCCATATGGCACTGAGGCCAGACACTGAGAATAAAGACAGAGGGACAGAAACTGAGAAGCAAAATCAGGAGGGAGTGAAAATACCCTGCATCATTCATCAGGTCTTCATAGGAGGATTACATAACTGATTTGCTCAATTCAGAGTGCATAAAACATTATGCTATTGAGATATTATACATGTACTGACGTGCACAACACACAACGCGTGATTGTAGTAGCATACATAGGATGCTGTGGTCCTTTCTCACTTATGCAGCACAACAACACACTTGACCTAGGCTGTTGCTTTGTACTTGAACCTGCACGCACACTGCAACACAGCTCAACACCATCACAGACTGCTTCCAGAAGTCACCTAAAAAGCTAAGATAAGCTATTGCACAAGCAAAACTGAAAGTCAACATTATTACCTGTTTTACAGGCTTTTTTTTTTATTGTTAACGTTCAGCAGAAGTCTACAACTTACTCCCCCTCACCATATGAACCCAGTGACCCAAGTAAGTCCAGAGGCCACCTCACAATGCTTTAAGGAGTGACAGCAACTCCACTCCGGTGGAAGCTAAAGCACCACACCTGACTTGTCACTGGGCAGCTTCTAGTTTCAGTGAAGTCCCCTACCCAGAGTTATTACATAGCGCTTTATCTATCAAGACCTCTCATATACATTTTTAAAATTTCTATTTTATTTTTATTTAGTTCTTTTTCAATTAATTCCCATTAGTTTATTTTCAGTTTGTTTTTTTTTTTGTTTTTTTGTGTGCCAGGTTTAGCTGGGTTGCTGTAATATACTGGGTATTTATCAGGGGCAATATCCGCAGTGTGTATAAAACCTTAACTGTCTATGGAAGTATCAGAAAGGTTCAGACAGTAAAATACAAACACAGCATTTAGTGAGGGCAATTAACTCACACTCATGTAATCATGCCAATCTCAATAATCATATGCACCCATGCCTCATCATGCCTGCTGTGTAAGCACATCTGGACAAAGCGAAAAAGCTAAAACTTAATGTAGTTTAGTGTTAAGACCTTTTAACCGCCGTGAGAGTTCGGGTTGCTTGGTGAAAACAGCGCCCCCTACAGTAACTGGATACGAAGGTCGCAATAACGCAATAAACTGACAGCCTGTTAGCTACTGTATTAGCAAGTATAATAGGTTGCTAGTTTTTAAGTAATGCACCGTATGCAAATCTGAGCAACAAAAGCTTTAGTTTGTTACCAACTTGCCAGCCAACACAGCGCAACCCGTGAGCTCCAGCCCCCTGACTTACGGCAGACGTTATACAGCTAACATGAGCAACACACACTGCTTACACCACTGCTTACAGTCAAATCAGCATTCACTCCTTGGAGAAGCAAAAAGCCCAAACCACATAATACACATTCGCAACGACTTTATAGCACACAAAAAAGGCAATGATTCAATTTCACTTGTTTACATCCACTGTTGTGTCTAGCTGAAGCCGTGCGTCAGGTGGTTAGCTAGTTTATCGAGAAAGCTAACTCACCAATGACGCCCCCAAATGTTTCGTCTTTTGGTGGAATATTTACCTTTCCCGCTCCACGCGTGTCTTGGCTCAAGATTAAAAAGTTACGAGTCTCCTTAATTGATCACCGGACCGCATCAGAAAGTATTTTGTTTCAGTTATATCTCAGTCACGTAGCTAAGTCGTCATCCATCCCAGAGCGGTGGACACATTTGTGCAACGTGAGCCCGGCATAGCATAACCACGCCCATTAAGCGATGATTGGGCAGGTGGGTTTTACATGTATTATTGGATTGGATAGCAAACCAGATGTGGGCGTGTCTGCCGCGGCAGGTCTGTTGAGCGGCTTGCTGGCGATTCACGTGGATTTCCATGTTACACAACCGAGAAACAACAAGCCTGAAGCAGACTGCGTGAGCACTGACACTACCAGCCCGCTGCGTCCCCGCCCCTACCGCTAAATGAATGAACAGAGCCGTTGCATGGTCCAGCTGCTGCAATGCACGCAGCAGGGAGTTTGGACATTTGACTTATTTTTGTTTGGTTAAATTGTTGTCAGTTATTGAACATCATCTTAGTAAAGTCTCTTAAGTAAAAAAATAAAATAAAAAAATCACAAGAAAATGGGAGCTATCAGTAATTTTAATAGATTTTGTCATTAAGCAAATGAAAAGGCAAAGAATGCCACATACTTGTATATCCTTATTCATTAATTTTAAATAATATTATTTTACATTATATTTTAAAATTTTGCAACAATAATATGCAATCTAATTATAGTCAGTTGTCATGTTGATTTTTTTTATGATACAATGACTTTTGTTTGAAAGCACAAACACTTGAGCAGCTGTTATATATTCTTTTTACCACATCTTTATTGCAATTTGACTTTTTCAGTTAAATCTGCCTTTAAATTAAACCTGAATTGAAAAATTCCCAATTCTGTAAAACCAAAACAAAATAATAATAAAATATATAATCATTACAACTGATGGGGGTTATCATAAAGACCTACAAGTGAGTGGAACTGAGATGGAAAAAAAGAGGAAGGAAACATGGGGGAAAACAAAAAAAGAACTCAACAGTACTGGGGTAAAAGCTGTGTCACACTGAAGGAATTTATCTTTAAATGACTCCAATAAAAATGATTTTGCCATCATGGCTCCTTTTGGAAAAAGCAATAGCTGGCATTTGTTACGTCACAGATGAGAAAACTCAGAGGACACTTTGATTTAACATCAGTTTTATTCAAGCAAAAATAAATTTAGGGCCCACAGAGCAGAATTGCACATATTTCCACGTACATTCCCAAAAGTGAAGCAAGGCTTGGAAGTTATAAGATCTTAAATTCCGTGGACAAAAAAGAAAAAGAAAAAAAAAAGAAGGATGAGGTTGACAATTCCATGTATGGTTAATAAAAAGCTGGCCCATAAAAGCATTTCCATGCCTACAAATTTTAGTTGTGGCTACAGTCTGATTAAATCTACATGCTTAACAAAAAAAGGGGTGGGGGTGAGTACATATTTGTGTTAGTGTTCATTTCTCTATCAGAAACACGCAAGAAGTATGAGGGGAAAAAAAGCTAATGATTGCTAGAAGTCAAGAAAAAAAAATCCTGAAACTGTAACCTAAAACAGGAGCTTTAAATACCAAACAGAGTGAAAATAATATACAAAGCAATCCCAAATCCAGTGTTAGTGTCATATGTATCACAATGCCATGGACCAACAAAATATTTCCACTCTCAATCACCCATGATGCTCAGCAGTACTGACCTGAACATCACAAAAAACGTACTATAGCCTAACTATGATCAACTCTACATTTAACAGAATGCAAATAACTGTATGAGAAATATAGCATGTTAGAATTTTTAATTGTTTTGTGTTAGAAGCATTGTGCATCAACAAGAATGGATCAACGCCAGTGTGAAGAAACAAGGTCTTTATTAAAGGTTAAATTCAACTGATCGCACAGGCTAGCTGCACAGTATCTGCTGGACAGGGAGCTCACAAGGCACTACTCGTTCTCTGGCTGGCTGGTACATGTGTTCAGAAGGTATGGCTGCATTTTTGGCTGTTCTCCATTGGAGACACCTATTAAAGTCTAAAGCTAAACTGCAGATTTTCTTTCCTCTTAATTGTTGATCATTAATATTACATAAAGGTCATTTTTCTGCCACACTTAAGAGCAACTAATTGAGATAATTCCTCTCTTGATACCTCATGATGGCACTTCTGTGTAATTTTTTTTTCCTTTTACATTTTATGGCAAATTTGTCAGGCAATGTGGATGCTACTCATAGTAAACATGACCAGCACTTAATCTAAACACAAGCTCATGCATACTTTTACTGCATCCCAATTACTGCCTGAAAATAACATGAACAGGAATGGACACAGTGAGGTGGTTCAACAGTACGTTACCAGTTACCAGTAAGCTTTGTGTTGTAAGAATGACTTTCCTCTTCATTCAGATCTAACATTAACATCTTAAACATTGGACCTGATCAGCACTTAACCATGTGCAGAAATAAAATGAGTAATTAGATTTCACTGGTCAACTAATATTTGCAAAGCTGACCAATTAAATAAGAAAAAGCATGAGAGAGGAAAAAAAAAATACTGGTGTTACACTCTCAAGAGCAGAAATATTTTAAATCTGGGAAGGGGCATCTCTTCCACCATATGCAGGATTACTGTTACAATCTAAACTATACCACTGAACAGCTAATCCTTAAAGGCACTTCTCTTAGCCTGGCACACACAATCAAACAACTGTTAATAAAATATAAAAATACAAGTTGAGGAGAGTTTACAGTGTTCTTCAATTCTAGTCTTAAGGTTTGAGTATGTGTGTGTGTGTGTGTGTGTTCTGCCAAAGTCTATTTAGACCCTTTATATTTATAACTGGGCTTTAGTCGAGTTATAAACACATTTCTGTACATATGTTTTGGTTTTCTTTGGCATGTGTATATCCTAGTAATGTCTGGAATTTTGTAATGTTATAGGTTAAAACTGTAACTAAGGCACATAAGCAATCACACACGCACACACAGGGCAATCCAGGACAAAGAATGAAGACCCCTGTAGAGGTGGAAAATGTGGAGCTACTCTGAGACACGAGTCACATGGCTCCACTTCTCTTCTTTATCGTGTCTTCTACCCCTCCTCCTCCTCCTCCTCCTGTTGCTTACTTACGAGTAATTCCAGACTGTGAATGAATTAACAAGTTTGTTTAAACCAAATGTTTTATATGACACATTATAAAAGAGAGATATGACACTAAAGAAACCTTGAATGAGGATCTGTGGGGGAATTCCATAAAGGCAAAAGACAGAGGCTGCATTATGTAATTGGGTGTACTTCTTCTTGGCTTACTGCACCCATAACATGAACTAGCATGAATAATGATGGGGGAATAGTATGGATAGTAGATGTAAAACTTTAAGTAAATAAAGCTTTTTGAATGTTTGGGGGCAAAGTCCGTAAACTTTTAAACTCTTTTCTATCAGACTGACAGATAAGCCATCAAATGACACATCACATGATCTTGAACAGTTGATGTGTGTTTACCTCTTAAAAGAGCACCAATTTAACAGTACACCTAACAGTTTGCGAAACTACAACACTGTAGAGAGTTCTTAATGCTTGGTTTTATGTTTGAAGTAACACAAACCGTAACAACACTGTTGATGAGCACATCCTTAATACTCACTAATAATGATGACGATGATGATCACAATGACAGCTATCAGGATCGCCCACATCTGAAACAATTAAAGAAAATTTCTATGCTATTACGCAAGAACTATATCTGTAATACCTCCTCGTTTTGTTGAATAAAAACAGGAAGTCTTCACCATAAGTCATGCAAATATATACTGTAAGTTGTGTAGTTCAATAAAAACAATTAATTTGGTAAACCTCAGTCTTTAAAAATAGAGTGCATCATATCAGTTAGAGTAATTGTTATTTAAAGTGGTGGAAAGTGTGTGACTTTTGAACCAAACTTTGTTTAAGCACCTTGCAGTTCTTCCACCAGTACTTCCTTTTCAGCTTAGCTGCACTGGTCTCAAACTGGGAGGCTCCAGCCTGGAGTGCATCGGCTCGGTCATCCAGTTCAGACAGCTTCTGATCACGTTCCAGCACTTTGTCCACATTAACACGCATAATGTCCACCACCTACTCAAAACATAAACATAATATACATTTTTTGTAATATCTGTTTCTTGATGTACATGGGTGTTAGGCAATCTTGAGCCCTCACTGTAAATAAATCTGCCCTAATTTGTTTTTCTCTGGAGGGCATAGGAAAGAATCATAAGAGAAAGAAGAAAAATGCCAAATAAATAAATCAACAGGGTAAAATAACTCCTACAGACTCTAGCTTACTGAGTCCACTTATAGTCAGACACACATGCATGTGCATAAACACAGATTACACGTAACCCGTATGTTCCACTGATCCACAAACCCAACTACTGCCCCTCCTCTCAGACAGAGCTGCAGGGTGGAGGGGAGGGTGTAGGCCCGTGCATGCCTTACATAACCATGGAGACAGTGATTATGTAAACGTTTGGCAGCCAATTGGACACTTTGTGTGACGTGCTGAGGTTACAGATCTATGAAGGAGTGGCTTATCCCGAGAGGGGCTACAACCGAGAGAGAGAGAGAGAGCGAGGGAGAGCAAGATGTAAAGGGAATTAAGAGTGAGACTTGGCAGCCTATTTTCTTAGTGGCCTCACTGACATGGTTCTGAATGCTATTTCTCAAAACTGGATGAGGACTGCTTTTCACTGAATGTCCTTTGGCAGTCTTTTGGAGTATTAGAGAGCAAATTATTCCACATTATGGTGAATTGTAACACTGCTGCCAAGAGTTATGCAAGGTTCTGTGTGAGACCAACATCAAGGAAAAGAGGGAGTGACACAAAGCAAGTGAAGACAGACAGGGGTAGAGTTCGAGGCCATGGGCTAGGTGAGAGAAATGATGCAAACTGGACAAGATGAGGTTATTTAAGGATTTTTAATGCTTGAAAAGATTTTTTATTATTTGACACTGTGACTCCACCCACTATCTTTTCATTATTTAACTATTCACTCCTGGATTACGGCTGTGCTACTATGCCATTATTAAAAAATAAATAAATACAACTTGTTGATTGAATCTTTCTCTACTTGTATCTTGTCCTTTATTTGTTTACAGCTGGACTGGTACATAAGCATTTCATCATATAACCATATAACTGAGAAATGAACCTGAAATTGGAGATGAAGCAGCATTAAGGGCAGGCATCTTTGGAGAGGTGGTTTCAAATTTCTTAAGAGGAAAAGATCTGGCGCATTTGTAACACTAAAGCACTCATGAATTAAGATTTGAACATATTTGGGGGATCCTTATCAATAAACCATAAGAGAATAGAACTGTGGGCCTCGAATTAAATTCTGAAATTAAATAGAAGCCAGTTTTCACATACCTCATCCACCTGGGCCTGCGTCTGCTGCAAGCGCTTATTGCCGGCTGCTGCGGCAGAACCTTCTGGACCAACTGCTGACCTGATGAAATTTACAAAAAAAAAAAAAAAGAAAAACAAAAAAACAGTGTAAATCTTAGCCCCCTGTGAAATGTCTTAGAAACGTCTGTTACATAACAACACAATCTCCAACTAAAACCTTAAAGGAAACCAGTCAGTTTTAGTTGTTTTAGGTACAAGAAAGAAAAAAACCCCAAAAAAACAGTTGGGCTCTCAGAGGAAATTGCTTGATATAGCACCCAATCTGTGGGATAGCTAAAGGTCAACAGGAGTAACAGTTCATAGTGAGCTAAAACAGAACAATTCAGTGTCTCTGATTGTACACAACAGCCAGCCATGCACGCACACAAAAAAAATATAAAATTAATTAAAAACACCTCACTGATGTTTCTCAACTCATGCTCCATTGTATCAACTGAGGATAGACAATAAGTGGCAGGAGATTATTTTTCATACAACAATAGACTTGACAGAGATGTGGCTTAAGTAAATGCTTGCCCAAAATAATGGTTTAAGTATATTCTTAACAGTTAAAAAGCTGACATCAGATAGCATGAAAAGTTATTCAAATAAGATTATGTCCCACACAATCCTGCTTAAATAGCAAGCATCACATTTATTATTATCTGATGCATATCTTCCCCCCCCCCCTTCTTTTTTTTTTTTTTTTTTTTTTTGTTTACACTCGAAGAAACTGTTAAAAAACAATAACAAAAATATAAACCGGAGACAAAGCAAAAGGTTGTTTCCTTCTGGTTCCCATTATTTTAATTTAAATAATTATTTATTTAGATTCCTAAATATGATATGCATTCATTGTCCCAATAGCTTTTTAACAGTGGTTATTTACTGCCATCCCCTGACCTGAAAGAGCATTGCTCTGCAATGGCTTCTCGTAACACTGAAACTTGAAAGTTGGATTGTTATTTACACCAGGGCTATACAAAGATTATTATGACTCAGTCTAAGTCAAGTGTGGCCATTAATGACATAAATTCTGACTCAGGCCAAACTACAATGTAAAACAGTTTAGGCAGATATAAGCAGTCTGCTGGCTGATATTACTAATTTGCCAATGTATTGTAGCGGTCTTTAAAAATATAAGTAAAGAACAGATGGGAGAAACACCCTTAAAATATGTTATAAGTGTTAATGTTACAGGATTTGTCAACACAAGGGCGCATTGGTATTGATATTTGTTGGTTTTTTTGTTTTTTTTTAATTTAAATCAACAAATATCAATATCAGTCTTAAATATCCTACATCTGTCTGGCCCTAATAAGCAGGCACACCTATGTTTGCTAAAATATAGTTGATGCCAAGAGCTTGCTCAAACTACATGTGTTTATATTTAAAAAAAACAAAAACAACAATAACCCACACACACAAAAAAAAACCAAAAACCAAAAAAAAAAAAACCCCAAAAAAACACCACACAATCCCCAAAACAAAACACAGGAACAAACCACAGTTAACTCAACAGAAACAGCATCTGTCTGGAAGCCAAAGGTACCCAGTTTCCTGAGGAAAAAACAATCAATGATGCAAGTCATTCCAAAAGGAAGTCTATGTGAAATGGGTGGATTAAATGCTTCTCCTCTATGCCCCCAAGATAACAACTTTACAGCCACGTCTAATTCACGTATATTTAAAAAGATAAAATATTTTGAATTTTGATAGCATGAATTTGATACAAATATTTTTTAAAACAAAAAACAAACAAGCAAACTATTACAAACAAACTGTAGATATACATTTCCTGCAGCTGCTGCTAGTATCACATAAAATTTGCCTCAGATTCATGTAATATTCACCGGAGCCAATTGTGTTTGTACCATTGAGCATATGACTGTTTCATAATAATTTTAAATTGATGGTTGCCATCTACATACAGCCCACTTTCCTGTAAATGAAAACACATTTTTCTCAAAGAGGGTCATGGCAAGAGCTGTGACGCCATTTAAAAAAAAAAAAAAAAAGAAGAAAAAAAAAGCGCATCTAATTTATGCAACTGGAAAAAAAAATAAAAAATAAAAATGCTGGATCCCTTGGGGAATGTGTGGCTCAGTTAAAAACAAAGTGACATCTAGCTAGGATACAATGAAGGTAGGTTTAATAAACAAATGCAGTAAACGCTTTTTCTCTTTTGTTTTGTTTGGTCTTTGTATTAGTGAAGAGCAAGTGGGTAAAGAGTGGATTACTAAATATGTGTTAGGTTTATAAAAAAAAGAAAAGAAAAAGAATTTGGTCAATACTTTTAATCAAACTCATTATTTTTATGTATTCAATTCTATGAGTTTCTATCTTTGACTTTTTGGGGAAAGCTGTAAATAACAATAATAGATTTTTATTAATTAATTAGTTTAGCAATGTGCATTGGTGTGTCTATGTGTAGGTTTATGTAGTTTCACATTTGTGTTTAGGCATTACTTGTGCAAAGATAGCAACCTTTGCCATTGCTATATCCGATTCTCTTTTACGCCAGGGTTCACATGAAGACTCTTTAGTTGAGCTATGTAGGTCTGATACCATGTCTACACACACCTCTTTTCTACTAATGCTGTGCATGTGCCTAATCTACAACCACAGAAATAAATATAGGTGCCAGGGCCAAAAAGCTGACACTCGCATGTCACCACTTTGCTGGTCCCAAATTGGGAACAAGTGATGACAGTGGCTTTTGAAGGTGTGCCTAAAAAAAATTAACCAGATGCAGCCTAGGATCTTTCATCCACTATGATTTTCCATTCCATTTCAATGAAACCAATTTAAGATAAATGAGGCTACAAGTAGGGCTGCCACGATTACGTCGACTACTAAAATCGGCGACGACTAATTTAATAGTCGACGCGTCGTTTGAAGCTTTGTAAGATCCCAAAAGACGCAGGAATAAGTAGTAGGATTTAAGAGTGTAATAATGGACTGAAACAGGAGATGGCAGCACTGCATGCACAAGGATGCCAGCTGCCTTTAAACCTCGAAGAAGAAGAAGCAGTGTCCGGTATCATAGCTGTGTCCAAATTCAGGAACCGCATCCTCTTGTGCCCGCATATGTAGGCCGATTATGTTACAGCGACACGACAAAGACTGTCCAAATTCGAAGACTCCAACAAATACGTCTGACAAACGCGGCCTTCATTTCCCCAGATTTGAAGGATGGGTCGGGTGTATACTTCGTGGGCCACGAAGAAGTGTGAGATGCTCAAGAATATACTCCGGTATCCTGTTATATTAGATTAGATTAGATAAAACTTTATTAATCCCTCGGGTGGGTTCCTCCAGGAAATTCGGTATTTTAGATAGCAAGGAGCAGACGGCTGAGTTTATTAAACTCCACCGAAACAATCTGCAAATTTCATTAAAATTTAATAAACTATCATTTTGTCTTTATTTTTAGTTAGCACCTTAAACACTTAAAGCTGTAAGCTAATGATAGTTATATAAGAGCACATGCATGCTGGTGCAATAAGCTGTACGTTTTACATCCAATGGATGCATGATCTCATTAGTCGACTAATCGCAAAAATAATCGGTGACTAGTCGACTATCAAAGTAATCGTTTGTGGCAGCCCTAGCTACAAGTTCTCAGTTCTGTTGTAATGTGCAACGGTTCTCAAAAGGCACCAAGGCAGAGCTGGCTCACCACTGCATTAAAATAAAAAGAAAGGAATCAAGATGCAATTTAAGTCCCGCCTTTCAGCCTCAATTTAACTCACTGAACAAAAATTGCAGATAAATTTTATTTTTGCTTTATTGCTTCATTTGAATTAAGTTTCCATTTGACCATATGTTGTGGATTCACAGCCACAGTTTCCAAATGCAAAGGCTACAGTTGCAAGCAATCAACTACCAACTGCTGATTAAGTGATGGAGAAAAATTTAAAACAACTTTGGAGTAAATTTTCCAGTTACATTTGAACCACTTCAAATAAAGGACTGAGTCCAGAAACTGTGATCGTGGTTAATTGAATATTCTTGTTAACCCTCGCGCATTAATAGATTTATTTTATTTCAAATCTATTGTAAATCTACTATCCATACATTCCGGGACCTAAGTTTATTTTATCATCACTGTTGTATCTATACTACTGAACCACTACCATCATGTACAGCTGAGCACTGTAAACATTTTGACTACACACAAAAAAATGAACAGAAATGACTATAACATCATGAAAGACAGACTTTTATGGTTTAATCAAATCATCACTCAATTTCAGAAAGACATGCAAATTCTCTGTCAAGGATTTTTTAATATGGACAAAAATAGTTGTGGAAATCTGTCTGTGATTCATTACGAAAACACTGAGTACAGTGCCTCTATGTGCACTGTATAAAGAGCAAGTAGGAGAAGTAATATACAATAATATAGCGCATGCCCACTTTTATGTAGTGAGACTCACATTTGTACCTTATGTGTGTGTGTGTGTGTATATATATATATATATAAATTCGTTTAAAAAGAAAATAAAAGTTTCCTCTCTTGATGCTTTAAGGCAATATACCTTCCCAGAAAGTAAACACTCACGAAACACGTCTCTTACCTTGTTCTTCATTACCCTTAAGCTTCAAAGCGCCTACTAATACACATATTGACCGAGAAACATAACAGAGTACAGTCCCTAACTGTGTCAACAAAGAAAAAAACAAAACAAAAAAAAACGGTAGATGCTGATGGGATGGAAATAACGTTAGATTACCGACAACGGGGTGCAAGTTATTACTGGAGTGGAAAGTATTCAGCTTAGATATAGTTTAACACTTATTTTAATTACCCAGTCATCAACATGATTACTACCTATTAAAAACAGAAACACTTCGGCCATAAATATATTTCCTGTTTACAACTTTGTGTTGCCTTTGTGTCTTGATATTATTTTAGTCATATCCAAATTAGAGCTACAATAATTAGAAATCACAAAGGGACATACACAAACATTTTAAGATTGTTAAATAAAAGTATACAGCAGTAGTTTGTAGATAGGCCAACGACACAGGAAACGGTAGTTTCTAAGCATGGACTAAAACGCTAGCACATATCGTTGTCTAACAGTAAGATTCGTGTAACAGTAACAGCTGTGGCCTGTATACAAACCGATTGTGTACACTCTTTCTTGACTACCTACATAACTAGCAAAGATAAGTTGATATGATGAGGAGTGAGCAACGTTAGACAACTTTAATGCAGCGTTGCTGCTGTGGCTAAGCTAAGTTTAGCTAGCTCACATCTCGAAGACGAGCACTAGCACTTGTTGCAGGCTAGTAGCAAAAGTTCTGGGCGTTGTTTTTGCGCCCGCGTCTTGAAGTATTACCAAAAAAAAAACGGAAGCGAGGTCGTCAACATCTGACTGACAAAAGTTTGTGGTATAGGATAGACTTACATTGTAAAACGAAATTTCCTCAAACGACACCGCTGCTGATTCTTGCTTGGGAGCTCACTGTCAAGCCGTAACAGTCCCAGCCGTACCAGCGGTTTTTGTGCCGCTTTCAAGGTTGCCGGAATTAGGAACTATCACACGTATTTAAATTTCACAAGGAAAATGCGTACTTTAATAAAACCAGAAATCATAGAAATTTCTTTTCAAATCGATATCGATACGATAATATGTGACAATAAATTATAATAACCCATTTAGCCTGGTGACTAACCTTTAGTTGACTACATTTAGCATTTAAATAAAAAAATCAAAAAATTTTCACTGCAAACTTACAGTAAATACATAAACTTTTACAGTACTAAATTATTTTAAAGAAATAAATTACAAAATTGGATCATACTATCTGGTAACTACTTTATTTGGTCAAAGTATGAGTTTTCGGTGAGCACGTGAAGGCAACGTTAAAGAGATCGTGGCTTATAGCTGCTACATGCCTACCATTATTAACACAAAATGTGAAAAGCAACGCACACTTCGCACACCTTCGTCAATAACCATTAAAGAGTTAACTCCTCAAATCAGTCTTATTCACCTTTTATTTATTTAATTTCTATTTGCAAGCTACAGTAGACATGCAAGGAGCAGGCGACCACCCAAGCCCGTGATCAGCATGTGACTTATGAGAACAAAAACTCATCCCTATCCACACGTCATTAACAAATACTAACCACCAACAACTGAAAAAATAGGATTAGCGAAACTTTATTCATTCAAACTGTTAAAGAGAGTATATATGTGTGTGTATGCAAGTATAGTAGATTTATGAAACATTTAGAACAAATCAATCTTTAAGTGCTTCCTTAAACTGTAAAAACTGAATGCAGTCTGAAGACAACAGTGAATGAACTGAGTTTTTGTGTCAGTCACTGAGTTGTATTATGTGGTTTAAGAGAGCAGGTGCTAATTCCCTAAAATGCTTTATTAATGGATTCATATCATACAAAACTAATGCAAAAACAATTCTGCAACAACACAACATTGGCCTACACGAGTTTAGTTTATGACAGAGTTTACTGAGTTTACTTTTGAAGGATAACAGCATTAAAAATTTACATTACAAAGTGATCAAAACGCATAATGATATGTGTTTTGGGGTAATCAAAGGCCACAGGAAGGAAACAATAGCCTGTAACTTACTTAGCAACAGAAATGATCCCATTACAGTTGTGTTCAGAAGTTTACATACACTCATCATGGGCATAAGATAAGATAAGATAAGATAAGATAACCTTTATTAGTCTCACACGTGGGAAATTTGTTTTGTCACAGCAGGAAGTGGACAGTGCAAAAGTTATGAAGCAAAAATTAGAATAAAATAAAATAAGAATAAATACAGTATACAACTGTACAGAATAGAATAAAATAAAATACTATATACAGTAGAATAAAATAGAATAAAATATGCAATAAGATAAAAATAGAATACAAGTGCTATATACAACTCAGTAAAAATACAACGGTGCCAGAAAAGATTATTGCATATTAGTGTTATTGCACATGTGTGGATGTGTGTGTTGATCAGTTGGAGTCTTTGTTGTGCAGTCTGAAAGCAGTGGGGAGGAAAGACCTGCGAAATCTCTCCGTCCCACACCGTGGGTGCCGCAGTCTCCCACTGAAGGAGCTGCTCAGTGCTGTCACAGTCTCATGCATGGGGTGGGAGATGTTGTCCAACAGGGATGACAACCATTCTCCTGTCACTCACCACCTCCACTGGGTCCAGAGGGCATCCTAGAACAGAGCTGGCCCTGCGGATCAGCCTGTTCAGTCTCTTCCTGTCCCCAGAAGAGATGCTGCCGCCCCAGCAGACCACACCATAAAAGATGGCTGAGGCCACCACAGAGTCATAGAAGGTCTTCAGGAGTGGGCCCTCCACTCCAAACGACCTGAGTCTCCGCAGCAGGTACAGTCTGCTCTGCCCTTTCCTGTAGAGGGCGTCTGAGTTATGAGTCCAGTCCAGTTTGCTGTTCAGATGAACACTAAGGTACCTGTAGCTGTCCACAGTCTCAATGTCCATACCTTGGATGTTCAGTGGTTGCAGTGGAGGATGTTTGTGCCTGCGGAAGTCTACCACCAGCTCCTTGGTTTTACTGGCATTGATCTGGAGGTAGTTCAGCTGGCACCAGTCCACAAAGTCCTGAGTCAGTCCTCTGTACTCCTTGTCGTCCCCATCAGTGATGAGGCCGACTATAGCAGAGTCATCAGAGAACTTCTGCAGGAAGCACTGGGTGGAGTTGTGGGAGAAGTCTGCAGTGTAGATGGTGAAGAGGAACGGAGCCAGAACCGTTCCCTGTGGGACCCCCGTACTGCAGACGACCCTGTCCGACACACAGCCCTGAGTCCTCACATACTGTGGTCGGTCGGTGAGGTAGTCCAAAATCCAGGTAGTGAGGTGATGGTCCACTCCAGAGTTCTCCAGCTTGTCCTTCAGAACCGAGGGAAGAATAGTGTTGAAGGCACTGGAGAAATCAAAGAACATGATTCTCACAGTGCTTCCAGCGGTCTCCAGGTGAGTGAGGGAACGATGTAGGAGGTGAATGACGGCATCATCCGCTCCAATGCCAGGCTGGTAGGCAAACTGAAGTGGGTCCAGTGATGAGCTCACAAGGCGCCGAAGCTGAGCCAGGACCAGCCGCTCCAGGGTCTTCATCAGGTGGGATGTCAGAGCCACCGGCCTGTAGCTGTTGAGGTCCTTGGGGCGTGAAGTCTTTGGCACTGGTACAACACAGGAGGTTTTCCAGAGCTGTGGGACTCTTCCCAGCCTCAGGCTCAGGTTGAAGAGGTGCTCCATCACACCACACAGTTGGTCCGCGCAGGACCTGACGACCCTGATGCCATCTGGACCCGCTACCTTCTTGGCTTTAATCCTCCTCAGTTCCCTCCTAACCTGGGTGGTTGAGAGAGACAGGCTGGAGCCTTGTGTTGAGTGTGTATTGGATGCTGTTGTTGGGGGTGGGGAGGAGTGAGCAGGGTGAATAGAGGAGGTGTGAAGTGTCTGAGGTGTCAGAGGTGGAACAGCAGCAGTGGGGGTGGGTGAGTCTGCAGCCGATGTTGAAGACTGCCTCATGGCTGAATCAAATCTGTTGAAGAAATGATTCAGTTCATTTGCCCACCTCACATCCCTCCCAGGCAGAGAGTTCTGATGTTTGTGGCCTGAGGTGGTTCTGAGGCCTCTCCAGACTTCACCAACGTTATTTTGCTGAAGCTGGTTCTCCATCTTCTGCCTGTAGCTGTCCTTCCCATTCCTTATCAGTCCCCTCAGCTCTCTCTGCACTCTTTTCAACTCCTCTTTGTCTTTGGATTTGAAGGCCCTCCTCTTCTGCTTGAGGACGGCTTTAATTTCTGGGGTAATCCAAGGTTTGTTGTTGGAGAAACACCGTACAGTCCTGGTAGGTACGGTGTTATCCACACAGAAATTAATAAATAAGTGTCTTGGTAATTTTGGGCTTCTAATGATTTTTTGAACTGTTCTTTCTCCAGGGTGAAATGATTGTACAGAATACATCTTTATTGACTTTAAGACAACTAGAACTGGGTCCATATGTTTGATTTGTTTTTTCTCTAATCTACACATGGTTAAAAGTATGCATGCAGGCTGGAAGATGTCTGGAAGATGACCCAAACTGTCATGGTCTGGGTGAGTCACAGTATTTTCTCCAGCAGCAGCTCTCCTCCTCTGGGTAGAGACTTGTTGCTACTCCCTGGCTGCCCACCTTTGGGCAATTACTCCAGCACTATATAGGATTGACACACTCAATTAGTCCTCGCCAGATTATCTGCTAACCAATGTTAGTCTGTGGCCTCACATTCTTTCGATTAAACTGTAGTGTCTATACTTACCTTCCTCACCTGTTTCATAGCCTGTTCCCAGAGCTCACTTTTCACCCGTTGCCATATTTGCTTACCTGGATCCAGGTCTCCAGCTGCTGGTAAAACCTCTCAGTCTAATTGCCATTCTCACCTGCCTGCCTCCCTGCGTTCCAGCGTCATGCTCCGTGCTCACCCAGATCTCAGACTCGCCCCTGCCCCCTCCTGCCTTTCTCCACCTGCAAGCAAGTAAGGCGTCTTACTTTGACTCTTGGAATTCATTCAAATTTCCTCTGAACCACTCTGACTGTATTCTCCTTTTATTCCAGTGCCCATAGTCAGCCATAGTCTCCCCTGGCTCAGTTCACGCACCCCACAGTCACAGCGACTTCATAGTGCTCATGATTGTCTTGCCCTTCAGTTCTGCACCTGTGTCCATCTCTCTTCCTGGGCCACTGAGCCATGACACACGCTCAGTTGAAAGGAAATTGGTTAGGATGTTTTGAAGAACCCAGGAATCATGAAGGTTCAACCCTGCGATGAATTGGAAACTGCTCGAACACGAGCGTTACTGTCCACAGTGAAGTGAGTTTTACATCTCCATGAACTGAGAGGATGTTAACCAAAACTGACACCTTTAACCTTGTCTGAAACTTGTAGTTGCCCACATGGACAAGTCAAATATCATTTGGAAAAAAATGTTTTATGGTGACATGAGAGAAAGATTAAACTATCTGACAAAAAGAGGTATGTTTGTCAAACATGGTGGTGGTAGCATCATGCTCTGTTGCTGTTTTGATGCCAGTGGTGTTGGTATACTGTATTGCAAAAAGTGAATGGAATAATGAAAGTGCTCATCACTGACTCAGAGTTCAGCCAGTGAGCCTTGGTGGGCTTTTTCTAAACTGACTCCAGGAACCAAAATCCGACATTTTCCCATTCGGGAAATCTTCTCGTTCATCCATAAATGTTTCCAAAAAGGACTCCGAAAACAACACGGAGCGATCATCCCCAGGCAGAATCCCAGAGGAACGGTGCAGACACCCGAGATTCCCGTTAAATCTGCGATGTGACGCTTAAGTACAACACACAGCGCCCGACATGTGAGGTGTCACTCTGAAAAAACCTTTCTCGTAAACACGCTGAGCAAGGAGATCTGTGATTGTCTGTGTCTGCTCTTGTTGTTGGTGATATGTGTGGCTGAGCTGGAAAGCTGCAGACGTGTGACTGTGAACAGCAAACGAGTGTGAGTGAATAAAGATTATGCTAAAAAGCATGCAAACATTTTCGAATCTGCCGTGATTCTGTTGAATCATCATTTCAGACAAGAGCCAACGCAAAGATTTAACTCTAGGGGAAACATCGCTAAGCTGTATTATGACACGTGATCAGCCAACCTACCAAGCCCTAGGTAAGTCAATGGTATAATGGGTGAGGCATGGGAGCTTCTGGAGGAGGACCTTCTTCAAATTCCACCTCCACTTGATGGACGTTTGCAAGCTGCACCATCTGTGTTTGTTTTCTCATTTGATGGGAATGATCCACGTAGTTGTAGGCCGTATAATGAAGTCCTACCAACAAACCTACCGAGCCCTAGATGGTTACCAAAATAGCTTTGCCGAAACCCAGGATCGAACTAGGGTCCTTTAGATCTTCAGTCTAACGCTCTCCCAGCTGAGCTATTTCGGCACGTTTTGCAACGGAAAGTGCTCAAAAATTGCATTGTAATGACCAGTCAGGTCTACAGCTGGCCACACTGCACTACAGCTGACCTTCTGAGACAGTGGAATCAATGTGAAGTGAACTTTTAAGCTTTGGATTAAAAAGTGAACTGTGATGAACTTTGCTCTCTTAAATGTTGTCCCACCCAAAGTAAGATAGAAAAAAAGTGAAAGTGTAACGTGTCGAGAAACCCAAGGCGGATTTGGTAATTGGTGAGACTGGCATGTCTTGGACACCGGGTTTCGCAAAGGAGCTGAGCTGAGAACCAACTGGCAGTGAGTTGGACCGAGGGGCAGGGAAAGATTCTTTACAGAGCTTGTACGCTGGGATTATCTGAAAGAGGCCTCTGTCCCTGAGATCGACAAATCCCACATCGTCATCCCGCCTGCAGTCTATGGACTTTGCTACAGATGACAATGAGGTCACAGAACTATCAAGAAGAACTGAGCTTGTTAGGTAAAGCCATGGAAGGGCAAGGATCTAAAGGAGACACCTGGACAGGGACTTGAACCCTGGACCCTCAGATTAAAAGTCTGATGCTCTTCCATCTGAGCTACCCAGGCAACAAGAGTCACGTGTTTGTCCTCTGGGCCACAGACACTTCACACCTCCTCTATTCACCCTGCTCACTCCTCCCCACCCCCAACAACAGCATCCAATACACAATCAACACAAGGCTCCAGACTATCTCTCTCAACCACCCAGGTTAGGAGGGAACTGAGGAGGATTAATGGCAAGAAGGCAGCGGGTCCAGATGGCATCAGCTCGAGGGTCGTCAGGTCCTGCGCGGACCAACTGTGTGGTGTGATGGAGCACCTCTTCAACCTGAGCCTGAGGCTGGGAAGAGTCCCACAGCTCTGGAAAACCTCCTGTGTTGTACCAGTGCCAAAGACTTCACGCCCCAAGGACCTCAACAGCTACAGGCCGGTGGCTCTGACATCCCACCTGATGAAGACCCTGGAGCGGCTGGTCCTGGCTCAGCTTCGGCGCCTTGTGAGCTCATCACTGGACCCACTTCAGTTTGCCTACCAGCCTGGCATTGGAGCGGATGATGCCGTCATTCACCTCCTACATCGCTCCCTCGCTCACCTGGAGACCGCTGGGAGCACTGTGAGAATCATGTTCTTTGATTTCTCCAGTGCCTTCAACATTATTCTTCCCTCGGTTCTGAAGGACAAGCTGGAGAACTCTGGAGTGGACCATCACCTCACTACCTGGATTTTGGACTACCTCACCGACCGACCACAGTATGTGAGGACTCAGGGCTGTGTGTCGGACAGGGTCGTCTGCAGTACGGGGGCCCCACAGGGAACGGTTCTGGCTCCGTTCCTCTTCACCATCTACACTGCAGACTTCTCCCACAACTCCACCCAGTGCTTCCTGCAGAAGTTCTCTGATGACTCTGCTATAGTCGGCCTCATCACTGATGGGGACGACAAGGAGTACAGAGGACTGACTCAGGACTTTGTGGACTGGTGCCAGCTGAACTACCTCCAGATCAATGCCAGTAAAACCAAGGAGCTGGTGGTAGACTTCCGCAGGCACAAACATCCTCCACTGCAACCACTGAACATCCAAGGTATGGACATTGAGACTGTGGACAGCTACAGGTACCTTAGTGTTCATCTGAACAGCAAACTGGACTGGACTCATAACTCAGACGCCCTCTACAGGAAAGGGCAGAGCAGGCTGTACCTGCTGCGGAGACTCAGGTCGTTTGGAGTGGAGGGCCCACTCCTGAAGACCTTCTATGACTCTGTGGTGGCCTCAGCCATCTTTTATGGTGTGGTCTGCTGGGGTGGCAGCATCTCTGCTGGGGACAGGAAGAGACTGAACAGGCTGATCCGAAGGGCCAGCTCTGTTCTAGGATGCCCTCTGGACCCAGTGGAGGTTGTGAGTGACAGGAGAATGGTGGCTAAGCTGTCATCCCTGCTGGACAACATCTCCCACCCCATGCATGAGACTGTGACAGCACTGAGCAGCTCCTTCAGTGGGAGACTGCGGCACCCACGGTGTGGGACGGAGAGATTTCGCAGGTCTTTCCTCCCCACTGCTGTCAGACTCCACAACAAAGACTTTAACTGATCATACACACACATCCACAAATGTGCAATAACACAAATGTGCAATAATCTTTCTGGCACCGTTGTATTTTTCACTCTGTTGTATATAGCATTTGTATTCTATTTTTATCCTATTGTATATTTTATTCTATTTTATTCTACTGTATATAGTATTCTATTTTTATTCTATTCTGTACAGTTGTGTACTGTATTTATTCTTATTTTATTTTATTCTAATTGTCCTTCATAACTTTTGCACTGTCCACTTCCTGCTGTGACAAAACAAATTTCCCACGTGTGGGACTAATAAAGGTTACCTTATCTTATCTTATCTTATCTTATCTTATCTTATCTTATATTGTCTTTCTTTTCTGTAAAAACGTGATCTCTTATCCTCTCATTTTACTGTAGGTACTGGTGAGGATTTGCAGTTAGATATTATTAAATTGTCATTTCAGACAAGAGCCAAGGGAAGGATTTCATTCTAGGGGAAACATGGCTAGGCTGTATTATGACGTGTGATCACCCAACCTACCAAGCCCTAGGTAAGTCAATGGCATAATGGGTGAGGCCTGGGAGCTTCTGGAGGAGGACCTTCTTCAAATTCCACCTCCACTTGATGGACGTTTGCAAGCTGCACCATCTGTGTTTGTTTTCTCATTTGATGGGAATGATCCACGTAGTTGTAGGCCGTATAATGAAGTCCTACCAACAAACCTACCGAGCCCTAGATGGTGACCAAAATAGCTTTGCCGAAACCCAGGATCGAACTAGGGTCCTTTAGATCTTCAGTCTAACGCTCTCCCAGCTGAGCTATTTCGGCACGTTTTGCAATGGAAAGTGCTCAAAAATTGCATTGTAATGACCAGTCAGGTCTACAGCTGGCCACACTGCACTACAGCTGACCTTCTGAGACAGTGAATCAATGTGAAGTGAACTTTTAAGCTTTGGATTAAAAAGTGAACTGTGATGAACTTTGCTCTCTTAAATGTTGTCCCACCCAAAGTAAGATAGAAAAAAAGTGAAAGTGTAACGTGTCGAGCAACCCAAGGCAGATTTGGTAATTGGTGAGATTGGCATGTCTTGGACACCGGGTTTCGCAACGGAGCTGAGCTGAGAACCAACTGGCGGTGAGTTGGACCGAGGGGCAGGGAAAGATTCTTTACAGAGCTTGTACGCTGGGATTATCTGAAAGAGGCCTCTGTCCCTGAGATCGACAAATCCCACATCGTCACCCCGCCTGCAGTCTATGGACTTTGCTACAGATGACAATGAGGTCACAGAACTATCAAGAACAACTGAGCTTGTTAGGTAAAGCCATGGAAGGGCAAGGATCCAAAGGAGACACCTGGACAGGGACTTGAACCCTGGACCCTCAGATTAAAAGTCTGATGCTCTTCCATCTGAGCTACCCAGGCAACAAGAGTCACGTGTTTGTCCTCTGGGCCACATATTGTCTTTCTTTTCTGTAAAAACGTGATCTCTTATCCTCTCATTTTACTGTAGGTACTGGTGAGGATTTGCAGTTAGATATTATTAAATCGTCATTTCAGACAAGAGCCAAGGGAAGGATTTCATTCTAGGGGAAACATGGCTAGGCTGTATTATGACGTGTGATCACCCAACCTACCAAGCCCTAGGTAAGTCAATGGCATAATGGGTGAGGCCTGGGAGCTTCTGGAGGAGGACCTTCTTCAAATTCCACCTCCACTTGATGGACGTTTGCAAGCTGCACCATCTGTGTTTGTTTTCTCATTTGATGGGAATGATCCACGTAGTTGTAGGCCGTATAATGAAGTCCTACCAACAAACCTACCGAGCCCTAGATGGTGACCAAAATAGCTTTGCCGAAACCCAGGATCGAACTAGGGTCCTTTAGATCTTCAGTCTAACGCTCTCCCAGCTGAGCTATTTCGGCACGTTTTGCAATGGAAAGTGCTCAAAAATTGCATTGTAATGACCAGTCAGGTCTACAGCTGGCCACACTGCACTACAGCTGACCTTCTGAGACAGTGAATCAATGTGAAGTGAACTTTTAAGCTTTGGATTAAAAAGTGAACTGTGATGAACTTTGCTCTCTTAAATGTTGTCCCACCCAAAGTAAGATAGAAAAAAAGTGAAAGTGTAACGTGTCGAGCAACCCAAGGCGGATTTGGTAATTGGTGAGATTGGCATGTCTTGGACACCGGGTTTCGCAAAGGAGCTGAGCTGAGAACCAACTGGCGGTGAGTTGGACCGAGGGGCAGGGAAAGATTCTTTACAGAGCTTGTACGCTGGGATTATCTGAAAGAGGCCTCTGTCCCTGAGATCGACAAATCCCACATCGTCATCCCGCCTGCAGTCTATGGACTTTGCTACAGATGACAATGAGGTCACAGAACTATCAAGAACAACTGAGCTTGTTAGGTAAAGCCATGGAAGGGCAAGGATCCAAAGGAGACACCTGGACAGGGACTTGAACCCTGGACCCTCAGATTAAAAGTCTGATGCTCTTCCATCTGAGCTACCCAGGCAACAAGAGTCACGTGTTTGTCCTCTGGGCCACATATTGTCTTTCTTTTCTGTAAAAACGTGATCTCTTATCCTCTCATTTTACTGTAGGTACTGGTGAGGATTTGCAGTTAGATATTATTAAATCGTCATTTCAGACAAGAGCCAAGGGAAGGATTTCATTCTAGGGGAAACATGGCTAGGCTGTATTATGACGTGTGATCACCCAACCTACCAAGCCCTAGGTAAGTCAATGGCATAATGGGTGAGGCCTGGGAGCTTCTGGAGGAGGACCTTCTTCAAATTCCACCTCCACTTGATGGACGTTTGCAAGCTGCACCATCTGTGTTTGTTTTCTCATTTGATGGGAATGATCCACGTAGTTGTAGGCCGTATAATGAAGTCCTACCAACAAACCTACCAAGCCCTAGATGGTGACCAAAATAGCTTTGCCGAAACCCAGGATTGAACTAGGGTCCTTTAGATCTTCAGTCTAACGCTCTCCCAGCTGAGCTATTTCGGCACGTTTTGCAATGGAAAGTGCTCAAAAATTGCATTGTAATGACCAGTCAGGTCTACAGCTGGCCACACTGCACTACAGCTGACCTTCTGAGACAGTGAATCAATGTGAAGTGAACTTTTAAGCTTTGGATTAAAAAGTGAACTGTGATGAACTTTGCTCTCTTAAATGTTGTCCCACCCAAAGTAAGATAGAAAAAAAGTGAAAGTGTAACGTGTCGAGCAACCCAAGGCGGATTTGGTAATTGGTGAGATTGGCATGTCTTGGACACCGGGTTTCGCAAAGGAGCTGAGCTGAGAACCAACTGGCGGTGAGTTGGACCGAGGGGCAGGGAAAGATTCTTTACAGAGCTTGTACGCTGGGATTATCTGAAAGAGGCCTCTGTCCCTGAGATCGACAAATCCCACATCGTCATCCCGCCTGCAGTCTATGGACTTTGCTACAGATGACAATGAGGTCACAGAACTATCAAGAAGAACTGAGCTTGTTAGGTAAAGCCATGGAAGGGCAAGGATCCAAAGGAGACACCTGGACAGGGACTTGAACCCTGGACCCTCAGATTAAAAGTCTGATGCTCTTCCATCTGAGCTACCCAGGCAACAAGAGTCACGTGTTTGTCCTCTGGGCCACATATTGTCTTTCTTTTCTGTAAAAACGTGATCTCTTATCCTCTCATTTTACTGTAGGTACTGGTGAGGATTTGCAGTTAGATATTATTAAATCGTCATTTCAGACAAGAGCCAAGGGAAGGATTTCATTCTAGGGGAAACATGGCTAGGCTGTATTATGACGTGTGATCACCCAACCTACCAAGCCCTAGGTAAGTCAATGGCATAATGGGTGAGGCCTGGGAGCTTCTGGAGGAGGACCTTCTTCAAATTCCACCTCCACTTGATGGACGTTTGCAAGCTGCACCATCTGTGTTTGTTTTCTCATTTGATGGGAATGATCCACGTAGTTGTAGGCCGTATAATGAAGTCCTACCAACAAACCTACCGAGCCCTAGATGGTGACCAAAATAGCTTTGCCGAAACCCAGGATCGAACTAGGGTCCTTTAGATCTTCAGTCTAACGCTCTCCCAGCTGAGCTATTTCGGCACGTTTTGCAATGGAAAGTGCTCAAAAATTGCATTGTAATGACCAGTCAGGTCTACAGCTGGCCACACTGCACTACAGCTGACCTTCTGAGACAGTGAATCAATGTGAAGTGAACTTTTAAGCTTTGGATTAAAAAGTGAACTGTGATGAACTTTGCTCTCTTAAATGTTGTCCCACCCAAAGTAAGATAGAAAAAAAGTGAAAGTGTAACGTGTCGAGCAACCCAAGGCGGATTTGGTAATTGGTGAGATTGGCATGTCTTGGACACCGGGTTTCGCAAAGGAGCTGAGCTGAGAACCAACTGGCGGTTAGTTGGACCGAGGGGCAGGGAAAGATTCTTTACAGAGCTTGTACGCTGGGATTATCTGAAAGAGGCCTCTGTCCCTGAGATCGACAAATCCCACATCGTCATCCCGCCTGCAGTCTATGGACTTTGCTACAGATGACAATGAGGTCACAGAACTATGAAGAACAACTGAGCTTGTTAGGTAAAGCCATGGAAGGGCAAGGATCCAAAGGAGACACCTGGACAGGGACTTGAACCCTGGACCCTCAGATTAAAAGTCTGATGCTCTTCCATCTGAGCTACCCAGGCAACACGAGTCACGTGTTTGTCCTCTGGGCCACATATTGTCTTTCTTTTCTGTAAAAACGTGATCTCTTATCCTCTCATTTTACTGTAGGTACTGGTGAGGATTTGCAGTTAGATATTATTAAATCGTCATTTCAGACAAGAGCCAAGGGAAGGATTTCATTCTAGGGGAAACATGGCTAGGCTGTATTATGACGTGTGATCACCCAACCTACCAAGCCCTAGGTAAGTCAATGGCCTAATGGGTGAGGCCTGGGAGCTTCTGGAGGAGGACCTTCTTCAAATTCCACCTCCACTTGATGGACGTTTGCAAGCTGCACCATCTGTGTTTGTTTTCTCATTTGATGGGAATGATCCACGTAGTTGTAGGCCGTATAATGAAGTCCTACCAACAAACCTACCGAGCCCTAGATGGTGACCAAAATAGCTTTGCCGAAACCCAGGATCGAACTAGGGTCCTTTAGATCTTCAGTCTAACGCTCTCCCAGCTGAGCTATTTCGGCACGTTTTGCAATGGAAAGTGCTCAAAAATTGCATTCTAATGACCAGTCAGGTCTACAGCTGGCCACACTGCACTACAGCTGACCTTCTGAGACAGTGAATCAATGTGAAGTGAACTTTTAAGCTTTGGATTAAAAAGTGAACTGTGATGAACTTTGCTCTCTTAAATGTTGTCCCACCCAAAGTAAGATAGAAAAAAAGTGAAAGTGTAACGTGTCGAGCAACCCAAGGCGGATTTGGTAATTGGTGAGATTGGCATGTCTTGGACACCGGGTTTCGCAAAGGAGCTGAGCTGAGAACCAACTGGCGGTGAGTTGGACCGAGGGGCAGGGAAAGATTCTTTACAGAGCTTGTACGCTGGGATTATCTGAAAGAGGCCTCTGTCCCTGAGATCGACAAATCCCACATCGTCATCCCGCCTGCAGTCTATGGACTTTGCTACAGATGACAATGAGGTCACAGAACTATCAAGAACAACTGAGCTTGTTAGTTAAAGCCATGGAAGGGCAAGGATCCAAAGGAGACACCTGGACAGGGACTTGAACCCTGGACCCTCAGATTAAAAGTCTGATGCTCTTCCATCTGAGCTACCCAGGCAACAAGAGTCACGTGTTTGTCCTCTGGGCCACATATTGTCTTTCTTTTCTGTAAAAACGTGATCTCTTATCCTCTCATTTTACTGTAGGTACTGGTGAGGATTTGCAGTTAGATATTATTAAATCGTCATTTCAGACAAGAGCCAAGGGAAGGATTTCATTCTAGGGGAAACATGGCTAGGCTGTATTATGACGTGTGATCACCCAACCTACCAAGCCCTAGGTAAGTCAATGGCATAATGGGTGAGGCCTGGGAGCTTCTGGAGGAGGACCTTCTTCAAATTCCACCTCCACTTGATGGACGTTTGCAAGCTGCACCATCTGTGTTTGTTTTCTCATTTGATGGGAATGATCCACGTAGTTGTAGGCCGTATAATGAAGTCCTACCAACAAACCTACCAAGCCCTAGATGGTGACCAAAATAGCTTTGCCGAAACCCAGGATTGAACTAGGGTCCTTTAGATCTTCAGTCTAACGCTCTCCCAGCTGAGCTATTTCGGCACGTTTTGCAATGGAAAGTGCTCAAAAATTGCATTCTAATGACCAGTCAGGTCTACAGCTGGCCACACTGCACTACAGCTGACCTTCTGAGACAGTGAATCAATGTGAAGTGAACTTTTAAGCTTTGGATTAAAAAGTGAACTGTGATGAACTTTGCTCTCTTAAATGTTGTCCCACCCAAAGTAAGATAGAAAAAAAGTGAAAGTGTAACGTGTCGAGCAACCCAAGGCGGATTTGGTAATTGGTGAGATTGGCATGTCTTGGACACCGGGTTTCGCAAAGGAGCTGAGCTGAGAACCAACTGGCGGTGAGTTGGACCGAGGGGCAGGGAAAGATTCTTTACAGAGCTTGTACGCTGGGATTATCTGAAAGAGGCCTCTGTCCCTGAGATCGACAAATCCCACATCGTCATCCCGCCTGCAGTCTATGGACTTTGCTACAGATGACAATGAGGTCACAGAACTATCAAGAACAACTGAGCTTGTTAGGTAAAGCCATGGAAGGGCAAGGATCCAAAGGAGACACCTGGACAGGGACTTGAACCCTGGACCCTCAGATTAAAAGTCTGATGCTCTTCCATCTGAGCTACCCAGGCAACACGAGTCACGTGTTTGTCCTCTGGGCCACATATTGTCTTTCTTTTCTGTAAAAACGTGATCTCTTATCCTCTCATTTTACTGTAGGTACTGGTGAGGATTTGCAGTTAGATATTATTAAATCGTCATTTCAGACAAGAGCCAAGGGAAGGATTTCATTCTAGGGGAAACATGGCTAGGCTGTATTATGACGTGTGATCACCCAACCTACCAAGCCCTAGGTAAGTCAATGGCATAATGGGTGAGGCCTGGGAGCTTCTGGAGGAGGACCTTCTTCAAATTCCACCTCCACTTGATGGACGTTTGCAAGCTGCACCATCTGTGTTTGTTTTCTCATTTGATGGGAATGATCCACGTAGTTGTAGGCCGTATAATGAAGTCCTACCAACAAACCTACCGAGCCCTAGATGGTGACCAAAATAGCTTTGCCGAAACCCAGGATCGAACTAGGGTCCTTTAGATCTTCAGTCTAACGCTCTCCCAGCTGAGCTATTTCGGCACGTTTTGCAATGGAAAGTGCTCAAAAATTGCATTGTAATGACCAGTCAGGTCTACAGCTGGCCACACTGCACTACAGCTGACCTTCTGAGACAGTGAATCAATGTGAAGTGAACTTTTAAGCTTTGGATTAAAAAGTGAACTGTGATGAACTTTGCTCTCTTAAATGTTGTCCCACCCAAAGTAAGATAGAAAAAAAGTGAAAGTGTAACGTGTCGAGCAACCCAAGGCGGATTTGGTAATTGGTGAGATTGGCATGTCTTGGACACCGGGTTTCGCAAAGGAGCTGAGCTGAGAACCAACTGGCGGTTAGTTGGACCGAGGGGCAGGGAAAGATTCTTTACAGAGCTTGTACGCTGGGATTATCTGAAAGAGGCCTCTGTCCCTGAGATCGACAAATCCCACATCGTCATCCCGCCTGCAGTCTATGGACTTTGCTACAGATGACAATGAGGTCACAGAACTATCAAGAAGAACTGAGCTTGTTAGGTAAAGCCATGGAAGGGCAAGGATCCAAAGGAGACACCTGGACAGGGACTTGAACCCTGGACCCTCAGATTAAAAGTCTGATGCTCTTCCATCTGAGCTACCCAGGCAACAAGAGTCACGTGTTTGTCCTCTGGGCCACATATTGTCTTTCTTTTCTGTAAAAACGTGATCTCTTATCCTCTCATTTTACTGTAGGTACTGGTGAGGATTTGCAGTTAGATATTATTAAATCGTCATTTCAGACAAGAGCCAAGGGAAGGATTTCATTCTAGGGGAAACATGGCTAGGCTGTATTATGACGTGTGATCACCCAACCTACCAAGCCCTAGGTAAGTCAATGGCATAATGGGTGAGGCCTGGGAGCTTCTGGAGGAGGACCTTCTTCAAATTCCACCTCCACTTGATGGACGTTTGCAAGCTGCACCATCTGTGTTTGTTTTCTCATTTGATGGGAATGATCCACGTAGTTGTAGGCCGTATAATGAAGTCCTACCAACAAACCTACCGAGCCCTAGATGGTGACCAAAACAGCTTTGCCGAAACCCAGGATCGAACTAGGGTCCTTTAGATCTTCAGTCTAACGCTCTCCCAGCTGAGCTCTTTCGGCACGTTTTGCAATGGAAAGTGCTCAAAAATTGCATTGTAATGACCAGTCAGGTCTACAGCTGGCCACACTGCACTACAGCTGACCTTCTGAGACAGTGAATCAATGTGAAGTGAACTTTTAAGCTTTGGATTAAAAAGTGAACTGTGATGAACTTTGCTCTCTTAAATGTTGTCCCACCCAAAGTAAGATAGAAAAAAAGTGAAAGTGTAACGTGTCGAGCAACCCAAGGCGGATTTGGTAATTGGTGAGATTGGCATGTCTTGGACACCGGGTTTCGCAAAGGAGCTGAGCTGAGAACCAACTGGCGGTGAGTTGGACCGAGGGGCAGGGAAAGATTCTTTACAGAGCTTGTACGCTGGGATTATCTGAAAGAGGCCTCTGTCCCTGAGATCGACAAATCCCACATCGTCATCCCGCCTGCAGTCTATGGACTTTGCTACAGATGACAATGAGGTCACAGAACTATCAAGAAGAACTGAGCTTGTTAGGTAAAGCCATGGAAGGGCAAGGATCCAAAGGAGACACCTGGACAGGGACTTGAACCCTGGACCCTCAGATTAAAAGTCTGATGCTCTTCCATCTGAGCTACCCAGGCAACAAGAGTCACGTGTTTGTCCTCTGGGCCACATATTGTCTTTCTTTTCTGTAAAAACGTGATCTCTTATCCTCTCATTTTACTGTAGGTACTGGTGAGGATTTGCAGTTAGATATTATTAAATCGTCATTTCAGACAAGAGCCAAGGGAAGGATTTCATTCTAGGGGAAACATGGCTAGGCTGTATTATGACGTGTGATCACCCAACCTACCAAGCCCTAGGTAAGTCAATGGCCTAATGGGTGAGGCCTGGGAGCTTCTGGAGGAGGACCTTCTTCAAATTCCACCTCCACTTGATGGACGTTTGCAAGCTGCACCATCTGTGTTTGTTTTCTCATTTGATGGGAATGATCCACGTAGTTGTAGGCCGTATAATGAAGTCCTACCAACAAACCTACCGAGCCCTAGATGGTGACCAAAACAGCTTTGCCGAAACCCAGGATCGAACTAGGGTCCTTTAGATCTTCAGTCTAACGCTCTCCCAGCTGAGCTCTTTCGGCACGTTTTGCAATGGAAAGTGCTCAAAAATTGCATTCTAATGACCAGTCAGGTCTACAGCTGGCCACACTGCACTACAGCTGACCTTCTGAGACAGTGAATCAATGTGAAGTGAACTTTTAAGCTTTGGATTAAAAAGTGAACTGTGATGAACTTTGCTCTCTTAAATGTTGTCCCACCCAAAGTAAGATAGAAAAAAAGTGAAAGTGTAACGTGTCGAGCAACCCAAGGCGGATTTGGTAATTGGTGAGATTGGCATGTCTTGGACACCGGGTTTCGCAAAGGAGCTGAGCTGAGAACCAACTGGCGGTGAGTTGGACCGAGGGGCAGGGAAAGATTCTTTACAGAGCTTGTACGCTGGGATTATCTGAAAGAGGCCTCTGTCCCTGAGATCGACAAATCCCACATCGTCATCCCGCCTGCAGTCTATGGACTTTGCTACAGATGACAATGAGGTCACAGAACTATCAAGAACAACTGAGCTTGTTAGGTAAAGCCATGGAAGGGCAAGGATCCAAAGGAGACACCTGGACAGGGACTTGAACCCTGGACCCTCAGATTAAAAGTCTGATGCTCTTCCATCTGAGCTACCCAGGCAACAAGAGTCACGTGTTTGTCCTCTGGGCCACATATTGTCTTTCTTTTCTGTAAAAACGTGATCTCTTATCCTCTCATTTTACTGTAGGTACTGGTGAGGATTTGCAGTTAGATATTATTAAATCGTCATTTCAGACAAGAGCCAAGGGAAGGATTTCATTCTAGGGGAAACATGGCTAGGCTGTATTATGACGTGTGATCACCCAACCTACCAAGCCCTAGGTAAGTCAATGGCCTAATGGGTGAGGCCTGGGAGCTTCTGGAGGAGGACCTTCTTCAAATTCCACCTCCACTTGATGGACGTTTGCAAGCTGCACCATCTGTGTTTGTTTTCTCATTTGATGGGAATGATCCACGTAGTTGTAGGCCGTATAATGAAGTCCTACCAACAAACCTACCGAGCCCTAGATGGTGACCAAAATAGCTTTGCCGAAACCCAGGATCGAACTAGGGTCCTTTAGATCTTCAGTCTAACGCTCTCCCAGCTGAGCTATTTCGGCACGTTTTGCAACGGAAAGTGCTCAAAAATTGCATTCTAATGACCAGTCAGGTCTACAGCTGGCCACACTGCACTACAGCTGACCTTCTGAGACAGTGAATCAATGTGAAGTGAACTTTTAAGCTTTGGATTAAAAAGTGAACTGTGATGAACTTTGCTCTCTTAAATGTTGTCCCACCCAAAGTAAGATAGAAAAAAAGTGAAAGTGTAACGTGTCGAGCAACCCAAGGCGGATTTGGTAATTGGTGAGATTGGCATGTCTTGGACACCGGGTTTCGCAAAGGAGCTGAGCTGAGAACCAACTGGCGGTGAGTTGGACCGAGGGGCAGGGAAAGATTCTTTACAGAGCTTGTACGCTGGGATTATCTGAAAGAGGCCTCTGTCCCTGAGATCGACAAATCCCACATCGTCATCCCGCCTGCAGTCTATGGACTTTGCTACAGATGACAATGAGGTCACAGAACTATCAAGAACAACTGAGCTTGTTAGGTAAAGCCATGGAAGGGCAAGGATCCAAAGGAGACACCTGGACAGGGACTTGAACCCTGGACCCTCAGATTAAAAGTCTGATGCTCTTCCATCTGAGCTACCCAGGCAACAAGAGTCACATGTTTGTCCTCTGGGCCACATATTGTCTTTCTTTTCTGTAAAAACGTGATCTCTTATCCTCTCATTTTACTGTAGGTACTGGTGAGGATTTGCAGTTAGATATTATTAAATCGTCATTTCAGACAAGAGCCAAGGGAAGGATTTCATTCTAGGGGAAACATGGCTAGGCTGTATTATGACGTGTGATCACCCAACCTACCAAGCCCTAGGTAAGTCAATGGCATAATGGGTGAGGCCTGGGAGCTTCTGGAGGAGGACCTTCTTCAAATTCCACCTCCACTTGATGGACGTTTGCAAGCTGCACCATCTGTGTTTGTTTTCTCATTTGATGGGAATGATCCACGTAGTTGTAGGCCGTATAATGAAGTCCTACCAACAAACCTACCGAGCCCTAGATGGTGACCAAAATAGCTTTGCCGAAACCCAGGATCGAACTAGGGTCCTTTAGATCTTCAGTCTAACGCTCTCCCAGCTGAGCTATTTCGGCACGTTTTGCAATGGAAAGTGCTCAAAAATTGCATTGTAATGACCAGTCAGGTCTACAGCTGGCCACACTGCACTACAGCTGACCTTCTGAGACAGTGAATCAATGTGAAGTGAACTTTTAAGCTTTGGATTAAAAAGTGAACTGTGATGAACTTTGCTCTCTTAAATGTTGTCCCACCCAAAGTAAGATAGAAAAAAAGTGAAAGTGTAACGTGTCGAGCAACCCAAGGCGGATTTGGTAATTGGTGAGATTGGCATGTCTTGGACACCGGGTTTCGCAAAGGAGCTGAGCTGAGAACCAACTGGCGGTGAGTTGGACCGAGGGGCAGGGAAAGATTCTTTACAGAGCTTGTACGCTGGGATTATCTGAAAGAGGCCTCTGTCCCTGAGATCGACAAATCCCACATCGTCATCCCGCCTGCAGTCTATGGACTTTGCTACAGATGACAATGAGGTCACAGAACTATCAAGAACAACTGAGCTTGTTAGGTAAAGCCATGGAAGGGCAAGGATCCAAAGGAGACACCTGGACAGGGACTTGAACCCTGGACCCTCAGATTAAAAGTCTGATGCTCTTCCATCTGAGCTACCCAGGCAACAAGAGTCACGTGTTTGTCCTCTGGGCCACATATTGTCTTTCTTTTCTGTAAAAACGTGATCTCTTATCCTCTCATTTTACTGTAGGTACTGGTGAGGATTTGCAGTTAGATATTATTAAATCGTCATTTCAGACAAGAGCCAAGGGAAGGATTTCATTCTAGGGGAAACATGGCTAGGCTGTATTATGACGTGTGATCACCCAACCTACCAAGCCCTAGGTAAGTCAATGGCCTAATGGGTGAGGCCTGGGAGCTTCTGGAGGAGGACCTTCTTCAAATTCCACCTCCACTTGATGGACGTTTGCAAGCTGCACCATCTGTGTTTGTTTTCTCATTTGATGGGAATGATCCACGTAGTTGTAGGCCGTATAATGAAGTCCTACCAACAAACCTACCGAGCCCTAGATGGTGACCAAAATAGCTTTGCCGAAACCCAGGATCGAACTAGGGTCCTTTAGATCTTCAGTCTAACGCTCTCCCAGCTGAGCTATTTCGGCACGTTTTGCAATGGAAAGTGCTCAAAAATTGCATTGTAATGACCAGTCAGGTCTACAGCTGGCCACACTGCACTACAGCTGACCTTCTGAGACAGTGAATCAATGTGAAGTGAACTTTTAAGCTTTGGATTAAAAAGTGAACTGTGATGAACTTTGCTCTCTTAAATGTTGTCCCACCCAAAGTAAGATAGAAAAAAAGTGAAAGTGTAACGTGTCGAGCAACCCAAGGCGGATTTGGTAATTGGTGAGATTGGCATGTCTTGGACACCGGGTTTCGCAAAGGAGCTGAGCTGAGAACCAACTGGCGGTGAGTTGGACCGAGGGGCAGGGAAAGATTCTTTACAGAGCTTGTACGCTGGGATTATCTGAAAGAGGCCTCTGTCCCTGAGATCGACAAATCCCACATCGTCATCCCGCCTGCAGTCTATGGACTTTGCTACAGATGACAATGAGGTCACAGAACTATCAAGAACAACTGAGCTTGTTAGGTAAAGCCATGGAAGGGCAAGGATCCAAAGGAGACACCTGGACAGGGACTTGAACCCTGGACCCTCAGATTAAAAGTCTGATGCTCTTCCATCTGAGCTACCCAGGCAACAAGAGTCACATGTTTGTCCTCTGGGCCACATATTGTCTTTCTTTTCTGTAAAAACGTGATCTCTTATCCTCTCATTTTACTGTAGGTACTGGTGAGGATTTGCAGTTAGATATTATTAAATCGTCATTTCAGACAAGAGCCAAGGGAAGGATTTCATTCTAGGGGAAACATGGCTAGGCTGTATTATGACGTGTGATCACCCAACCTACCAAGCCCTAGGTAAGTCAATGGCATAATGGGTGAGGCCTGGGAGCTTCTGGAGGAGGACCTTCTTCAAATTCCACCTCCACTTGATGGACGTTTGCAAGCTGCACCATCTGTGTTTGTTTTCTCATTTGATGGGAATGATCCACGTAGTTGTAGGCCGTATAATGAAGTCCTACCAACAAACCTACCGAGCCCTAGATGGTGACCAAAATAGCTTTGCCGAAACCCAGGATCGAACTAGGGTCCTTTAGATCTTCAGTCTAACGCTCTCCCAGCTGAGCTATTTCGGCACGTTTTGCAATGGAAAGTGCTCAAAAATTGCATTGTAATGACCAGTCAGGTCTACAGCTGGCCACACTGCACTACAGCTGACCTTCTGAGACAGTGAATCAATGTGAAGTGAACTTTTAAGCTTTGGATTAAAAAGTGAACTGTGATGAACTTTGCTCTCTTAAATGTTGTCCCACCCAAAGTAAGATAGAAAAAAAGTGAAAGTGTAACGTGTCGAGCAACCCAAGGCGGATTTGGTAATTGGTGAGATTGGCATGTCTTGGACACCGGGTTTCGCAAAGGAGCTGAGCTGAGAACCAACTGGCGGTGAGTTGGACCGAGGGGCAGGGAAAGATTCTTTACAGAGCTTGTACGCTGGGATTATCTGAAAGAGGCCTCTGTCCCTGAGATCGACAAATCCCACATCGTCATCCCGCCTGCAGTCTATGGACTTTGCTACAGATGACAATGAGGTCACAGAACTATCAAGAAGAACTGAGCTTGTTAGGTAAAGCCATGGAAGGGCAAGGATCCAAAGGAGACACCTGGACAGGGACTTGAACCCTGGACCCTCAGATTAAAAGTCTGATGCTCTTCCATCTGAGCTACCCAGGCAACAAGAGTCACGTGTTTGTCCTCTGGGCCACATATTGTCTTTCTTTTCTGTAAAAACGTGATCTCTTATCCTCTCATTTTACTGTAGGTACTGGTGAGGATTTGCAGTTAGATATTATTAAATCGTCATTTCAGACAAGAGCCAAGGGAAGGATTTCATTCTAGGGGAAACATGGCTAGGCTGTATTATGACGTGTGATCACCCAACCTACCAAGCCCTAGGTAAGTCAATGGCATAATGGGTGAGGCCTGGGAGCTTCTGGAGGAGGACCTTCTTCAAATTCCACCTCCACTTGATGGACGTTTGCAAGCTGCACCATCTGTGTTTGTTTTCTCATTTGATGGGAATGATCCACGTAGTTGTAGGCCGTATAATGAAGTCCTACCAACAAACCTACCGAGCCCTAGATGGTGACCAAAACAGCTTTGCCGAAACCCAGGATCGAACTAGGGTCCTTTAGATCTTCAGTCTAACGCTCTCCCAGCTGAGCTATTTCGACACGCTTTGCAATGGAAAGTGCTCAAAAATTGCATTCTAATGACCAGTCAGGTCTACAGCTGGCCACACTGCACTACAGCTGACCTTCTGAGACAGTGAATCAATGTGAAGTGAACTTTTAAGCTTTGGATTAAAAAGTGAACTGTGATGAACTTTGCTCTCTTAAATGTTGTCCCACCCAAAGTAAGATAGAAAAAAAGTGAAAGTGTAACGTGTCGAGCAACCCAAGGCGGATTTGGTAATTGGTGAGATTGGCATGTCTTGGACACCGGGTTTCGCAAAGGAGCTGAGCTGAGAACCAACTGGCGGTGAGTTGGACCGAGAGGCAGGGAAAGATTCTTTACAGAGCTTGTACGCTGGGATTATCTGAAAGAGGCCTCTGTCCCTGAGATCGACAAATCCCACATCGTCATCCCGCCTGCAGTCTATGGACTTTGCTACAGATGACAATGAGGTCACAGAACTATCAAGAACAACTGAGCTTGTTAGGTAAAGCCATGGAAGGGCAAGGATCCAAAGGAGACACCTGGACAGGGACTTGAACCCTGGACCCTCAGATTAAAAGTCTGATGCTCTTCCATCTGAGCTACCCAGGCAACAAGAGTCACGTGTTTGTCCTCTGGGCCACATATTGTCTTTCTTTTCTGTAAAAACGTGATCTCTTATCCTCTCATTTTACTGTAGGTACTGGTGAGGATTTGCAGTTAGATATTATTAAATCGTCATTTCAGACAAGAGCCAAGGGAAGGATTTCATTCTAGGGGAAACATGGCTAGGCTGTATTATGACGTGTGATCACCCAACCTACCAAGCCCTAGGTAAGTCAATGGCATAATGGGTGAGGCCTGGGAGCTTCTGGAGGAGGACCTTCTTCAAATTCCACCTCCACTTGATGGACGTTTGCAAGCTGCACCATCTGTGTTTGTTTTCTCATTTGATGGGAATGATCCACGTAGTTGTAGGCCGTATAATGAAGTCCTACCAACAAACCTACCGAGCCCTAGATGGTGACCAAAATAGCTTTGCCGAAACCCAGGATCGAACTAGGGTCCTTTAGATCTTCAGTCTAACGCTCTCCCAGCTGAGCTATTTCGGCACGTTTTGCAATGGAAAGTGCTCAAAAATTGCATTGTAATGACCAGTCAGGTCTACAGCTGGCCACACTGCACTACAGCTGACCTTCTGAGACAGTGAATCAATGTGAAGTGAACTTTTAAGCTTTGGATTAAAAAGTGAACTGTGATGAACTTTGCTCTCTTAAATGTTGTCCCACCCAAAGTAAGATAGAAAAAAAGTGAAAGTGTAACGTGTCGAGCAACCCAAGGCGGATTTGGTAATTGGTGAGATTGGCATGTCTTGGACACCGGGTTTCGCAAAGGAGCTGAGCTGAGAACCAACTGGCGGTGAGTTGGACCGAGGGGCAGGGAAAGATTCTTTACAGAGCTTGTACGCTGGGATTATCTGAAAGAGGCCTCTGTCCCTGAGATCGACAAATCCCACATCGTCATCCCGCCTGCAGTCTATGGACTTTGCTACAGATGACAATGAGGTCACAGAACTATCAAGAACAACTGAGCTTGTTAGGTAAAGCCATGGAAGGGCAAGGATCCAAAGGAGACACCTGGACAGGGACTTGAACCCTGGACCCTCAGATTAAAAGTCTGATGCTCTTCCATCTGAGCTACCCAGGCAACAAGAGTCACGTGTTTGTCCTCTGGGCCACATATTGTCTTTCTTTTCTGTAAAAACGTGATCTCTTATCCTCTCATTTTACTGTAGGTACTGGTGAGGATTTGCAGTTAGATATTATTAAATCGTCATTTCAGACAAGAGCCAAGGGAAGGATTTCATTCTAGGGGAAACATGGCTAGGCTGTATTATGACGTGTGATCACCCAACCTACCAAGCCCTAGGTAAGTCAATGGCATAATGGGTGAGGCCTGGGATCTTCTGGAGGAGGACCTTCTTCAAATTCCACCTCCACTTGATGGACGTTTGCAAGCTGCACCATCTGTGTTTGTTTTCTCATTTGATGGGAATGATCCACGTAGTTGTAGGCCGTATAATGAAGTCCTACCAACAAACCTACCGAGCCCTAGATGGTGACCAAAACAGCTTTGCCGAAACCCAGGATCGAACTAGGGTCCTTTAGATCTTCAGTCTAACGCTCTCCCAGCTGAGCTATTTCGGCACGTTTTGCAATGGAAAGTGCTCAAAAATTGCATTCTAATGACCAGTCAGGTCTACAGCTGGCCACACTGCACTACAGCTGACCTTCTGAGACAGTGAATCAATGTGAAGTGAACTTTTAAGCTTTGGATTAAAAAGTGAACTGTGATGAACTTTGCTCTCTTAAATGTTGTCCCACCCAAAGTAAGATAGAAAAAAAGTGAAAGTGTAACGTGTCGAGCAACCCAAGGCGGATTTGGTAATTGGTGAGATTGGCATGTCTTGGACACCGGGTTTCGCAAAGGAGCTGAGCTGAGAACCAACTGGCGGTGAGTTGGACCGAGGGGCAGGGAAAGATTCTTTACAGAGCTTGTACGCTGGGATTATCTGAAAGAGGCCTCTGTCCCTGAGATCGACAAATCCCACATCGTCATCCCGCCTGCAGTCTATGGACTTTGCTACAGATGACAATGAGGTCACAGAACTATCAAGAAGAACTGAGCTTGTTAGGTAAAGCCATGGAAGGGCAAGGATCCAAAGGAGACACCTGGACAGGGACTTGAACCCTGGACCCTCAGATTAAAAGTCTGATGCTCTTCCATCTGAGCTACCCAGGCAACAAGAGTCACGTGTTTGTCCTCTGGGCCACATATTGTCTTTCTTTTCTGTAAAAACGTGATCTCTTATCCTCTCATTTTACTGTAGGTACTGGTGAGGATTTGCAGTTAGATATTATTAAATCGTCATTTCAGACAAGAGCCAAGGGAAGGATTTCATTCTAGGGGAAACATGGCTAGGCTGTATTATGACGTGTGATCACCCAACCTACCAAGCCCTAGGTAAGTCAATGGCATAATGGGTGAGGCCTGGGAGCTTCTGGAGGAGGACCTTCTTCAAATTCCACCTCCACTTGATGGACGTTTGCAAGCTGCACCATCTGTGTTTGTTTTCTCATTTGATGGGAATGATCCACGTAGTTGTAGGCGGTATAATGAAGTCCTACCAACAAACCTACCGAGCCCTAGATGGTGACCAAAATAGCTTTGCCGAAACCCAGGATCGAACTAGGGTCCTTTAGATCTTCAGTCTAACGCTCTCCCAGCTGAGCTATTTCGGCACATTTGGCAACAGAAAGTGCTCAAAAATTGCATTGTAATGACCAGTCAGGTCTACAGCTGGCCACACTGCACTACAGCTGACCTTCTGAGACAGTGAATCAATGTGAAGTGAACTTTTAAGCTTTGGATTAAAAAGTGAACTGTGATGAACTTTGCTCTCTTAAATGTTGTCCCACCCAAAGTAAGATAGAAAAAAAGTGAAAGTGTAACGTGTCGAGCAACCCAAGGCGGATTTGGTAATTGGTGAGATTGGCATGTCTTGGACACCGGGTTTCGCAAAGGAGCTGAGCTGAGAACCAACTGGCGGTGAGTTGGACCGAGGGGCAGGGAAAGATTCTTTACAGAGCTTGTACGCTGGGATTATCTGAAAGAGGCCTCTGTCCCTGAGATCGACAAATCCCACATCGTCATCCCGCCTGCAGTCTATGGACTTTGCTACAGATGACAATGAGGTCACAGAACTATCAAGAACAACTGAGCTTGTTAGGTAAAGCCATGGAAGGGCAAGGATCCAAAGGAGACACCTGGACAGGGACTTGAACCCTGGACCCTCAGATTAAAAGTCTGATGCTCTTCCATCTGAGCTACCCAGGCAACAAGAGTCACGTGTTTGTCCTCTGGGCCACATATTGTCTTTCTTTTCTGTAAAAACGTGATCTCTTATCCTCTCATTTTACTGTAGGTACTGGTGAGGATTTGCAGTTAGATATTATTAAATCGTCATTTCAGACAAGAGCCAAGGGAAGGATTTCATTCTAGGGGAAACATGGCTAGGCTGTATTATGACGTGTGATCACCCAACCTACCAAGCCCTAGGTAAGTCAATGGCATAATGGGTGAGGCCTGGGAGCTTCTGGAGGAGGACCTTCTTCAAATTCCACCTCCACTTGATGGACGTTTGCAAGCTGCACCATCTGTGTTTGTTTTCTCATTTGATGGGAATGATCCATGTAGTTGTAGGCCGTATAATGAAGTCCTACCAACAAACCTACCGAGCCCTAGATGGTGACCAAAATAGCTTTGCCGAAACCCAGGATCGAACTAGGGTCCTTTAGATCTTCAGTCTAACGCTCTCCCAGCTGAGCTATTTCGGCACGTTTTGCAATGGAAAGTGCTCAAAAATTGCATTGTAATGACCAGTCAGGTCTACAGCTGGCCACACTGCACTACAGCTGACCTTCTGAGACAGTGAATCAATGTGAAGTGAACTTTTAAGCTTTGGATTAAAAAGTGAACTGTGATGAACTTTGCTCTCTTAAATGTTGTCCCACCCAAAGTAAGATAGAAAGAAAGTGAAAGTGTAACGTGTCGAGCAACCCAAGGCGGATTTGGTAATTGGTGAGATTGGCATGTCTTGGACACCGGGTTTCGCAAAGGAGCTGAGCTGAGAACCAACTGGCGGTGAGTTGGACCGAGGGGCAGGGAAAGATTCTTTACAGAGCTTGTACGCTGGGATTATCTGAAAGAGGCCTCTGTCCCTGAGATCGACAAATCCCACATCGTCATCCCGCCTGCAGTCTATGGACTTTGCTACAGATGACAATGAGGTCACAGAACTATCAAGAACAACTGAGCTTGTTAGGTAAAGCCATGGAAGGGCAAGGATCCAAAGGAGACACCTGGACAGGGACTTGAACCCTGGACCCTCAGATTAAAAGTCTGATGCTCTTCCATCTGAGCTACCCAGGCAACAAGAGTCACGTGTTTGTCCTCTGGGCCACATATTGTCTTTCTTTTCTGTAAAAACGTGATCTCTTATCCTCTCATTTTACTGTAGGTACTGGTGAGGATTTGCAGTTAGATATTATTAAATCGTCATTTCAGACAAGAGCCAAGGGAAGGATTTCATTCTAGGGGAAACATGGCTAGGCTGTATTATGACGTGTGATCACCCAACCTACCAAGCCCTAGGTAAGTCAATGGCATAATGGGTGAGGCCTGGGAGCTTCTGGAGGAGGACCTTCTTCAAATTCCACCTCCACTTGATGGACGTTTGCAAGCTGCACCATCTGTGTTTGTTTTCTCATTTGATGGGAATGATCCACGTAGTTGTAGGCCGTATAATGAAGTCCTACCAACAAACCTACCAAGCCCTAGATGGTGACCAAAATAGCTTTGCCGAAACCCAGGATTGAACTAGGGTCCTTTAGATCTTCAGTCTAACGCTCTCCCAGCTGAGCTATTTCGGCACGTTTTGCAATGGAAAGTGCTCAAAAATTGCATTGTAATGACCAGTCAGGTCTACAGCTGGCCACACTGCACTACAGCTGACCTTCTGAGACAGTGAATCAATGTGAAGTGAACTTTTAAGCTTTGGATTAAAAAGTGAACTGTGATGAACTTTGCTCTCTTAAATGTTGTCCCACCCAAAGTAAGATAGAAAAAAAGTGAAAGTGTAACGTGTCGAGCAACCCAAGGCGGATTTGGTAATTGGTGAGATTGGCATGTCTTGGACACCGGGTTTCGCAAAGGAGCTGAGCTGAGAACCAACTGGCGGTGAGTTGGACCGAGGGGCAGGGAAAGATTCTTTACAGAGCTTGTACGCTGGGATTATCTGAAAGAGGCCTCTGTCCCTGAGATCGACAAATCCCACATCGTCATCCCGCCTGCAGTTTATGGACTTTGCTACAGATGACAATGAGGTCACAGAACTATCAAGAAGAACTGAGCTTGTTAGGTAAAGCCATGGAAGGGCAAGGATCCAAAGGAGACACCTGGACAGGGACTTGAACCCTGGACCCTCAGATTAAAAGTCTGATGCTCTTCCATCTGAGCTACCCAGGCAACAAGAGTCACGTGTTTGTCCTCTGGGCCACATATTGTCTTTCTTTTCTGTAAAAACGTGATCTCTTATCCTCTCATTTTACTGTAGGTACTGGTGAGGATTTGCAGTTAGATATTATTAAATCGTCATTTCAGACAAGAGCCAAGGGAAGGATTTCATTCTAGGGGAAACATGGCTAGGCTGTATTATGACGTGTGATCACCCAACCTACCAAGCCCTAGGTAAGTCAATGGCATAATGGGTGAGGCCTGGGAGCTTCTGGAGGAGGACCTTCTTCAAATTCCACCTCCACTTGATGGACGTTTGCAAGCTGCACCATCTGTGTTTGTTTTCTCATTTGATGGGAATGATCCACGTAGTTGTAGGCCGTATAATGAAGTCCTACCAACAAACCTACCGAGCCCTAGATGGTGACCAAAATAGCTTTGCCGAAACCCAGGATCGAACTAGGGTCCTTTAGATCTTCAGTCTAACGCTCTCCCAGCTGAGCTATTTCGGCACGTTTTGCAATGGAAAGTGCTCAAAAATTGCATTGTAATGACCAGTCAGGTCTACAGCTGGCCACACTGCACTACAGCTGACCTTCTGAGACAGTGAATCAATGTGAAGTGAACTTTTAAGCTTTGGATTAAAAAGTGAACTGTGATGAACTTTGCTCTCTTAAATGTTGTCCCACCCAAAGTAAGATAGAAAAAAAGTGAAAGTGTAACGTGTCGAGCAACCCAAGGCGGATTTGGTAATTGGTGAGATTGGCATGTCTTGGACACCGGGTTTCGCAAAGGAGCTGAGCTGAGAACCAACTGGCGGTGAGTTGGACCGAGGGGCAGGGAAAGATTCTTTACAGAGCTTGTACGCTGGGATTATCTGAAAGAGGCCTCTGTCCCTGAGATCGACAAATCCCACATCGTCATCCCGCCTGCAGTCTATGGACTTTGCTACAGATGACAATGAGGTCACAGAACTATCAAGAACAACTGAGCTTGTTAGGTAAAGCCATGGAAGGGCAAGGATCCAAAGGAGACACCTGGACAGGGACTTGAACCCTGGACCCTCAGATTAAAAGTCTGATGCTCTTCCATCTGAGCTACCCAGGCAACAAGAGTCACGTGTTTGTCCTCTGGGCCACATATTGTCTTTCTTTTCTGTAAAAACGTGATCTCTTATCCTCTCATTTTACTGTAGGTACTGGTGAGGATTTGCAGTTAGATATTATTAAATCGTCATTTCAGACAAGAGCCAAGGGAAGGATTTCATTCTAGGGGAAACATGGCTAGGCTGTATTATGACGTGTGATCACCCAACCTACCAAGCCCTAGGTAAGTCAATGGCATAATGGGTGAGGCCTGGGATCTTCTGGAGGAGGACCTTCTTCAAATTCCACCTCCACTTGATGGACGTTTGCAAGCTGCACCATCTGTGTTTGTTTTCTCATTTGATGGGAATGATCCACGTAGTTGTAGGCCGTATAATGAAGTCCTACCAACAAACCTACCGAGCCCTAGATGGTGACCAAAACAGCTTTGCCGAAACCCAGGATCGAACTAGGGTCCTTTAGATCTTCAGTCTAACGCTCTCCCAGCTGAGCTATTTCGGCACGTTTTGCAATGGAAAGTGCTCAAAAATTGCATTCTAATGACCAGTCAGGTCTACAGCTGGCCACACTGCACTACAGCTGACCTTCTGAGACAGTGAATCAATGTGAAGTGAACTTTTAAGCTTTGGATTAAAAAGTGAACTGTGATGAACTTTGCTCTCTTAAATGTTGTCCCACCCAAAGTAAGATAGAAAAAAAGTGAAAGTGTAACGTGTCGAGCAACCCAAGGCGGATTTGGTAATTGGTGAGATTGGCATGTCTTGGACACCGGGTTTCGCAAAGGAGCTGAGCTGAGAACCAACTGGCGGTGAGTTGGACCGAGGGGCAGGGAAAGATTCTTTACAGAGCTTGTACGCTGGGATTATCTGAAAGAGGCCTCTGTCCCTGAGATCGACAAATCCCACATCGTCATCCCGCCTGCAGTCTATGGACTTTGCTACAGATGACAATGAGGTCACAGAACTATCAAGAAGAACTGAGCTTGTTAGGTAAAGCCATGGAAGGGCAAGGATCCAAAGGAGACACCTGGACAGGGACTTGAACCCTGGACCCTCAGATTAAAAGTCTGATGCTCTTCCATCTGAGCTACCCAGGCAACAAGAGTCACGTGTTTGTCCTCTGGGCCACATATTGTCTTTCTTTTCTGTAAAAACGTGATCTCTTATCCTCTCATTTTACTGTAGGTACTGGTGAGGATTTGCAGTTAGATATTATTAAATCGTCATTTCAGACAAGAGCCAAGGGAAGGATTTCATTCTAGGGGAAACATGGCTAGGCTGTATTATGACGTGTGATCACCCAACCTACCAAGCCCTAGGTAAGTCAATGGCATAATGGGTGAGGCCTGGGAGCTTCTGGAGGAGGACCTTCTTCAAATTCCACCTCCACTTGATGGACGTTTGCAAGCTGCACCATCTGTGTTTGTTTTCTCATTTGATGGGAATGATCCACGTAGTTGTAGGCCGTATAATGAAGTCCTACCAACAAACCTACCGAGCCCTAGATGGTGACCAAAATAGCTTTGCCGAAACCCAGGATCGAACTAGGGTCCTTTAGATCTTCAGTCTAACGCTCTCCCAGCTGAGCTATTTCGGCACGTTTTGCAATGGAAAGTGCTCAAAAATTGCATTGTAATGACCAGTCAGGTCTACAGCTGGCCACACTGCACTACAGCTGACCTTCTGAGACAGTGAATCAATGTGAAGTGAACTTTTAAGCTTTGGATTAAAAAGTGAACTGTGATGAACTTTGCTCTCTTAAATGTTGTCCCACCCAAAGTAAGATAGAAAAAAAGTGAAAGTGTAACGTGTCGAGCAACCCAAGGCGGATTTGGTAATTGGTGAGATTGGCATGTCTTGGACACCGGGTTTCGCAAAGGAGCTGAGCTGAGAACCAACTGGCGGTGAGTTGGACCGAGGGGCAGGGAAAGATTCTTTACAGAGCTTGTACGCTGGGATTATCTGAAAGAGGCCTCTGTCCCTGAGATCGACAAATCCCACATCGTCATCCCGCCTGCAGTCTATGGACTTTGCTACAGATGACAATGAGGTCACAGAACTATCAAGAAGAACTGAGCTTGTTAGGTAAAGCCATGGAAGGGCAAGGATCCAAAGGAGACACCTGGACAGGGACTTGAACCCTGGACCCTCAGATTAAAAGTCTGATGCTCTTCCATCTGAGCTACCCAGGCAACAAGAGTCACGTGTTTGTCCTCTGGGCCACATATTGTCTTTCTTTTCTGTAAAAACGTGATCTCTTATCCTCTCATTTTACTGTAGGTACTGGTGAGGATTTGCAGTTAGATATTATTAAATCGTCATTTCAGACAAGAGCCAAGGGAAGGATTTCATTCTAGGGGAAACATGGCTAGGCTGTATTATGACGTGTGATCACCCAACCTACCAAGCCCTAGGTAAGTCAATGGCATAATGGGTGAGGCCTGGGAGCTTCTGGAGGAGGACCTTCTTCAAATTCCACCTCCACTTGATGGACGTTTGCAAGCTGCACCATCTGTGTTTGTTTTCTCATTTGATGGGAATGATCCACGTAGTTGTAGGCCGTATAATGAAGTCCTACCAACAAACCTACCGAGCCCTAGATGGTGACCAAAATAGCTTTGCCGAAACCCAGGATCGAACTAGGGTCCTTTAGATCTTCAGTCTAACGCTCTCCCAGCTGAGCTATTTCGGCACGTTTTGCAATGGAAAGTGCTCAAAAATTGCATTGTAATGACCAGTCAGGTCTACAGCTGGCCACACTGCACTACAGCTGACCTTCTGAGACAGTGAATCAATGTGAAGTGAACTTTTAAGCTTTGGATTAAAAAGTGAACTGTGATGAACTTTGCTCTCTTAAATGTTGTCCCACCCAAAGTAAGATAGAAAAAAAGTGAAAGTGTAACGTGTCGAGCAACCCAAGGCGGATTTGGTAATTGGTGAGATTGGCATGTCTTGGACACCGGGTTTCGCAAAGGAGCTGAGCTGAGAACCAACTGGCGGTGAGTTGGACCGAGGGGCAGGGAAAGATTCTTTACAGAGCTTGTACGCTGGGATTATCTGAAAGAGGCCTCTGTCCCTGAGATCGACAAATCCCACATCGTCATCCCGCCTGCAGTCTATGGACTTTGCTACAGATGACAATGAGGTCACAGAACTATCAAGAACAACTGAGCTTGTTAGGTAAAGCCATGGAAGGGCAAGGATCCAAAGGAGACACCTGGACAGGGACTTGAACCCTGGACCCTCAGATTAAAAGTCTGATGCTCTTCCATCTGAGCTACCCAGGCAACAAGAATCACGTGTTTGTCCTCTGGGCCACATATTGTCTTTCTTTTCTGTAAAAACGTGATCTCTTATCCTCTCATTTTACTGTAGGTACTGGTGAGGATTTGCAGTTAGATATTATTAAATCGTCATTTCAGACAAGAGCCAAGGGAAGGATTTCATTCTAGGGGAAACATGGCTAGGCTGTATTATGACGTGTGATCACCCAACCTACCAAGCCCTAGGTAAGTCAATGGCCTAATGGGTGAGGCCTGGGAGCTTCTGGAGGAGGACCTTCTTCAAATTCCACCTCCACTTGATGGACGTTTGCAAGCTGCACCATCTGTGTTTGTTTTCTCATTTGATGGGAATGATCCACGTAGTTGTAGGCCGTATAATGAAGTCCTACCAACAAACCTACCGAGCCCTAGATGGTGACCAAAACAGCTTTGCCGAAACCCAGGATCGAACTAGGGTCCTTTAGATCTTCAGTCTAACGCTCTCCCAGCTGAGCTATTTCGGCACGTTTTGCAATGGAAAGTGCTCAAAAATTGCATTCTAATGACCAGTCAGGTCTACAGCTGGCCACACTGCACTACAGCTGACCTTCTGAGACAGTGAATCAATGTGAAGTGAACTTTTAAGCTTTGGATTAAAAAGTGAACTGTGATGAACTTTGCTCTCTTAAATGTTGTCCCACCCAAAGTAAGATAGAAAAAAAGTGAAAGTGTAACGTGTCGAGCAACCCAAGGCGGATTTGGTAATTGGTGAGATTGGCATGTCTTGGACACCGGGTTTCGCAAAGGAGCTGAGCTGAGAACCAACTGGCGGTGAGTTGGACCGAGGGGCAGGGAAAGATTCTTTACAGAGCTTGTACGCTGGGATTATCTGAAAGAGGCCTCTGTCCCTGAGATCGACAAATCCCACATCGTCATCCCGCCTGCAGTCTATGGACTTTGCTACAGATGACAATGAGGTCACAGAACTATCAAGAACAACTGAGCTTGTTAGGTAAAGCCATGGAAGGGCAAGGATCCAAAGGAGACACCTGGACAGGGACTTGAACCCTGGACCCTCAGATTAAAAGTCTGATGCTCTTCCATCTGAGCTACCCAGGCAACAAGAGTCACGTGTTTGTCCTCTGGGCCACATATTGTCTTTCTTTTCTGTAAAAACGTGATCTCTTATCCTCTCATTTTACTGTAGGTACTGGTGAGGATTTGCAGTTAGATATTATTAAATCGTCATTTCAGACAAGAGCCAAGGGAAGGATTTCATTCTAGGGGAAACATGGCTAGGCTGTATTATGACGTGTGATCACCCAACCTACCAAGCCCTAGGTAAGTCAATGGCATAATGGGTGAGGCCTGGGAGCTTCTGGAGGAGGACCTTCTTCAAATTCCACCTCCACTTGATGGACGTTTGCAAGCTGCACCATCTGTGTTTGTTTTCTCATTTGATGGGAATGATCCACGTAGTTGTAGGCCGTATAATGAAGTCCTACCAACAAACCTACCGAGCCCTAGATGGTGACCAAAATAGCTTTGCCGAAACCCAGGATCGAACTAGGGTCCTTTAGATCTTCAGTCTAACGCTCTCCCAGCTGAGCTATTTCGGCACATTTTGCAATGGAAAGTGCTCAAAAATTGCATTGTAATGACCAGTCAGGTCTACAGCTGGCCACACTGCACTACAGCTGACCTTCTGAGACAGTGAATCAATGTGAAGTGAACTTTTAAGCTTTGGATTAAAAAGTGAACTGTGATGAACTTTGCTCTCTTAAATGTTGTCCCACCCAAAGTAAGATAGAAAAAAAGTGAAAGTGTAACGTGTCGAGCAACCCAAGGCGGATTTGGTAATTGGTGAGATTGGCATGTCTTGGACACCGGGTTTCGCAAAGGAGCTGAGCTGAGAACCAACTGGCGGTGAGTTGGACCGAGGGGCAGGGAAAGATTCTTTACAGAGCTTGTACGCTGGGATTATCTGAAAGAGGCCTCTGTCCCTGAGATCGACAAATCCCACATCGTCATCCCGCCTGCAGTCTATGGACTTTGCTACAGATGACAATGAGGTCACAGAACTATCAAGAAGAACTGAGCTTGTTAGGTAAAGCCATGGAAGGGCAAGGATCCAAAGGAGACACCTGGACAGGGACTTGAACCCTGGACCCTCAGATTAAAAGTCTGATGCTCTTCCATCTGAGCTACCCAGGCAACAAGAGTCACGTGTTTGTCCTCTGGGCCACATATTGTCTTTCTTTTCTGTAAAAACGTGATCTCTTATCCTCTCATTTTACTGTAGGTACTGGTGAGGATTTGCAGTTAGATATTATTAAATCGTCATTTCAGACAAGAGCCAAGGGAAGGATTTCATTCTAGGGGAAACATGGCTAGGCTGTATTATGACGTGTGATCACCCAACCTACCAAGCCCTAGGTAAGTCAATGGCATAATGGGTGAGGCCTGGGATCTTCTGGAGGAGGACCTTCTTCAAATTCCACCTCCACTTGATGGACGTTTGCAAGCTGCACCATCTGTGTTTGTTTTCTCATTTGATGGGAATGATCCACGTAGTTGTAGGCCGTATAATGAAGTCCTACCAACAAACCTACCGAGCCCTAGATGGTGACCAAAACAGCTTTGCCGAAACCCAGGATCGAACTAGGGTCCTTTAGATCTTCAGTCTAACGCTCTCCCAGCTGAGCTATTTCGGCACGTTTTGCAATGGAAAGTGCTCAAAAATTGCATTGTAATGACCAGTCAGGTCTACAGCTGGCCACACTGCACTACAGCTGACCTTCTGAGACAGTGAATCAATGTGAAGTGAACTTTTAAGCTTTGGATTAAAAAGTGAACTGTGATGAACTTTGCTCTCTTAAATGTTGTCCCACCCAAAGTAAGATAGAAAAAAAGTGAAAGTGTAACGTGTCGAGCAACCCAAGGCGGATTTGGTAATTGGTGAGATTGGCATGTCTTGGACACCGGGTTTCGCAAAGGAGCTGAGCTGAGAACCAACTGGCGGTGAGTTGGACCGAGGGGCAGGGAAAGATTCTTTACAGAGCTTGTACGCTGGGATTATCTGAAAGAGGCCTCTGTCCCTGAGATCGACAAATCCCACATCGTCATCCCGCCTGCAGTCTATGGACTTTGCTACAGATGACAATGAGGTCACAGAACTATCAAGAACAACTGAGCTTGTTAGGTAAAGCCATGGAAGGGCAAGGATCCAAAGGAGACACCTGGACAGGGACTTGAACCCTGGACCCTCAGATTAAAAGTCTGATGCTCTTCCATCTGAGCTACCCAGGCAACAAGAGTCACGTGTTTGTCCTCTGGGCCACATATTGTCTTTCTTTTCTGTAAAAACGTGATCTCTTATCCTCTCATTTTACTGTAGGTACTGGTGAGGATTTGCAGTTAGATATTATTAAATCGTCATTTCAGACAAGAGCCAAGGGAAGGATTTCATTCTAGGGGAAACATGGCTAGGCTGTATTATGACGTGTGATCACCCAACCTACCAAGCCCTAGGTAAGTCAATGGCCTAATGGGTGAGGCCTGGGAGCTTCTGGAGGAGGACCTTCTTCAAATTCCACCTCCACTTGATGGACGTTTGCAAGCTGCACCATCTGTGTTTGTTTTCTCATTTGATGGGAATGATCCACGTAGTTGTAGGCCGTATAATGAAGTCCTACCAACAAACCTACCGAGCCCTAGATGGTGACCAAAACAGCTTTGCCGAAACCCAGGATCGAACTAGGGTCCTTTAGATCTTCAGTCTAACGCTCTCCCAGCTGAGTTATTTCGGCACGTTTTGCAATGGAAAGTGCTCAAAAATTGCATTCTAATGACCAGTCAGGTCTACAGCTGGCCACACTGCACTACAGCTGACCTTCTGAGACAGTGAATCAATGTGAAGTGAACTTTTAAGCTTTGGATTAAAAAGTGAACTGTGATGAACTTTGCTCTCTTAAATGTTGTCCCACCCAAAGTAAGATAGAAAAAAAGTGAAAGTGTAACGTGTCGAGCAACCCAAGGCGGATTTGGTAATTGGTGAGATTGGCATGTCTTGGACACCGGGTTTCGCAAAGGAGCTGAGCTGAGAACCAACTGGCGGTGAGTTGGACCGAGGGGCAGGGAAAGATTCTTTACAGAGCTTGTACGCTGGGATTATCTGAAAGAGGCCTCTGTCCCTGAGATCGACAAATCCCACATCGTCACCCCGCCTGCAGTCTATGGACTTTGCTACAGATGACAATGAGGTCACAGAACTATCAAGAAGAACTGAGCTTGTTAGGTAAAGCCATGGAAGGGCAAGGATCTAAAGGAGACACCTGGACAGGGACTTGAACCCTGGACCCTCAGATTAAAAGTCTGATGCTCTTCCATCTGAGCTACCCAGGCAACAAGAGTCACCTGTTTGTCCTCTGGGCCACATATTGTCTTTCTTTTCTGTAAAAACGTGATCTCTTATCCTCTCATTTTACTGTAGGTACTGGTGAGGATTTGCAGTTAGATATTATTAAATCGTCATTTCAGACAAGAGCCAAGGGAAGGATTTCATTCTAGGGGAAACATGGCTAGGCTGTATTATGACGTGTGATCACCCAACCTACCAAGCCCTAGGTAAGTCAATGGCATAATGGGTGAGGCCTGGGAGCTTCTGGAGGAGGACCTTCTTCAAATTCCACCTCCACTTGATGGACGTTTGCAAGCTGCACCATCTGTGTTTGTTTTCTCATTTGATGGGAATGATCCACGTAGTTGTAGGCCGTATAATGAAGTCCTACCAACAAACCTACCGAGCCCTAGATGGTGACCAAAATAGCTTTGCCGAAACCCAGGATCGAACTAGGGTCCTTTAGATCTTCAGTCTAACGCTCTCCCAGCTGAGCTATTTCGGCACATTTTGCAATGGAAAGTGCTCAAAAATTGCATTCTAATGACCAGTCAGGTCTACAGCTGGCCACACTGCACTACAGCTGACCTTCTGAGACAGTGAATCAATGTGAAGTGAACTTTTAAGCTTTGGATTAAAAAGTGAACTGTGATGAACTTTGCTCTCTTAAATGTTGTCCCACCCAAAGTAAGATAGAAAAAAAGTGAAAGTGTAACGTGTCGAGCAACCCAAGGCGGATTTGGTAATTGGTGAGATTGGCATGTCTTGGACACCGGGTTTCGCAAAGGAGCTGAGCTGAGAACCAACTGGCGGTGAGTTGGACCGAGGGGCAGGGAAAGATTCTTTACAGAGCTTGTACGCTGGGATTATCTGAAAGAGGCCTCTGTCCCTGAGATCGACAAATCCCACATCGTCATCCCGCCTGCAGTCTATGGACTTTGCTACAGATGACAATGAGGTCACAGAACTATCAAGAAGAACTGAGCTTGTTAGGTAAAGCCATGGAAGGGCAAGGATCTAAAGGAGACACCTGGACAGGGACTTGAACCCTGGACCCTCAGATTAAAAGTCTGATGCTCTTCCATCTGAGCTACCCAGGCAACAAGAGTCACCTGTTTGTCCTCTGGGCCACATATTGTCTTTCTTTTCTGTAAAAACGTGATCTCTTATCCTCTCATTTTACTGTAGGTACTGGTGAGGATTTGCAGTTAGATATTATTAAATCGTCATTTCAGACAAGAGCCAAGGGAAGGATTTCATTCTAGGGGAAACATGGCTAGGCTGTATTATGACGTGTGATCACCCAACCTACCAAGCCCTAGGTAAGTCAATGGCATAATGGGTGAGGCCTGGGAGCTTCTGGAGGAGGACCTTCTTCAAATTCCACCTCCACTTGATGGACGTTTGCAAGCTGCACCATCTGTGTTTGTTTTCTCATTTGATGGGAATGATCCACGTAGTTGTAGGCGGTATAATGAAGTCCTACCAACAAACCTACCGAGCCCTAGATGGTGACCAAAATAGCTTTGCCGAAACCCAGGATCGAACTAGGGTCCTTTAGATCTTCAGTCTAACGCTCTCCCAGCTGAGCTATTTCGGCACATTTTGCAACGGAAAGTGCTCAAAAATTGCATTGTAATGACCAGCCAGGTCTACAGCTGGCCACACTGCACTACAGCTGACCTTCTGAGACAGTGAATCAATGTGAAGTGAACTTTTAAGCTTTGGATTAAAAAGTGAACTGTGATGAACTTTGCTCTCTTAAATGTTGTCCCACCCAAAGTAAGATAGAAAAAAAGTGAAAGTGTAACGTGTCGAGGAACCCAAGGCGGATTTGGTAATTGGTGAGATTGGCATGTCTTGGACACCGGGTTTCGCAAAGGAGCTGAGCTGAGAACCAACTGGCGGTGAGTTGGACCGAGGGGCAGGGAAAGATTCTTTACAGAGCTTGTACGCTGGGATTATCTGAAAGAGGCCTCTGTCCCTGAGATCGACAAATCCCACATCGTCATCCCGCCTGCAGTCTATGGACTTTGCTACAGATGACAATGAGGTCACAGAACTATCAAGAACAACTGAGCTTGTTAGGTAAAGCCATGGAAGGGCAAGGATCCAAAGGAGACACCTGGACAGGGACTTGAACCCTGGACCCTCAGATTAAAAGTCTGATGCTCTTCCATCTGAGCTACCCAGGCAACAAGAGTCACGTGTTTGTCCTCTGGGCCACATATTGTCTTTCTTTTCTGTAAAAACGTGATCTCTTATCCTCTCATTTTACTGTAGGTACTGGTGAGGATTTGCAGTTAGATATTATTAAATCGTCATTTCAGACAAGAGCCAAGGGAAGGATTTCATTCTAGGGGAAACATGGCTAGGCTGTATTATGACGTGTGATCACCCAACCTACCAAGCCCTAGGTAAGTCAATGGCATAATGGGTGAGGCCTGGGAGCTTCTGGAGGAGGACCTTCTTCAAATTCCACCTCCACTTGATGGACGTTTGCAAGCTGCACCATCTGTGTTTGTTTTCTCATTTGATGGGAATGATCCACGTAGTTGTAGGCCGTATAATGAAGTCCTACCAACAAACCTACCGAGCCCTAGATGGTGACCAAAATAGCTTTGCCGAAACCCAGGATCGAACTAGGGTCCTTTAGATCTTCAGTCTAACGCTCTCCCAGCTGAGCTATTTCGGCACGTTTTGCAATGGAAAGTGCTCAAAAATTGCATTGTAATGACCAGTCAGGTCTACAGCTGGCCACACTGCACTACAGCTGACCTTCTGAGACAGTGAATCAATGTGAAGTGAACTTTTAAGCTTTGGATTAAAAAGTGAACTGTGATGAACTTTGCTCTCTTAAATGTTGTCCCACCCAAAGTAAGATAGAAAAAAAGTGAAAGTGTAACGTGTCGAGCAACCCAAGGCGGATTTGGTAATTGGTGAGATTGGCATGTCTTGGACACCGGGTTTCGCAAAGGAGCTGAGCTGAGAACCAACTGGCGGTGAGTTGGACCGAGGGGCAGGGAAAGATTCTTTACAGAGCTTGTACGCTGGGATTATCTGAAAGAGGCCTCTGTCCCTGAGATCGACAAATCCCACATCGTCATCCCGCCTGCAGTCTATGGACTTTGCTACAGATGACAATGAGGTCACAGAACTATCAAGAACAACTGAGCTTGTTAGGTAAAGCCATGGAAGGGCAAGGATCCAAAGGAGACACCTGGACAGGGACTTGAACCCTGGACCCTCAGATTAAAAGTCTGATGCTCTTCCATCTGAGCTACCCAGGCAACAAGAGTCACGTGTTTGTCCTCTGGGCCACATATTGTCTTTCTTTTCTGTAAAAACGTGATCTCTTATCCTCTCATTTTACTGTAGGTACTGGTGAGGATTTGCAGTTAGATATTATTAAATCGTCATTTCAGACAAGAGCCAAGGGAAGGATTTCATTCTAGGGGAAACATGGCTAGGCTGTATTATGACGTGTGATCACCCAACCTACCAAGCCCTAGGTAAGTCAATGGCCTAATGGGTGAGGCCTGGGAGCTTCTGGAGGAGGACCTTCTTCAAATTCCACCTCCACTTGATGGACGTTTGCAAGCTGCACCATCTGTGTTTGTTTTCTCATTTGATGGGAATGATCCACGTAGTTGTAGGCCGTATAATGAAGTCCTACCAACAAACCTACCGAGCCCTAGATGGTGACCAAAATAGCTTTGCCGAAACCCAGGATCGAACTAGGGTCCTTTAGATCTTCAGTCTAACGCTCTCCCAGCTGAGCTATTTCGGCACATTTTGCAATGGAAAGTGCTCAAAAATTGCATTCTAATGACCAGTCAGGTCTACAGCTGGCCACACTGCACTACAGCTGACCTTCTGAGACAGTGAATCAATGTGAAGTGAACTTTTAAGCTTTGGATTAAAAAGTGAACTGTGATGAACTTTGCTCTCTTAAATGTTGTCCCACCCAAAGTAAGATAGAAAAAAAGTGAAAGTGTAACGTGTCGAGCAACCCAAGGCGGATTTGGTAATTGGTGAGATTGGCATGTCTTGGACACCGGGTTTCGCAAAGGAGCTGAGCTGAGAACCAACTGGCGGTGAGTTGGACCGAGGGGCAGGGAAAGATTCTTTACAGAGCTTGTACGCTGGGATTATCTGAAAGAGGCCTCTGTCCCTGAGATCGACAAATCCCACATCGTCACCCCGGCTGCAGTCTATGGACTTTGCTACAGATGACAATGAGGTCACAGAACTATCAAGAACAACTGAGCTTGTTAGGTAAAGCCATGGAAGGGCAAGGATCTAAAGGAGACACCTGGACAGGGACTTGAACCCTGGACCCTCAGATTAAAAGTCTGATGCTCTTCCATCTGAGCTACCCAGGCAACAAGAGTCACCTGTTTGTCCTCTGGGCCACATATTGTCTTTCTTTTCTGTAAAAACGTGATCTCTTATCCTCTCATTTTACTGTAGGTACTGGTGAGGATTTGCAGTTAGATATTATTAAATCGTCATTTCAGACAAGAGCCAAGGGAAGGATTTCATTCTAGGGGAAACATGGCTAGGCTGTATTATGACGTGTGATCACCCAACCTACCAAGCCCTAGGTAAGTCAATGGCATAATGGGTGAGGCCTGGGAGCTTCTGGAGGAGGACCTTCTTCAAATTCCACCTCCACTTGATGGACGTTTGCAAGCTGCACCATCTGTGTTTGTTTTCTCATTTGATGGGAATGATCCACGTAGTTGTAGGCCGTATAATGAAGTCCTACCAACAAACCTACCGAGCCCTAGATGGTGACCAAAATAGCTTTGCCGAAACCCAGGATCGAACTAGGGTCCTTTAGATCTTCAGTCTAACGCTCTCCCAGCTGAGCTATTTCGGCACATTTTGCAATGGAAAGTGCTCAAAAATTGCATTGTAATGACCAGCCAGGTCTACAGCTGGCCACACTGCACTACAGCTGACCTTCTGAGACAGTGAATCAATGTGAAGTGAACTTTTAAGCTTTGGATTAAAAAGTGAACTGTGATGAACTTTGCTCTCTTAAATGTTGTCCCACCCAAAGTAAGATAGAAAAAAAGTGAAAGTGTAACGTGTCGAGCAACCCAAGGCGGATTTGGTAATTGGTGAGATTGGCATGTCTTGGACACCGGGTTTCGCAAAGGAGCTGAGCTGAGAACCAACTGGCGGTGAGTTGGACCGAGGGGCAGGGAAAGATTCTTTACAGAGCTTGTACGCTGGGATTATCTGAAAGAGGCCTCTGTCCCTGAGATCGACAAATCCCACATCGTCATCCCGCCTGCAGTCTATGGACTTTGCTACAGATGACAATGAGGTCACAGAACTATCAAGAACAACTGAGCTTGTTAGGTAAAGCCATGGAAGGGCAAGGATCCAAAGGAGACACCTGGACAGGGACTTGAACCCTGGACCCTCAGATTAAAAGTCTGATGCTCTTCCATCTGAGCTACCCAGGCAACAAGAGTCACGTGTTTGTCCTCTGGGCCACATATTGTCTTTCTTTTCTGTAAAAACGTGATCTCTTATCCTCTCATTTTACTGTAGGTACTGGTGAGGATTTGCAGTTAGATATTATTAAATCGTCATTTCAGACAAGAGCCAAGGGAAGGATTTCATTCTAGGGGAAACATGGCTAGGCTGTATTATGACGTGTGATCACCCAACCTACCAAGCCCTAGGTAAGTCAATGGCATAATGGGTGAGGCCTGGGAGCTTCTGGAGGAGGACCTTCTTCAAATTCCACCTCCACTTGATGGACGTTTGCAAGCTGCACCATCTGTGTTTGTTTTCTCATTTGATGGGAATGATCCACGTAGTTGTAGGCCGTATAATGAAGTCCTACCAACAAACCTACCGAGCCCTAGATGGTGACCAAAATAGCTTTGCCGAAACCCAGGATCGAACTAGGGTCCTTTAGATCTTCAGTCTAACGCTCTCCCAGCTGAGCTATTTCGGCACATTTTGCAATGGAAAGTGCTCAAAAATTGCATTCTAATGACCAGTCAGGTCTACAGCTGGCCACACTGCACTACAGCTGACCTTCTGAGACAGTGAATCAATGTGAAGTGAACTTTTAAGCTTTGGATTAAAAAGTGAACTGTGATGAACTTTGCTCTCTTAAATGTTGTCCCACCCAAAGTAAGATAGAAAAAAAGTGAAAGTGTAACGTGTCGAGCAACCCAAGGCGGATTTGGTAATTGGTGAGATTGGCATGTCTTGGACACCGGGTTTCGCAAAGGAGCTGAGCTGAGAACCAACTGGCGGTGAGTTGGACCGAGGGGCAGGGAAAGATTCTTTACAGAGCTTGTACGCTGGGATTATCTGAAAGAGGCCTCTGTCCCTGAGATCGACAAATCCCACATCGTCACCCCGGCTGCAGTCTATGGACTTTGCTACAGATGACAATGAGGTCACAGAACTATCAAGAACAACTGAGCTTGTTAGGTAAAGCCATGGAAGGGCAAGGATCTAAAGGAGACACCTGGACAGGGACTTGAACCCTGGACCCTCAGATTAAAAGTCTGATGCTCTTCCATCTGAGCTACCCAGGCAACAAGAGTCACCTGTTTGTCCTCTGGGCCACATATTGTCTTTCTTTTCTGTAAAAACGTGATCTCTTATCCTCTCATTTTACTGTAGGTACTGGTGAGGATTTGCAGTTAGATATTATTAAATCGTCATTTCAGACAAGAGCCAAGGGAAGGATTTCATTCTAGGGGAAACATGGCTAGGCTGTATTATGACGTGTGATCTCCCAACCTACCAAGCCCTAGGTAAGTCAATGGCATAATGGGTGAGGCCTGGGAGCTTCTGGAGGAGGACCTTCTTCAAATTCCACCTCCACTTGATGGACGTTTGCAAGCTGCACCATCTGTGTTTGTTTTCTCATTTGATGGGAATGATCCACGTAGTTGTAGGCCGTATAATGAAGTCCTACCAACAAACCTACCGAGCCCTAGATGGTGACCAAAATAGCTTTGCCGAAACCCAGGATCGAACTAGGGTCCTTTAGATCTTCAGTCTAACGCTCTCCCAGCTGAGCTATTTCGGCACATTTTGCAACGGAAAGTGCTCAAAAATTGCATTGTAATGACCAGCCAGGTCTACAGCTGGCCACACTGCACTACAGCTGACCTTCTGAGACAGTGAATCAATGTGAAGTGAACTTTTAAGCTTTGGATTAAAAAGTGAACTGTGATGAACTTTGCTCTCTTAAATGTTGTCCCACCCAAAGTAAGATAGAAAAAAAGTGAAAGTGTAACGTGTCGAGGAACCCAAGGCGGATTTGGTAATTGGTGAGATTGGCATGTCTTGGACACCGGGTTTCGCAAAGGAGCTGAGCTGAGAACCAACTGGCGGTGAGTTGGACCGAGGGGCAGGGAAAGATTCTTTACAGAGCTTGTACGCTGGGATTATCTGAAAGAGGCCTCTGTCCCTGAGATCGACAAATCCCACATCGTCATCCCGCCTGCAGTCTATGGACTTTGCTACAGATGACAATGAGGTCACAGAACTATCAAGAAGAACTGAGCTTGTTAGGTAAAGCCATGGAAGGGCAAGGATCCAAAGGAGACACCTGGACAGGGACTTGAACCCTGGACCCTCAGATTAAAAGTCTGATGCTCTTCCATCTGAGCTACCCAGGCAACAAGAGTCACGTGTTTGTCCTCTGGGCCACATATTGTCTTTCTTTTCTGTAAAAACGTGATCTCTTATCCTCTCATTTTACTGTAGGTACTGGTGAGGATTTGCAGTTAGATATTATTAAATCGTCATTTCAGACAAGAGCCAAGGGAAGGATTTCATTCTAGGGGAAACATGGCTAGGCTGTATTATGACGTGTGATCACCCAACCTACCAAGCCCTAGGTAAGTCAATGGCCTAATGGGTGAGGCCTGGGAGCTTCTGGAGGAGGACCTTCTTCAAATTCCACCTCCACTTGATGGACGTTTGCAAGCTGCACCATCTGTGTTTGTTTTCTCATTTGATGGGAATGATCCACGTAGTTGTAGGCCGTATAATGAAGTCCTACCAACAAACCTACCGAGCCCTAGATGGTGACCAAAATAGCTTTGCCGAAACCCAGGATCGAACTAGGGTCCTTTAGATCTTCAGTCTAACGCTCTCCCAGCTGAGCTATTTCGGCACGTTTTGCAATGGAAAGTGCTCAAAAATTGCATTGTAATGACCAGTCAGGTCTACAGCTGGCCACACTGCACTACAGCTGACCTTCTGAGACAGTGAATCAATGTGAAGTGAACTTTTAAGCTTTGGATTAAAAAGTGAACTGTGATGAACTTTGCTCTCTTAAATGTTGTCCCACCCAAAGTAAGATAGAAAAAAAGTGAAAGTGTAACGTGTCGAGCAACCCAAGGCGGATTTGGTAATTGGTGAGATTGGCATGTCTTGGACACCGGGTTTCGCAAAGGAGCTGAGCTGAGAACCAACTGGCGGTGAGTTGGACCGAGGGGCAGGGAAAGATTCTTTACAGAGCTTGTACGCTGGGATTATCTGAAAGAGGCCTCTGTCCCTGAGATCGACAAATCCCACATCGTCACCCCGGCTGCAGTCTATGGACTTTGCTACAGATGACAATGAGGTCACAGAACTATCAAGAACAACTGAGCTTGTTAGGTAAAGCCATGGAAGGGCAAGGATCTAAAGGAGACACCTGGACAGGGACTTGAACCCTGGACCCTCAGATTAAAAGTCTGATGCTCTTCCATCTGAGCTACCCAGGCAACAAGAGTCACGTGTTTGTCCTCTGGGCCACATATTGTCTTTCTTTTCTGTAAAAACGTGATCTCTTATCCTCTCATTTTACTGTAGGTACTGGTGAGGATTTGCAGTTAGATATTATTAAATCGTCATTTCAGACAAGAGCCAAGGGAAGGATTTCATTCTAGGGGAAACATGGCTAGGCTGTATTATGACGTGTGATCACCCAACCTACCAAGCCCTAGGTAAGTCAATGGCCTAATGGGTGAGGCCTGGGAGCTTCTGGAGGAGGACCTTCTTCAAATTCCACCTCCACTTGATGGACGTTTGCAAGCTGCACCATCTGTGTTTGTTTTCTCATTTGATGGGAATGATCCACGTAGTTGTAGGCCGTATAATGAAGTCCTACCAACAAACCTACCGAGCCCTAGATGGTGACCAAAATAGCTTTGCCGAAACCCAGGATCGAACTAGGGTCCTTTAGATCTTCAGTCTAACGCTCTCCCAGCTGAGCTATTTCGGCACATTTTGCAATGGAAAGTGCTCAAAAATTGCATTGTAATGACCAGTCAGGTCTACAGCTGGCCACACTGCACTACAGCTGACCTTCTGAGACAGTGAATCAATGTGAAGTGAACTTTTAAGCTTTGGATTAAAAAGTGAACTGTGATGAACTTTGCTCTCTTAAATGTTGTCCCACCCAAAGTAAGATAGAAAAAAAGTGAAAGTGTAACGTGTCGAGCAACCCAAGGCGGATTTGGTAATTGGTGAGATTGGCATGTCTTGGACACCGGGTTTCGCAAAGGAGCTGAGCTGAGAACCAACTGGCGGTGAGTTGGACCGAGGGGCAGGGAAAGATTCTTTACAGAGCTTGTACGCTGGGATTATCTGAAAGAGGCCTCTGTCCCTGAGATCGACAAATCCCACATCGTCACCCCGGCTGCAGTCTATGGACTTTGCTACAGATGACAATGAGGTCACAGAACTATCAAGAACAACTGAGCTTGTTAGGTAAAGCCATGGAAGGGCAAGGATCTAAAGGAGACACCTGGACAGGGACTTGAACCCTGGACCCTCAGATTAAAAGTCTGATGCTCTTCCATCTGAGCTACCCAGGCAACAAGAGTCACCTGTTTGTCCTCTGGGCCACATATTGTCTTTCTTTTCTGTAAAAACGTGATCTCTTATCCTCTCATTTTACTGTAGGTACTGGTGAGGATTTGCAGTTAGATATTATTAAATCGTCATTTCAGACAAGAGCCAAGGGAAGGATTTCATTCTAGGGGAAACATGGCTAGGCTGTATTATGACGTGTGATCACCCAACCTACCAAGCCCTAGGTAAGTCAATGGCATAATGGGTGAGGCCTGGGAGCTTCTGGAGGAGGACCTTCTTCAAATTCCACCTCCACTTGATGGACGTTTGCAAGCTGCACCATCTGTGTTTGTTTTCTCATTTGATGGGAATGATCCACGTAGTTGTAGGCCGTATAATGAAGTCCTACCAACAAACCTACCGAGCCCTAGATGGTGACCAAAATAGCTTTGCCGAAACCCAGGATCGAACTAGGGTCCTTTAGATCTTCAGTCTAACGCTCTCCCAGCTGAGCTATTTCGGCACATTTTGCAACGGAAAGTGCTCAAAAATTGCATTGTAATGACCAGCCAGGTCTACAGCTGGCCACACTGCACTACAGCTGACCTTCTGAGACAGTGAATCAATGTGAAGTGAACTTTTAAGCTTTGGATTAAAAAGTGAACTGTGATGAACTTTGCTCTCTTAAATGTTGTCCCACCCAAAGTAAGATAGAAAAAAAGTGAAAGTGTAACGTGTCGAGGAACCCAAGGCGGATTTGGTAATTGGTGAGATTGGCATGTCTTGGACACCGGGTTTCGCAAAGGAGCTGAGCTGAGAACCAACTGGCGGTGAGTTGGACCGAGGGGCAGGGAAAGATTCTTTACAGAGCTTGTACGCTGGGATTATCTGAAAGAGGCCTCTGTCCCTGAGATCGACAAATCCCACATCGTCATCCCGCCTGCAGTCTATGGACTTTGCTACAGATGACAATGAGGTCACAGAACTATCAAGAAGAACTGAGCTTGTTAGGTAAAGCCATGGAAGGGCAAGGATCCAAAGGAGACACCTGGACAGGGACTTGAACCCTGGACCCTCAGATTAAAAGTCTGATGCTCTTCCATCTGAGCTACCCAGGCAACAAGAGTCACGTGTTTGTCCTCTGGGCCACATATTGTCTTTCTTTTCTGTAAAAACGTGATCTCTTATCCTCTCATTTTACTGTAGGTACTGGTGAGGATTTGCAGTTAGATATTATTAAATCGTCATTTCAGACAAGAGCCAAGGGAAGGATTTCATTCTAGGGGAAACATGGCTAGGCTGTATTATGACGTGTGATCACCCAACCTACCAAGCCCTAGGTAAGTCAATGGCATAATGGGTGAGGCCTGGGAGCTTCTGGAGGAGGACCTTCTTCAAATTCCACCTCCACTTGATGGACGTTTGCAAGCTGCACCATCTGTGTTTGTTTTCTCATTTGATGGGAATGATCCACGTAGTTGTAGGCCGTATAATGAAGTCCTACCAACAAACCTACCGAGCCCTAGATGGTGACCAAAATAGCTTTGCCGAAACCCAGGATCGAACTAGGGTCCTTTAGATCTTCAGTCTAACGCTCTCCCAGCTGCGCTATTTCGGCACATTTTGCAATGGAAAGTGCTCAAAAATTGCATTCTAATGACCAGTCAGGTCTACAGCTGGCCACACTGCACTACAGCTGACCTTCTGAGACAGTGAATCAATGTGAAGTGAACTTTTAAGCTTTGGATTAAAAAGTGAACTGTGATGAACTTTGCTCTCTTAAATGTTGTCCCACCCAAAGTAAGATAGAAAAAAAGTGAAAGTGTAACGTGTCGAGCAACCCAAGGCGGATTTGGTAATTGGTGAGATTGGCATGTCTTGGACACCGGGTTTCGCAAAGGAGCTGAGCTGAGAACCAACTGGCGGTGAGTTGGACCGAGGGGCAGGGAAAGATTCTTTACAGAGCTTGTACGCTGGGATTATCTGAAAGAGGCCTCTGTCCCTGAGATCGACAAATCCCACATCGTCACCCCGGCTGCAGTCTATGGACTTTGCTACAGATGACAATGAGGTCACAGAACTATCAAGAACAACTGAGCTTGTTAGGTAAAGCCATGGAAGGGCAAGGATCTAAAGGAGACACCTGGACAGGGACTTGAACCCTGGACCCTCAGATTAAAAGTCTGATGCTCTTCCATCTGAGCTACCCAGGCAACAAGAGTCACCTGTTTGTCCTCTGGGCCACATATTGTCTTTCTTTTCTGTAAAAACGTGATCTCTTATCCTCTCATTTTACTGTAGGTACTGGTGAGGATTTGCAGTTAGATATTATTAAATCGTCATTTCAGACAAGAGCCAAGGGAAGGATTTCATTCTAGGGGAAACATGGCTAGGCTGTATTATGACGTGTGATCACCCAACCTACCAAGCCCTAGGTAAGTCAATGGCATAATGGGTGAGGCCTGGGAGCTTCTGGAGGAGGACCTTCTTCAAATTCCACCTCCACTTGATGGACGTTTGCAAGCTGCACCATCTGTGTTTGTTTTCTCATTTGATGGGAATGATCCACGTAGTTGTAGGCCGTATAATGAAGTCCTACCAACAAACCTACCGAGCCCTAGATGGTGACCAAAATAGCTTTGCCGAAACCCAGGATCGAACTAGGGTCCTTTAGATCTTCAGTCTAACGCTCTCCCAGCTGAGCTATTTCGGCACATTTTGCAACGGAAAGTGCTCAAAAATTGCATTGTAATGACCAGCCAGGTCTACAGCTGGCCACACTGCACTACAGCTGACCTTCTGAGACAGTGAATCAATGTGAAGTGAACTTTTAAGCTTTGGATTAAAAAGTGAACTGTGATGAACTTTGCTCTCTTAAATGTTGTCCCACCCAAAGTAAGATAGAAAAAAAGTGAAAGTGTAACGTGTCGAGGAACCCAAGGCGGATTTGGTAATTGGTGAGATTGGCATGTCTTGGACACCGGGTTTCGCAAAGGAGCTGAGCTGAGAACCAACTGGCGGTGAGTTGGACCGAGGGGCAGGGAAAGATTCTTTACAGAGCTTGTACGCTGGGATTATCTGAAAGAGGCCTCTGTCCCTGAGATCGACAAATCCCACATCGTCATCCCGCCTGCAGTCTATGGACTTTGCTACAGATGACAATGAGGTCACAGAACTATCAAGAAGAACTGAGCTTGTTAGGTAAAGCCATGGAAGGGCAAGGATCCAAAGGAGACACCTGGACAGGGACTTGAACCCTGGACCCTCAGATTAAAAGTCTGATGCTCTTCCATCTGAGCTACCCAGGCAACAAGAGTCACGTGTTTGTCCTCTGGGCCACATATTGTCTTTCTTTTCTGTAAAAACGTGATCTCTTATCCTCTCATTTTACTGTAGGTACTGGTGAGGATTTGCAGTTAGATATTATTAAATCGTCATTTCAGACAAGAGCCAAGGGAAGGATTTCATTCTAGGGGAAACATGGCTAGGCTGTATTATGACGTGTGATCACCCAACCTACCAAGCCCTAGGTAAGTCAATGGCCTAATGGGTGAGGCCTGGGAGCTTCTGGAGGAGGACCTTCTTCAAATTCCACCTCCACTTGATGGACGTTTGCAAGCTGCACCATCTGTGTTTGTTTTCTCATTTGATGGGAATGATCCACGTAGTTGTAGGCCGTATAATGAAGTCCTACCAACAAACCTACCGAGCCCTAGATGGTGACCAAAATAGCTTTGCCGAAACCCAGGATCGAACTAGGGTCCTTTAGATCTTCAGTCTAACGCTCTCCCAGCTGAGCTATTTCGGCACGTTTTGCAATGGAAAGTGCTCAAAAATTGCATTGTAATGACCAGTCAGGTCTACAGCTGGCCACACTGCACTACAGCTGACCTTCTGAGACAGTGAATCAATGTGAAGTGAACTTTTAAGCTTTGGATTAAAAAGTGAACTGTGATGAACTTTGCTCTCTTAAATGTTGTCCCACCCAAAGTAAGATAGAAAAAAAGTGAAAGTGTAACGTGTCGAGCAACCCAAGGCGGATTTGGTAATTGGTGAGATTGGCATGTCTTGGACACCGGGTTTCGCAAAGGAGCTGAGCTGAGAACCAACTGGCGGTGAGTTGGACCGAGGGGCAGGGAAAGATTCTTTACAGAGCTTGTACGCTGGGATTATCTGAAAGAGGCCTCTGTCCCTGAGATCGACAAATCCCACATCGTCATCCCGCCTGCAGTCTATGGACTTTGCTACAGATGACAATGAGGTCACAGAACTATCAAGAAGAACTGAGCTTGTTAGGTAAAGCCATGGAAGGGCAAGGATCCAAAGGAGACACCTGGACAGGGACTTGAACCCTGGACCCTCAGATTAAAAGTCTGATGCTCTTCCATCTGAGCTACCCAGGCAACAAGAGTCACGTGTTTGTCCTCTGGGCCACATATTGTCTTTCTTTTCTGTAAAAACGTGATCTCTTATCCTCTCATTTTACTGTAGGTACTGGTGAGGATTTGCAGTTAGATATTATTAAATCGTCATTTCAGACAAGAGCCAAGGGAAGGATTTCATTCTAGGGGAAACATGGCTAGGCTGTATTATGACGTGTGATCACCCAACCTACCAAGCCCTAGGTAAGTCAATGGCCTAATGGGTGAGGCCTGGGAGCTTCTGGAGGAGGACCTTCTTCAAATTCCACCTCCACTTGATGGACGTTTGCAAGCTGCACCATCTGTGTTTGTTTTCTCATTTGATGGGAATGATCCACGTAGTTGTAGGCCGTATAATGAAGTCCTACCAACAAACCTACCGAGCCCTAGATGGTGACCAAAATAGCTTTGCCGAAACCCAGGATCGAACTAGGGTCCTTTAGATCTTCAGTCTAACGCTCTCCCAGCTGAGCTATTTCGGCACATTTTGCAATGGAAAGTGCTCAAAAATTGCATTGTAATGACCAGTCAGGTCTACAGCTGGCCACACTGCACTACAGCTGACCTTCTGAGACAGTGAATCAATGTGAAGTGAACTTTTAAGCTTTGGATTAAAAAGTGAACTGTGATGAACTTTGCTCTCTTAAATGTTGTCCCACCCAAAGTAAGATAGAAAAAAAGTGAAAGTGTAACGTGTCGAGCAACCCAAGGCGGATTTGGTAATTGGTGAGATTGGCATGTCTTGGACACCGGGTTTCGCAAAGGAGCTGAGCTGAGAACCAACTGGCGGTGAGTTGGACCGAGGGGCAGGGAAAGATTCTTTACAGAGCTTGTACGCTGGGATTATCTGAAAGAGGCCTCTGTCCCTGAGATCGACAAATCCCACATCGTCACCCCGGCTGCAGTCTATGGACTTTGCTACAGATGACAATGAGGTCACAGAACTATCAAGAACAACTGAGCTTGTTAGGTAAAGCCATGGAAGGGCAAGGATCTAAAGGAGACACCTGGACAGGGACTTGAACCCTGGACCCTCAGATTAAAAGTCTGATGCTCTTCCATCTGAGCTACCCAGGCAACAAGAGTCACCTGTTTGTCCTCTGGGCCACATATTGTCTTTCTTTTCTGTAAAAACGTGATCTCTTATCCTCTCATTTTACTGTAGGTACTGGTGAGGATTTGCAGTTAGATATTATTAAATCGTCATTTCAGACAAGAGCCAAGGGAAGGATTTCATTCTAGGGGAAACATGGCTAGGCTGTATTATGACGTGTGATCACCCAACCTACCAAGCCCTAGGTAAGTCAATGGCATAATGGGTGAGGCCTGGGAGCTTCTGGAGGAGGACCTTCTTCAAATTCCACCTCCACTTGATGGACGTTTGCAAGCTGCACCATCTGTGTTTGTTTTCTCATTTGATGGGAATGATCCACGTAGTTGTAGGCCGTATAATGAAGTCCTACCAACAAACCTACCGAGCCCTAGATGGTGACCAAAATAGCTTTGCCGAAACCCAGGATCGAACTAGGGTCCTTTAGATCTTCAGTCTAACGCTCTCCCAGCTGAGCTATTTCGGCACATTTTGCAACGGAAAGTGCTCAAAAATTGCATTGTAATGACCAGCCAGGTCTACAGCTGGCCACACTGCACTACAGCTGACCTTCTGAGACAGTGAATCAATGTGAAGTGAACTTTTAAGCTTTGGATTAAAAAGTGAACTGTGATGAACTTTGCTCTCTTAAATGTTGTCCCACCCAAAGTAAGATAGAAAAAAAGTGAAAGTGTAACGTGTCGAGGAACCCAAGGCGGATTTGGTAATTGGTGAGATTGGCATGTCTTGGACACCGGGTTTCGCAAAGGAGCTGAGCTGAGAACCAACTGGCGGTGAGTTGGACCGAGGGGCAGGGAAAGATTCTTTACAGAGCTTGTACGCTGGGATTATCTGAAAGAGGCCTCTGTCCCTGAGATCGACAAATCCCACATCGTCATCCCGCCTGCAGTCTATGGACTTTGCTACAGATGACAATGAGGTCACAGAACTATCAAGAAGAACTGAGCTTGTTAGGTAAAGCCATGGAAGGGCAAGGATCCAAAGGAGACACCTGGACAGGGACTTGAACCCTGGACCCTCAGATTAAAAGTCTGATGCTCTTCCATCTGAGCTACCCAGGCAACAAGAGTCACGTGTTTGTCCTCTGGGCCACATATTGTCTTTCTTTTCTGTAAAAACGTGATCTCTTATCCTCTCATTTTACTGTAGGTACTGGTGAGGATTTGCAGTTAGATATTATTAAATCGTCATTTCAGACAAGAGCCAAGGGAAGGATTTCATTCTAGGGGAAACATGGCTAGGCTGTATTATGACGTGTGATCACCCAACCTACCAAGCCCTAGGTAAGTCAATGGCCTAATGGGTGAGGCCTGGGAGCTTCTGGAGGAGGACCTTCTTCAAATTCCACCTCCACTTGATGGACGTTTGCAAGCTGCACCATCTGTGTTTGTTTTCTCATTTGATGGGAATGATCCACGTAGTTGTAGGCCGTATAATGAAGTCCTACCAACAAACCTACCGAGCCCTAGATGGTGACCAAAATAGCTTTGCCGAAACCCAGGATCGAACTAGGGTCCTTTAGATCTTCAGTCTAACGCTCTCCCAGCTGAGCTATTTCGGCACGTTTTGCAATGGAAAGTGCTCAAAAATTGCATTGTAATGACCAGTCAGGTCTACAGCTGGCCACACTGCACTACAGCTGACCTTCTGAGACAGTGAATCAATGTGAAGTGAACTTTTAAGCTTTGGATTAAAAAGTGAACTGTGATGAACTTTGCTCTCTTAAATGTTGTCCCACCCAAAGTAAGATAGAAAAAAAGTGAAAGTGTAACGTGTCGAGCAACCCAAGGCGGATTTGGTAATTGGTGAGATTGGCATGTCTTGGACACCGGGTTTCGCAAAGGAGCTGAGCTGAGAACCAACTGGCGGTGAGTTGGACCGAGGGGCAGGGAAAGATTCTTTACAGAGCTTGTACGCTGGGATTATCTGAAAGAGGCCTCTGTCCCTGAGATCGACAAATCCCACATCGTCATCCCGCCTGCAGTCTATGGACTTTGCTACAGATGACAATGAGGTCACAGAACTATCAAGAACAACTGAGCTTGTTAGGTAAAGCCATGGAAGGGCAAGGATCCAAAGGAGACACCTGGACAGGGACTTGAACCCTGGACCCTCAGATTAAAAGTCTGATGCTCTTCCATCTGAGCTACCCAGGCAACAAGAGTCACGTGTTTGTCCTCTGGGCCACATATTGTCTTTCTTTTCTGTAAAAACGTGATCTCTTATCCTCTCATTTTACTGTAGGTACTGGTGAGGATTTGCAGTTAGATATTATTAAATCGTCATTTCAGACAAGAGCCAAGGGAAGGATTTCATTCTAGGGGAAACATGGCTAGGCTGTATTATGACGTGTGATCACCCAACCTACCAAGCCCTAGGTAAGTCAATGGCCTAATGGGTGAGGCCTGGGAGCTTCTGGAGGAGGACCTTCTTCAAATTCCACCTCCACTTGATGGACGTTTGCAAGCTGCACCATCTGTGTTTGTTTTCTCATTTGATGGGAATGATCCACGTAGTTGTAGGCCGTATAATGAAGTCCTACCAACAAACCTACCGAGCCCTAGATGGTGACCAAAATAGCTTTGCCGAAACCCAGGATCGAACTAGGGTCCTTTAGATCTTCAGTCTAACGCTCTCCCAGCTGAGCTATTTCGGCACATTTTGCAATGGAAAGTGCTCAAAAATTGCATTCTAATGACCAGTCAGGTCTACAGCTGGCCACACTGCACTACAGCTGACCTTCTGAGACAGTGAATCAATGTGAAGTGAACTTTTAAGCTTTGGATTAAAAAGTGAACTGTGATGAACTTTGCTCTCTTAAATGTTGTCCCACCCAAAGTAAGATAGAAAAAAAGTGAAAGTGTAACGTGTCGAGCAACCCAAGGCGGATTTGGTAATTGGTGAGATTGGCATGTCTTGGACACCGGGTTTCGCAAAGGAGCTGAGCTGAGAACCAACTGGCGGTGAGTTGGACCGAGGGGCAGGGAAAGATTCTTTACAGAGCTTGTACGCTGGGATTATCTGAAAGAGGCCTCTGTCCCTGAGATCGACAAATCCCACATCGTCACCCCGGCTGCAGTCTATGGACTTTGCTACAGATGACAATGAGGTCACAGAACTATCAAGAACAACTGAGCTTGTTAGGTAAAGCCATGGAAGGGCAAGGATCTAAAGGAGACACCTGGACAGGGACTTGAACCCTGGACCCTCAGATTAAAAGTCTGATGCTCTTCCATCTGAGCTACCCAGGCAACAAGAGTCACCTGTTTGTCCTCTGGGCCACATATTGTCTTTCTTTTCTGTAAAAACGTGATCTCTTATCCTCTCATTTTACTGTAGGTACTGGTGAGGATTTGCAGTTAGATATTATTAAATCGTCATTTCAGACAAGAGCCAAGGGAAGGATTTCATTCTAGGGGAAACATGGCTAGGCTGTATTATGACGTGTGATCACCCAACCTACCAAGCCCTAGGTAAGTCAATGGCATAATGGGTGAGGCCTGGGAGCTTCTGGAGGAGGACCTTCTTCAAATTCCACCTCCACTTGATGGACGTTTGCAAGCTGCACCATCTGTGTTTGTTTTCTCATTTGATGGGAATGATCCACGTAGTTGTAAGCCGTATAATGAAGTCCTACCAACAAACCTACCGAGCCCTAGATGGTGACCAAAATAGCTTTGCCGAAACCCAGGATCGAACTAGGGTCCTTTAGATCTTCAGTCTAACGCTCTCCCAGCTGAGCTATTTCGGCACATTTTGCAACGGAAAGTGCTCAAAAATTGCATTGTAATGACCAGCCAGGTCTACAGCTGGCCACACTGCACTACAGCTGACCTTCTGAGACAGTGAATCAATGTGAAGTGAACTTTTAAGCTTTGGATTAAAAAGTGAACTGTGATGAACTTTGCTCTCTTAAATGTTGTCCCACCCAAAGTAAGATAGAAAAAAAGTGAAAGTGTAACGTGTCGAGGAACCCAAGGCGGATTTGGTAATTGGTGAGATTGGCATGTCTTGGACACCGGGTTTCGCAAAGGAGCTGAGCTGAGAACCAACTGGCGGTGAGTTGGACCGAGGGGCAGGGAAAGATTCTTTACAGAGCTTGTACGCTGGGATTATCTGAAAGAGGCCTCTGTCCCTGAGATCGACAAATCCCACATCGTCATCCCGCCTGCAGTCTATGGACTTTGCTACAGATGACAATGAGGTCACAGAACTATCAAGAAGAACTGAGCTTGTTAGGTAAAGCCATGGAAGGGCAAGGATCCAAAGGAGACACCTGGACAGGGACTTGAACCCTGGACCCTCAGATTAAAAGTCTGATGCTCTTCCATCTGAGCTACCCAGGCAACAAGAGTCACGTGTTTGTCCTCTGGGCCACATATTGTCTTTCTTTTCTGTAAAAACGTGATCTCTTATCCTCTCATTTTACTGTAGGTACTGGTGAGGATTTGCAGTTAGATATTATTAAATCGTCATTTCAGACAAGAGCCAAGGGAAGGATTTCATTCTAGGGGAAACATGGCTAGGCTGTATTATGACGTGTGATCACCCAACCTACCAAGCCCTAGGTAAGTCAATGGCATAATGGGTGAGGCCTGGGAGCTTCTGGAGGAGGACCTTCTTCAAATTCCACCTCCACTTGATGGACGTTTGCAAGCTGCACCATCTGTGTTTGTTTTCTCATTTGATGGGAATGATCCACGTAGTTGTAGGCCGTATAATGAAGTCCTACCAACAAACCTACCGAGCCCTAGATGGTGACCAAAATAGCTTTGCCGAAACCCAGGATCGAACTAGGGTCCTTTAGATCTTCAGTCTAACGCTCTCCCAGCTGAGCTATTTCGGCACGTTTTGCAATGGAAAGTGCTCAAAAATTGCATTGTAATGACCAGTCAGGTCTACAGCTGGCCACACTGCACTACAGCTGACCTTCTGAGACAGTGAATCAATGTGAAGTGAACTTTTAAGCTTTGGATTAAAAAGTGAACTGTGATGAACTTTGCTCTCTTAAATGTTGTCCCACCCAAAGTAAGATAGAAAAAAAGTGAAAGTGTAACGTGTCGAGCAACCCAAGGCGGATTTGGTAATTGGTGAGATTGGCATGTCTTGGACACCGGGTTTCGCAAAGGAGCTGAGCTGAGAACCAACTGGCGGTGAGTTGGACCGAGGGGCAGGGAAAGATTCTTTACAGAGCTTGTACGCTGGGATTATCTGAAAGAGGCCTCTGTCCCTGAGATCGACAAATCCCACATCGTCATCCCGCCTGCAGTCTATGGACTTTGCTACAGATGACAATGAGGTCACAGAACTATCAAGAAGAACTGAGCTTGTTAGGTAAAGCCATGGAAGGGCAAGGATCCAAAGGAGACACCTGGACAGGGACTTGAACCCTGGACCCTCAGATTAAAAGTCTGATGCTCTTCCATCTGAGCTACCCAGGCAACAAGAGTCACGTGTTTGTCCTCTGGGCCACATATTGTCTTTCTTTTCTGTAAAAACGTGATCTCTTATCCTCTCATTTTACTGTAGGTACTGGTGAGGATTTGCAGTTAGATATTATTAAATCGTCATTTCAGACAAGAGCCAAGGGAAGGATTTCATTCTAGGGGAAACATGGCTAGGCTGTATTATGACGTGTGATCACCCAACCTACCAAGCCCTAGGTAAGTCAATGGCATAATGGGTGAGGCCTGGGATCTTCTGGAGGAGGACCTTCTTCAAATTCCACCTCCACTTGATGGACGTTTGCAAGCTGCACCATCTGTGTTTGTTTTCTCATTTGATGGGAATGATCCACGTAGTTGTAGGCCGTATAATGAAGTCCTACCAACAAACCTACCGAGCCCTAGATGGTGACCAAAACAGCTTTGCCGAAACCCAGGATCGAACTAGGGTCCTTTAGATCTTCAGTCTAACGCTCTCCCAGCTGAGCTATTTCGGCACGTTTTGCAATGGAAAGTGCTCAAAAATTGCATTCTAATGACCAGTCAGGTCTACAGCTGGCCACACTGCACTACAGCTGACCTTCTGAGACAGTGAATCAATGTGAAGTGAACTTTTAAGCTTTGGATTAAAAAGTGAACTGTGATGAACTTTGCTCTCTTAAATGTTGTCCCACCCAAAGTAAGATAGAAAAAAAGTGAAAGTGTAACGTGTCGAGCAACCCAAGGCGGATTTGGTAATTGGTGAGATTGGCATGTCTTGGACACCGGGTTTCGCAAAGGAGCTGAGCTGAGAACCAACTGGCGGTGAGTTGGACCGAGGGGCAGGGAAAGATTCTTTACAGAGCTTGTACGCTGGGATTATCTGAAAGAGGCCTCTGTCCCTGAGATCGACAAATCCCACATCGTCATCCCGCCTGCAGTCTATGGACTTTGCTACAGATGACAATGAGGTCACAGAACTATCAAGAACAACTGAGCTTGTTAGGTAAAGCCATGGAAGGGCAAGGATCCAAAGGAGACACCTGGACAGGGACTTGAACCCTGGACCCTCAGATTAAAAGTCTGATGCTCTTCCATCTGAGCTACCCAGGCAACAAGAGTCACGTGTTTGTCCTCTGGGCCACATATTGTCTTTCTTTTCTGTAAAAACGTGATCTCTTATCCTCTCATTTTACTGTAGGTACTGGTGAGGATTTGCAGTTAGATATTATTAAATCGTCATTTCAGACAAGAGCCAAGGGAAGGATTTCATTCTAGGGGAAACATGGCTAGGCTGTATTATGACGCGTGATCACCCAACCTACCAAGCCCTAGGTAAGTCAATGGTATAATGGGTGAGGCTTGGGAACTTCTGGAGGAGGACCTTCTTCAAATTCCACCTCCACTTGATGGACGTTTGCAAGCTGCACCATCTGTGTTTGTTTTCTCATTTGATGGGAATGATCCACGTAGTTGTAGGCCGTATAATGAAGTCCTACCAACAAACCTACCGAGCCCTAGATGGTGACCAAAATAGCTTTGCCGAAACCCAGGATCGAACTAGGGTCCTTTAGATCTTCAGTCTAACGCTCTCCCAGCTGAGTTATTTCGGCACATTTTGTAATGGAAAGTGCTCAAAAATTGCATTGTAATGACCAGTCAGGTCTACAGCTGGCCACACTGCACTACAGCTGACCTTCTGAGACAGTGAATCAATGTGAAGTGAACTTTTAAGCTTTGGATTAAAAAGTGAACTGTGATGAACTTTGCTCTCTTAAATGTTGTCCCACCCAAAGTAAGATAAAATCAAAATCAAATCAAATCACTTTTATTGTCACATCACATGTGCAGGTACACTGGTACAGTACATGTGAGTGAAATTCTTGTGTGCGAGCTTCACAAGCAACAGAGTTGTGCAAAATACAATAACGTAAAACAAGCAAAATATAAAAATGGCTAATCTAAAAAGTAATAAATATATGTACAATATGTAAAGGTATATACATTACTGAATGTGTGTACTAAATATGTTTTTCTACGTGTGTGTGTTTGAGTGTGTATATAGTATGTATATACATGTTTTACAAATGAAATAAAGTAAACAATAAAATAAGATATATAAAATATACAGAGGTTGGTATGTGCAAAACAGTGGTATTTATATACAGTATGGAGTGCATAATGTTGAAGTTCCAGTAGTGAGGGTGAGGTGTCTATGACGTGTTCAGCAGTCTGATGGCCTGATGGAAAAAGCTGTCTCTCAGTCTGCTGGTACGGGACCGGATGCTGCAGAACCTCCTTCCTGATGGAAGTAGTCTGAACAGTTTATGGCTGGGGTGACTGGAGTCCTTGATGATCCTCTCCGCTTTCCTCAGGCACCGCTTCCTGTAGATGTCTTGGAGGGAGGGAAGCTCACCTCCAATTATCCGTTCAGAGCACCGCACTACTCTCTGGAGAGCTTTGCGGTTGTGAGCGGTGCTGTTGCCGTACCAGGTGGTGATGCATCCAGTGAGGATGCTCTCAATGGCACAGCGATAGAAGGTCCTGAGGATGCGGGGGCTCATGCCGAATCTCTTCAGTCTCCTGAGAAAGAAGAGGCGCTGCTGCGCCTTCTTCACTGTTTTGTTTATGTGTACTGACCACGTAAGATCCTCAGCCAGATGTACACCAAGGAAGCGGAAGCTGCTCACTCTCTCCACAGCAGCGCCGTTGATGGTGATGGGGGTGTGTACTCCTCTGCACCTCCGGAAGTCCACTATCAACTCCTTTGTCTTTGCGACGTTGAGGGTGAGATGGTTGTCTTGACACCAGTGGGTCAGGGCGCTGACCTCCTCCCTGTAGGCCGTCTCATCACCGTTGGTAATAAGACCCACCACTGTAGTGTCGTCCGCAAACTTCACAATGATGTTGGAGTTTCTAGTGGCCGTGCAGTCGTAGGTGTAGAGTGAGTACAGGAGAGGGCTCAGTACACACCCCTGTGGAGCACCAGTGTTCAGTGTGATGGGGGATGAGGTGGTGCTGCCCAGTCTGACCACTTGGCGTCTGTCAGACAGGAAGTTAAGGATCCAGCTGCAGAGGGAGCTGCTCAGTCCTAGATCCTGCAGTTTCCTGTCCAGCTTCGAGGGAACGATGGTGTTGAATGCTGAGCTGTAATCTACAAACAGCATTCTCACATACGTGTCTCTCTTCTCCAGGTGTGACAGGGCAGCATGGAGTGTCAGGGCTATGGCATCATCAGTGGACCTGTTGTGGCGGTATGCGAACTGTAGAGGGTCCAGTGAGTCGGGTAGTGCAGAGCAAACGAAGTCCCTGACCAGCTTCTCGAAGCATTTGCTCACGATGGGGGTCAGGGCTACGGGTCGCCAGTCATTCAATGAGGAGATGGTGGAGGATTTGGGTACAGGGACGATGGTGGCCATTTTGAAGCAGGCTGGGACTACAGACAGAGAGAGGGAAAGGTTGAAGATGTGTGTAAACACTCCAGCCAGCTGAGCCGCGCATGACTTGAGGACGCGGCCGGGAATCCCGTCCGGACCAGTAGCTTTGCGTGCGTTCACCCTCCTGAAGCACTTCCGCACATCCTCCTCAGACACAGTGTGCGCACTGACGTCATCCGCGGTGCGCACACTGTCCGGTCTCGTGGTGTTCGCTGTGTCGAATCTAGCGTAGAATACGTTTAGATCCTCACACAGAGAGGCCGTGGTCTGCGGTGTGCTGGTTTTCCCTCTAAAGTCTGTGATCGTGTTTAGTCCCTGCCACATACTCCGAGGGTTGTCAAACTGTTGCTCCACCTTGTCCCTGTACTCACGTTTGGCTGCTTTGATCGTCTTCCGGAGTTGGTGATGTGCGTGTTTGTAGTCCGATGTGTTCGCGGAGGCAAAAGCGGTGCTCCGTGCCGCCAGTGCTGTGCGAACATCTCTGTTAATCCAGGGTTTTTGATTTGGGAAGGATTTAACTGTTCTGGATGGGACGACATCTTCCACGCATTTTCTGATGAATCCGCAGACTGAGTCTGTGTACTCATCAATGTCTTTAGCAGCCACGTGAAACATTTCCCAGTCCGCGTGATCAAAACAGTCCCGCAGCGTAGACTCCGATTGGTCCGACCACCGGTGCACCGCCCTCAGGGTTGGAGCTTCCTGTTTCAGCTTCTGCCTGTAGGCGGGCAGGAGCAGGATGGAGCGGTGATCTGATTGGCCGAATGGGGCGCGGGGGAGGGCTTTGTATGCATCCCGGAAAGAGGTGTAGCAGTGGTCAAGAAGCCGGTCTCCACGAGTGCTGAAATGGATGTGTTGGTGGAGTTTTTGTGAGACTTTCTTCAGGTTACCCTTATTAAAGTCCCCGGTCGTGATAAACGCCGCCTCTGGGTGTGCGGTTTCCTCACTGCTGATCGCGCTGTACAGTTCCCTGAGTGCTCGGTCAGTGTCGGCTTGTGGGGGAATGTAAACAGCCGTAATAATCACTGCTGTGAATTCCCTCGGTAGCCAGAATGGCCGGCACTTAATCATCAGGTACTCCAGGTCCGGTGAGCAGAAAGATTTGACCGGGTGCACGTTCGCATAATCACACCAGCTGTTGTTGATCATGAAACATACACCACCGCCTCTGCTTTTCCCAGTAAGCTCCTGTGACCTGTCCGCGCGGTGCACAGAGAACCCCGGTAGTTGTATTGCGGAGTCCGGTACCTTGTCCGATAGCCAGGTTTCTGTGAGGCAGATCACGCAGCAGTCCCGCATCTCTCGCTGGAATGAGATCCGTGCCCGAAGCTCGCACAGCTTGTTCTCCAGAGACTGCACATTAGCCAGTAATAAACTGGGTAACGGTGGTCTGTTAGTGCGCCGTCTCAGTCGAACCAGAACGCCAGATCTTCTCCCTCTGCGTCGGCGTTTGCGGCCTCCACGGGCCCAGAACAAAGGCGTCTCAGGTGAGATGAATGGGGGGTCTGCAAACGGAGGGTCCGTGTTGCAAAACTTGAACTCCGGAAAGTGATGAGAAAGTCCATCTTTTATGTCCAGTAAGGTTTGTCGGTCGTACACAAGGAGACATGTGCTACTCGTGAAAAAATAAAGAAAAAGTAAAATTAAACACAAAAAACAGCTGTTGCTTGGGGGAGCTCGCGACGAGGCTGCCATACTCGGCGCCATCTTGGTACTACAAGATAGATAGATAGAAAAAAAGTGAAAGTGTAACGTGTCGAGCAACCCAAGGCGGATTTGGTAATTGGTGAGATTGGCATGTCTTGGACACCGGGTTTCGCAAAGGAGCTGAGCTGAGAACCAACTGGCGGTGAGTTGGACCGAGGGGCAGGGAAAGATTCTTTACAGAGCTTGTACGCTGGGATTATCTGAAAGAGGCCTCTGTCCCTGAGATCGACAAATCCCACATCGTCATCCCGCCTGCAGTCTATGGACTTTGCTACAGATGACAATGAGGTCACAGAACTATCAAGAACAACTGAGCTTGTTAGGTAAAGCCATGGAAGGGCAAGGATCCAAAGGAGACACCTGGACAGGGACTTGAACCCTGGACCCTCAGATTAAAAGTCTGATGCTCTTCCATCTGAGCTACCCAGGCAACAAGAGTCACGTGTTTGTCCTCTGGGCCACATATTGTCTTTCTTTTCTGTAAAAACGTGATCTCTTATCCTCTCATTTTACTGTAGGTACTGGTGAGGATTTGCAGTTAGATATTATTAAATCGTCATTTCAGACAAGAGCCAAGGGAAGGATTTCATTCTAGGGGAAACATGGCTAGGCTGTATTATGACGCGTGATCACCCAACCTACCAAGCCCTAGGTAAGTCAATGGCATAATGGGTGAGGCCTGGGAGCTTCTGGAGGAGGACCTTCTTCAAATTCCACCTCCACTTGATGGACGTTTGCAAGCTGCACCATCTGTGTTTGTTTTCTCATTTGATGGGAATGATCCACGTAGTTGTAGGCCGTATAATGAAGTCCTACCAACAAACCTACCGAGCCCTAGATGGTGACCAAAATAGCTTTGCCGAAACCCAGAATCGAACTAGGGTCCTTTAGATCTTCAGTCTAACGCTCTCCCAGCTGAGCTATTTCGGCACATTTTGCAACGGAAAGTGCTCAAAAATTGCATTGTAATGACCAGCCAGGTCTGCAGCTGGCCACACTGCACTACAGCTGACCTTCTGAGACAGTGAATCAATGTGAAGGGAACTTTTAAGCTTTGGATTAAAAAGTGAACTGTGATGAACTTTGCTCTCTTAAATGTTGTCCCACCCAAAGTAAGATAGAAAAAAAGTGAAAGTGTAACGTGTCGAGCAACCCAAGGCGGATTTGGTAATTGGTGAGATTGGCATGTCTTGGACACCGGGTTTCGCAAAGGAGCTGAGCTGAGAACCAACTGGCGGTGAGTTGGACCGAGGGGCAGGGAAAGATTCTTTACAGAGCTTGTACGCTGGGATTATCTGAAAGAGGCCTCTGTCCCTGAGATCGACAAATCCCACATCGTCACCCCGCCTGCAGTCTATGGACTTTGCTACAGATGACAATGAGGTCACAGAACTATCAAGAACAACTGAGCTTGTTAGGTAAAGCCATGGAAGGGCAAGGATCCAAAGGAGACACCTGGACAGGGACTTGAACCCTGGACCCTCAGATTAAAAGTCTGATGCTCTTCCATCTGAGCTACCCAGGCAACAAGAGTCACGTGTTTATCCTCTGGGCCACATATTGTCTTTCTTTTCTGTAAAAACGTGATCTCTTATCCTCTCATTTTACTGTAGGTACTGGTGAGGATTTGCAGTTAGATATTATTAAATCGTCATTTCAGACAAGAGCCAAGGGAAGGATTTCATTCTAGGGGAAACATGGCTAGGCTGTATTATGACGTGTGATCACCCAACCTACCAAGCCCTAGGTAAGTCAATGGTATAATGGGTGAGGCCTGGGAGCTTCTGGAGGAGGACCTTCTTCAAATTCCACCTCCACTTGATGGACGTTTGCAAGCTGCACCATCTGTGTTTCTTTTCTCATTTGATGGGAATGATGCACGTAGTTGTAGGCCGTATAATGAAGTCCTACCAACAAACCTACCGAGCCCTAGATGGTGACCAAAATAGCTTTGCCGAAACCCAGGATCGAACTAGGGTCCTTTAGATCTTCAGTCTAACGCTCTCCCAGCTGAGCTATTTCGGCACATTTTGCAACGGAAAGTGCTCAAAAATTGCATTGTAATGACCAGCCAGGTCTGCAGCTGGCCACACTGCACTACAGCTGACCTTCTGAGACAGTGAATCAATGTGAAGTGAACTTTTAAGCTTTGGATTAAAAAGTGAACTGTGATGAACTTTGCTCTCTTAAATGTTGTCCCACCCAAAGTAAGATAGAAAAAAAGTGAAAGTGTAACGTGTCGAGCAACCCAAGGCGGATTTGGTAATTGGTGAGATTGGCATGTCTTGGACACCGGGTTTCGCAAAGGAGCTGAGCTGAGAACCAACTGGCGGTGAGTTGGACCGAGGGGCAGGGAAAGATTCTTTACAGAGCTTGTACGCTGGGATTATCTGAAAGAGGCCTCTGTCCCTGAGATCGACAAATCCCACATCGTCATCCCGCCTGCAGTCTATGGATTTTGCTACAGATGACAATGAGGTCACAGAACTATCAAGAACAACTGAGCTTGTTAGGTAAAGCCATGGAAGGGCAAGGATCCAAAGGAGACACCTGGACAGGGACTTGAACCCTGGACCCTCAGATTAAAAGTCTGATGCTCTTCCATCTGAGCTACCCAGGCAACAAGAGTCACGTGTTTGTCCTCTGGGCCACATATTGTCTTTCTTTTCTGTAAAAACGTGATCTCTTATCCTCTCATTTTACTGTAGGTACTGGTGAGGATTTGCAGTTAGATATTATTAAATCGTCATTTCAGACAAGAGCCAAGGGAAGGATTTCATTCTAGGGGAAACATGGCTAGGCTGTATTATGACGTGTGATCACCCAACCTACCAAGCCCTAGGTAAGTCAATGGTATAATGGGTGAGGCCTGGGAGCTTCTGGAGGAGGACCTTCTTCAAATTCCACCTCCACTTGATGGACGTTTGCAAGCTGCACCATCTGTGTTTGTTTTCTCATTTGATGGGAATGATCCACGTAGTTGTAGGCCGTATAATGAAGTCCTACCAACAAACCTACCGAGCCCTAGATGGTGACCAAAATAGCTTTGCCGAAACCCAGGATCGAACTAGGGTCCTTTAGATCTTCAGTCTAACGCTCTCCCAGCTGAGCTATTTCGGCACATTTTGCAACGGAAAGTGCTCAAAATTTGCATTGTAATGACCATTCAGGTCTCCAGCTGGCCACACTGCACTACAGCTGACCTTCTGAGACAGTGAATCAATGTGAAGTGAACTTTTAAGCTTTGGATTAAAAAGTGAACTGTGATGAACTTTGCTCTCTTAAATGTTGTCCCACCCAAAGTAAGATAGAAAAAAAGTGAAAGTGTAACGTGTCGAGCAACCCAAGGCGGATTTGGTAATTGGTGAGATTGGCATGTCTTGGACACCGGGTTTCGCAAAGGAGCTGAGCTGAGAACCAACTGGCGGTGAGTTGGACCGAGGGGCAGGGAAAGATTCTTTACAGAGCTTGTACGCTGGGATTATCTGAAAGAGGCCTCTGTGCCTGAGATCGACAAATCCCACATAGTCATCCCGCCTGCAGTCTATGGATTTTGCTACAGATGACAATGAGGTCACAGAACTATCAAGAAGAACTGAGCTTGTTAGGTAAAGCCATGGAAGGGCAAGGATCCAAAGGAGACACCTGGACAGGGACTTGAACCCTGGACCCTCAGATTAAAAGTCTGATGCTCTTCCATCTGAGCTACCCAGGCAACAAGAGTCACGTGTTTGTCCTCTGGGCCACATATTGTCTTTCTTTTCTGTAAAAACGTGATCTCTTATCCTCTCATTTTACTGTAGGTACTGGTGAGGATTTGCAGTTAGATATTATTAAATCGTCATTTCAGACAAGAGCCAAGGGAAGGATTTCATTCTAGGGGAAACATGGCTAGGCTGTATTATGACGCGTGATCACCCAACCTACCAAGCCCTAGGTAAGTCAATGGTATAATGGGTGAGGCTTGGGAACTTCTGGAGGAGGACCTTCTTCAAATTCCACCTCCACTTGATGGACGTTTGCAAGCTGCACCATCTGTGTTTGTTTTCTCATTTGATGGGAATGATCCACGTAGTTGTAGGCCGTATAATGAAGTCCTACCAACAAACCTACCGAGCCCTAGATGGTGACCAAAATAGCTTTGCCGAAACCCAGGATCGAACTAGGGTCCTTTAGATCTTCAGTCTAACGCTCTCCCAGCTGAGTTATTTCGGCACATTTTGTAATGGAAAGTGCTCAAAAATTGCATTGTAATGACCAGTCAGGTCTACAGCTGGCCACACTGCACTACAGCTGACCTTCTGAGACAGTGAATCAATGTGAAGTGAACTTTTAAGCTTTGGATTAAAAAGTGAACTGTGATGAACTTTGCTCTCTTAAATGTTGTCCCACCCAAAGTAAGATAGAAAAAAAGTGAAAGTGTAACGTGTCGAGCAACCCAAGGCGGATTTGGTAATTGGTGAGATTGGCATGTCTTGGACACCGGGTTTCGCAAAGGAGCTGAGCTGAGAACCAACTGGCGGTGAGTTGGACCGAGGGGCAGGGAAAGATTCATTACAGAGCTTGTACGCTGGGATTATCTGAAAGAGGCCTCTGTCCCTGAGATCGACAAATCCCACATCGTCATCCCGCCTGCAGTCTATGGACTTTGCTACAGATGACAATGAGGTCACAGAACTATCAAGAACAACTGAGCTTGTTAGGTAAAGCCATGGAAGGGCAAGGATCCAAAGGAGACACCTGGACAGGGACTTGAACCCTGGACCCTCAGATTAAAAGTCTGATGCTCTTCCATCTGAGCTACCCAGGTAACAAGAGTCACGTGTTTGTCCTCTGGGCCACATATTGTCTTTCTTTTCTGTAAAAACGTGATCTCTTATACTCTCATTTTACTGTAGGTACTGGTGAGGATTTGCAGTTAGATATTATTAAATCGTCATTTCAGACAAGAGCCAAGGGAAGGATTTCATTCTAGGGGAAACATGGCTAGGCTGTATTATGACGTGTGATCACCCAACCTACCAAGCCCTAGGTAAGTCAATGGTATAATGGGTGAGGCTTGGGAGCTTTTGGAGGAGGACCTTCTTCAAATTCCACCTCCACTTGATGGACGTTTGCAAGCTGCACCATCTGTGTTTCTTTTCTCATTTGATGGGAATGATGCACGTAGTTGTAGGCGGTATAATGAAGTCCTACCAACAAACCTACCGAGCCCTAGATGGTGACCAAAATAGCTTTGCCGAAACCCAGGATCGAACTAGGGTCCTTTAGATCTTCAGTCTAACGCTCTCCCAGCTGAGCTATTTCGGCACATTTTGCAACAGAAAGTGCTCAAAATTTGCATTGTAATGACCATTCAGGTCTACAGCTGGCCACACTGCACTACAGCTGACCTTCTGAGACAGTGAATCAATGTGAAGTGAACTTTTAAGCTTTGGATTAAAAAGTGAACTGTGATGAACTTTGCTCTCTTAAATGTTGTCCCACCCAAAGTAAGATAGAAAAAAAGTGAAAGTGTAACGTGTCGAGCAACCCAAGGCGGATTTGGTAATTGGTGAGATTGGCATGTCTTGGACACCGGGTTTCGCAAAGGAGCTGAGCTGAGAACCAACTGGCGGTGAGTTGGACCGAGGGGCAGGGAAAGATTCTTTACAGAGCTTGTATGCTGGGATTATCTGAAAGAGGCCTCTGTCCCTGAGATCGACAAATCCCACATCGTCACCCCGCCTGCAGTCTATGGACTTTGCTACAGATGACAATGAGGTCACAGAACTATGAAGAACAACTGAGCTTGTTAGGTAAAGCCATGGAAGGGCAAGGATCCAAAGGAGACACCTGGACAGGGACTTGAACCCTGGACCCTCAGATTAAAAGTCTGATGCTCTTCCATCTGAGCTACCCAGGCAACAAGAGTCACGTGTTTGTCCTCTGGGCCACATATTGTCTTTCTTTTCTGTAAAAACGTGATCTCTTATCCTCTCATTTTACTGTAGGTACTGGTGAGGATTTGCAGTTAGATATTATTAAATCGTCATTTCAGACAAGAGCCAAGGGAAGGATTTCATTCTAGGGGAAACATGGCTAGGCTGTATTATGACGTGTGATCACCCAACCTACCAAGCCCTAGGTAAGTCAATGGTATAATGGGTGAGGCTTGGGAACTTCTGGAGGAGGACCTTCTTCAAATTCCACCTCCACTTGATGGACGTTTGCAAGCTGCACCATCTGTGTTTGTTTTCTCATTTGATGGGAATGATCCACGTAGTTGTAGGCCGTATAATGAAGTCCTACCAACAAACCTACCGAGCCCTAGATGGTGACCAAAATAGCTTTGCCGAAACCCAGGATCGAACTAGGGTCCTTTAGATCTTCAGTCTAACGCTCTCCCAGCTGAGCTATTTCGGCACATTTTGGAATGGAAAGTCTCCAGAAATTGCATTCTAATGACCAGTCAGGTCTACAGCTGGCCACACTGCACTACAGCTGACCTTCTGAGACAGTGGATCAATGTGAAGTGAACTTTTAAGCTTTGGATTAAAAGTGAACTGTGATGAACTTTGCTCTCTTAAATGTTGTCCCACCCAAAGTAAGATAGAAAAAAAGTGAAAGTGTAACGTGTCGAGTAACCCAAGGCGGATTTGGTAATTGGTGAGATTGGCATGTCTTGGACACCGGGTTTCGCAACGGAGCTGAGCTGAGAACCAACTGGCGGTGAGTTGGACCGAGGGGCAGGGAAAGATTCTTTACAGAGCTTGTACGCTGGGATTATCTGAAAGAGGCCTCTGTCCCTGAGATCGACAAATCCCACATCGTCATCCCGCCTGCAGTCTATGGATTTTGCTACAGATGACAATGAGGTCACAGAACTATCAAGAAGAACTGAGCTTGTTAGGTAAAGCCATGGAAGGGCAAGGATCCAAAGGAGACACCTGGACAGGGACTTGAACCCTGGACCCTCAGATTAAAAGTCTGATGCTCTTCCATCTGAGCTACCCAGGCAACAAGAGTCACATGTTTGTCCTCTGGGCCACATATTGTCTTTCTTTTCTGTAAAAACGTGATCTCTTATCCTCTCATTTTACTGTAGGTACTGGTGAGGATTTGCAGTTAGATATTTTTAAATCGTCATTTCAGACAAGAGCCAAGGGAAGGATTTCATTCTAGGGGAAACATGGCTAGGCTGTATTATGACGCGTGATCACCCAACCTACCAAGCCCTAGGTAAGTCAATGGTATAATGGGTGAGGCTTGGGAACTTCTGGAGGAGGACCTTCTTCAAATTCCACCTCCACTTGATGGACGTTTGCAAGCTGCACCATCTGTGTTTGTTTTCTCATTTGATGGGAATGATCCACGTAGTTGTAGGCCGTATAATGAAGTCCTACCAACAAACCTACCGAGCCCTAGATGGTGACCAAAATAGCTTTGCCGAAACCCAGGATCGAACTAGGGTCCTTTAGATCTTCAGTCTAACGCTCTCCCAGCTGAGTTATTTCGGCACATTTTGTAATGGAAAGTGCTCAAAAATTGCATTGTAATGACCAGTCAGGTCTACAGCTGGCCACACTGCACTACAGCTGACCTTCTGAGACAGTGAATCAATGTGAAGTGAACTTTTAAGCTTTGGATTAAAAAGTGAACTGTGATGAACTTTGCTCTCTTAAATGTTGTCCCACCCAAAGTAAGATAGAAAAAAAGTGAAAGTGTAACGTGTCGAGCAACCCAAGGCGGATTTGGTAATTGGTGAGATTGGCATGTCTTGGACACCGGGTTTCGCAAAGGAGCTGAGCTGAGAACCAACTGGCGGTGAGTTGGACCGAGGGGCAGGGAAAGATTCATTACAGAGCTTGTACGCTGGGATTATCTGAAAGAGGCCTCTGTCCCTGAGATCGACAAATCCCACATCGTCATCCCGCCTGCAGTCTATGGACTTTGCTACAGATGACAATGAGGTCACAGAACTATCAAGAACAACTGAGCTTGTTAGGTAAAGCCATGGAAGGGCAAGGATCCAAAGGAGACACCTGGACAGGGACTTGAACCCTGGACCCTCAGATTAAAAGTCTGATGCTCTTCCATCTGAACTACCCAGGTAACAAGAGTCACGTGTTTGTCCTCTGGGCCACATATTGTCTTTCTTTTCTGTAAAAACGTGATCTCTTATACTCTCATTTTACTGTAGGTACTGGTGAGGATTTGCAGTTAGATATTATTAAATCGTCATTTCAGACAAGAGCCAAGGGAAGGATTTCATTCTAGGGGAAACATGGCTAGGCTGTATTATGACGTGTGATCACCCAACCTACCAAGCCCTAGGTAAGTCAATGGTATAATGGGTGAGGCTTGGGAGCTTCTGGAGGAGGACCTTCTTCAAATTCCACCTCCACTTGATGGACGTTTGCAAGCTGCACCATCTGTGTTTGTTTTCTCATTTGATGGGAATGATGCACGTAGTTGTAGGCGGTATAATGAAGTCCTACCAACAAACCTACCGAGCCCTAGATGGTGACCAAAATAGCTTTGCCGAAACCCAGGATCGAACTAGGGTCCTTTAGATCTTCAGTCTAACGCTCTCCCAGCTGAGCTATTTCGGCACATTTTGCAACAGAAAGTGCTCAAAAATTGCATTGTAATGACCATTCAGGTCTACAGCTGGCCACACTGCACTACAGCTGACCTTCTGAGACAGTGAATCAATGTGAAGTGAACTTTTAAGCTTTGGATTAAAAAGTGAACTGTGATGAACTTTGCTCTCTTAAATGTTGTCCCACCCAAAGTAAGATAGAAAAAAAGTGAAAGTGTAACGTGTCGAGAAACCCAAGGCGGATTTGGTAATTGGTGAGATTGGCATGTCTTGGACACCGGGTTTCGCAAAGGAGCTGAGCTGAGAACCAACTGGCGGTGAGTTGGACCGAGGGGCAGGGAAAGATTCTTTACAGAGCTTGTACGCTGGGATTATCTGAAAGAGGCCTCTGTCCCTGAGATCGACAAATCCCACATCGTCATCCCGCCTGCAGTCTATGGACTTTGCTACAGATGACAATGAGGTCACAGAACTATCAAGAACAACTGAGCTTGTTAGGTAAAGCCATGGAAGGGCAAGGATCCAAAGGAGACACCTGGACAGGGACTTGAACCCTGGACCATCTGTGTTTGTTTTCTCATTTGATGGGAATGATCCACGTAGTTGTAGGACGTATAATGAAGTCCTACCAACAAACCTACCAAGCCCTAGATGGTGACCAAAATAGCCGAAACCCAGGATCGAAATAGGGTCCTGTAGATCTTCAGTCTAAAATGTTGTCCCACCCAAAGTACGATAGATAAAAAGTTAAAGTGTGACGTGTCGAGAAACCCAAGGTGGATGTTTGCAAGCTGCTGGACTTTGCTTCAAATGTCAAGGTCATAAAAAGTTGTGTGCTGCCTTTGTCAGTTTTTGTTGGTGAAGCGTGAAGTATATGCTGAAGAGCATAAAAATGTGGACGGGTCTGCCGTGGTTTGTTTACAGTAATGTATTGTGTAAGTACTATTGATGTATGGGTGTAATGTAAAATGTAAAATCCATAAATTTACTTAACTTACTTCTGTCATACAAAATATTTGTAAAGCGGATTCTGACTCATTATTTATATTACATGCGCACACACACCAAATCAAAACATTTGTGACTCTTTGTAAAATGTTTATAAAAACATTTGCAAACACTATACATCCATATTTTATTCACATTAGAACACAGAAAACAATACCAATATTAGAATTTAGAAGAAGAAATTTTACTGTTTCATGAAAAATATGACTTCATTTTCAATTTAATGGCAGCATTACATCTCAAGTGAATTTCCAGGAAAGGCAGGAAAATAAGGTGTTGCTAGAAGAAACAGCTAGGCTTAATTCGCATCTACTAAATTATAGACCAATTTCAAAATAATGTTGTGTAAAAAAAGTAAATAAATTGAATAATTAATCATCTCCTCTACGTAGTATCAAAGAATCTGGACAAATCTCTGTGTGCAAAGCCAGGATTGATTATTCTGTCATCAGGTCGCCTGAACCCTAACTTTAAAACGCCACACTTTCTCAGTTTAAATATTTAATGTGTTTTCCATTTTCCACTCTGAATCAAACACGGGTTTATGAGCCTTGCAGATCATTATTTAAATTTTACACATCATGACAACTTTTTTGAATTTGTTTCTAGACTGACCCCAATGATCACTGTAGGGGTTTGGTGCGACAGGCCTTGTGTGCTCAACTGCAATAAATCATGAGTGTTGGGAGGAGACAAACTAAAAACTTAACTGTATTGTTTTGCATCTATAATTAGTTCATATCATATTTACTGTGCAGTAATACTATGAGGCCTGTGGGTTCCTGTCTACCTTTATCAATAAATGATGTGTTCATTATCATTAAATTATGTTTGTGTTCTGCACATTCACTTATATGTTAATATTTGATGTATTTAGAAATGATCAATATTTCAACTCTGTAATGCAGGTTTACTGAAAACAAGAATAGGCAACATTAGGTGATGTTAATCATATTTAACCCCCAGCAACACTTCTAAAATATATTCAAAATAATGTCTTGAGGCTAAGAACCTATTTGAATTTGGGGGGGGGGGGGGAGAGAAATGTCTTGATATCTGATCTCCCAACCCTGAATGCCACAGAATTGACCGTTTGCATTTTGCAAGAGAGCACCAAACATGGGACATTGAAAGGTTGAAGAAAGTTTTAATCTCTGATGAGAAAAAATGTAACCTTGATGTTTTCCAACGTTTATTGGCATGACCAGCAGATCCCACCTGAGATATTTATTACGCGCCACAGTGGAGGGGGCACCATAATGGTCTGGGGTGCTTTTTCTTTCAGTGGAACAACGGAGCCTCAGGAGGTGCTGGAGCGTCAAACGGCCGTTGGCCATGTCCAGATGTTGCAGAGAGCATCCCTCATGACTGAGAGCCCTTGTCTGTGTGGTAACGACTGGGTTTTTCAACAGGACAACGCTACAATACACAATGCCCACAGGACAAGGGACTTTTTCCAGGAGAATAGCATCACTCTTTTGGATCCTGTGTGTTCCCCTGATCCAATTGATAACCTTTGGGGATGGATGGCAAGAGAAGTTTACAAAATGGACAACAGTTCTGCCATTTTTCAAATGGTCTTAAACTTTTGCTGTTGCACAGGTTGTCCACCAGAGGGCACACCTATTTTGAACCACAAAATGATATGGAAATGTGTTTGTTACTGTCATGGTCCCCGTGCCTCCCTAGCTGGCTCTATGTCAGGCCAAATGTTCTTGTCATTGTTGTGCTCTCTCTCCCTCTCCTCTGTCTTCTGTCTGCCTGGGCGGAGTTCCCGCCTCTGGCCCACGCACCTGGCCTGATTACACACCTACCGATGATCTGCCTGATTACCTGGCCACTATTTAAGATGGCGATTCTGTGCTTCTCGTCGCCGGATCATTGCGTAACCCTGGAACTGTTCCTGTTTCGGATTGTGTGAGAGCGGCTGAGTGGCGAAGTGCGTGTGGAGCCAAAAGTATGAGTGTCTGACGAGGAGTGTGGAGAAACAGAGAAGGAGCATTCGTATGTGGACTTCTCCCTTTCTTCCCCCACAGATCCCTGGAGCCCTGCTCTTTGTATATATCACACGTTTTCTGTAAAAAAAACAACAACAACAACAAAAAAAAACTACTGCCTTGTATTTTGAAAGGAAACCTTGGTCTGCACCTGAGTCCATTCGGTACTCAGGTGTATGTATCTCTACATCTACTCTATTTCTTGTAAAAGCAGCTCTCCTGATACTTCAAGCCCTTATCCAACCCTTCCTTTTTCTTTCTTTTTTTAACCTTAGAGAATAATATGTCTTGTGTTGCAGTTGAATCATCTTAACTGGGTCCCAGTTTTGTCAAAGGTAGCCACAGTAGTAAATCATCTCCCATTTATAGACAGATTTTCTAAATAGAAAGTGTCTGTATACCACACCTGAGGTCTTGTTCCATTAATTGGACTCCAGATTTACTCCTTCCTGAGCCAAACAGCCCAGCCTAAGCCCAGCCATCTCACTGAGGGTGGTTGGTTGGTTGGTACACAGCAGATGTTTGACTTTCAGTCTTGGGATAAATCATTTCTAGTGCCAGGCATCAGAATCAGTTCATTAAGTACATTTAAACCCCTGAAACTTCTTTCGTGGATCCTTTGTTCAATGTGGAAAGAAGCTCTCTTCTTTATTTCAAATCCTAAAACTTTGCAGTGTGTCAGTGTGTTATTTTTAAAACTGAGGTAAACTGAAGCTGCTGCTTAATATGTGCACGCTTTATTTGATTTTGCAAATCAGGCTGAGGGCTCCCTCCACATTCTTCAGCTACACCTTTACAATTAAACACTTTGAAAACAAAAGAATAAGAATAAAAGAATTTAAAGAATACATTAAAAGCACCAAATTACCATAACATTTAAGCCCATGATGAGTATATGTAAACTTCTGACCACAGTTGTAGATCTCAGTTTATGAGGGAATAAAACAACACTGAAAAATTACGTGAGCTGAGAAACACAACACAAAGGTGGCGTGAAAGATGATTATTGGTTTGAAGACTTGACTTTCAATAGTGCACACATATCTGTATCTGGTATAACATGCAAAATTAGTCAAATATGTCATGCCTCTATGCTGTATTTCATTAAAGACTACTGATAATATTCTGCTGTAATCATTTTTGTATATTTTTTTGTTGGTGTAATCAAACATCATCAATCAAACCCAAGCTTCCTTTTGTCCAATAACAACACGGTCATCTTGTGCTCTCTGCTCTCTCTTCGCTACATCCCAGATCCTTCATCCACCACAGTTTCCTTCCCAGGGCTCTGCTACAGGACAACAGTATTTCAGCCAGGCTCTACTCACAAACCTCTTGTGAATTGTAAAAGTTTTTTGCTCTTTTTAATAGCATAATAAATGCAGGATTCAACTTCAAGTAATTACAGCTTACATAGTTTATGTCCTTCTGGGAAGCATCTCCATTATACCGCAGGCTGGAACTCTCCTCCTGTAAATGAGTTGTTATATTCATGAGCTCTCTTTAGCAGAGGTCTCTGTTAATAATAATAATAATGCTGTATGGGTTAGATTTATGCAAAGCAACACAACAAATACCCAAGTGTACAACATGACAGACAGCCCACTTAATCACATTCCACCTCTCTGCTGGCTTTCACGCTGGTTATCTGATACGTGTAGCAAATGCACTAAGTAACAAAGTCAGTGTTAATGGGCTTCGCCGTGTCTTCAGATTCCAGGCCTGGTATGTAGGAACACGGTAATGATACATGTCTCAGTGCCTTGCTTGACTAAGTTACACATTATGCCGGTTAAACAGAGGAGTGCTTCTCAACTCAGGAGTCCAGTTTCTGGGCATTGTCTTTGTTCTTTAGGTTTATTTTCGTGTGGATAGAATCTCAAGTCCCTCTGGCCAAATGGGGACATGGCCTACTTTTACCTAAAATATTTCTCTTCACAGTGTCTGCAGTTACTGACATTTACACTTGTTTTTTGGTTGGGTTTTTTTTTTGAGGACTGCAGAGAGGATTGTGGCGTGAAAGATCTGTAGATGACATACACTCTACATGCAGTTTAAAACGAAACAATGAAAAGGAAATGCATCAGTAATTAGTACAGAATGTGTCCGCATAAATTCCCTTATCTCCCTTAAACTCCCTTATCTCAAATGTGCTGGTTATTCAGCTCATTTTCTAACAATAACATTTTAGCACGTGAAGATGTTTCACTCGTTTCGTGCTAAGAGTTCCAAAATAGTCTGTATTGTCTACTATCAGAGAAGCAGTTGTTAAAATCAAAGTAAACATAAGCTACAAGTGTGGGCGTAAAACTGTGGCACTTTCCTCCTTACTTACATTTCCTGCGTTCACGTCTATCAGCTCTTCAGCCTCACTGAGCTCGGTGCTGCTGCAGCCTCCAGGGAAACACCTTGATGGTTCCTCCTCTCTTGTTTTTTGCAAAAAGTCAGACGCTGTTGATTTTCTCAACAGTGCTGCCACACAAACAGGTGAGGCAGATACATTAATTTAACACCGAATTTCCTCTAGATGTATATATTCTGTCCTATCATAAAAACATTTCACCTCCGTCACAGATGTAGTTGACCGTGAGCATCACAATCAGCAGCTTTACCGCCATGTCCTCTTGCAGACTGAACTCCTCTGTCATACGCTGGAATACTGTGCCCCCTTTCAGGTGCTGCTACTTTGTGTTTGTTACCTGAGAAATACCCACGCCCACCACCATCCCCTGCAGTAATCCCACAGGGACAACAAGAATTTGATGGATTTGCACAGAGCGACAGGGAAGGAAGAACTGTGCGAGGGAGCACATCAGAGCTATACTCGGAAAGGTTTAAGAGTTATAAAATATTCTCAAACACTTCAAGTTATCCAAAGGAAAAAAAAGTAGTAGCTTTGTTTGCAGAGCAACTCAGTCTAACTGACTCTGTATGAAGCTATTGTGGTAGAAGGTCATTAAGTCATGGAGCTTTAAAACCTAATGTTCAAATCTGCAATTCTTCAATAGTGTGTGAAAGGTTATAAAAGAAAAACAAATTTACTCTGACTGAATCAGTTTCTGTTTATGTTAAAGCAGTTATTTTTTTCCTTATTATACAGGATCTGTGCAGAACTCATTTGGAAGCTGCTGTTGTATGAAATGAAAATAGGAAATACCCCCAAAACTGGGAATTCTCATTATACAACTTAACAGCTGTAAATGAATTACACTTCGCACAGCAATGCGTCACACTGAGAGAGATCTTTCAGAGCAATGATGACTCCATCTAAAGATTTCTGTGACCACACTGGATTCGTTTGAGTAAAATCATCGACATTTATAAAACTATCCACATAATTCATGTAAATGAGAGGAACTCAAATCTGAGCCGCTACTCCTCCACATCGCATGGAGCCAGCTGGGGTGGCACGTTCATCTTACTTGAATGCCTCCTATAGGCGAGGCCTCCCAGGACTCTCGGCCTCAGTGTTTCCCCGGATGAGCTGGAGGTGGTGGGAGGTCTGGGCTTTCCTTCTTAGGCTGCTGTCCCCACGATTAATGGATAGATGGATGCTGGATATTTGCCACTTGACATGCAACTAGTATAAGTTATCAACTCTTTTTCCAGTTCTACCGCTGCTATCTTGCGGATAGTCACTAGAGGGCGCCACTATTCTTTCTTTAATGAGTTTCAATTAAAACCCGTAATCTTCTATTGTTTGCTGGGATTTCACGATGGGTTTGCTGCTTTAAATACTCGAGTTTACCAGCACTGAAGGTCGAGCCTTTATTGTGTTTTCGCAGGAAAATGTAGGTTTGAAACTGAAGGAGCACCTTTTTTGTCTTTGCTCCTCCTGCTGCCATCCTAAAGGTGAGAGGCAGCGTTTTTACAGGGGGATGCTGAGGTGAATGGGCTGGTCCACTTGCAACGAATTGTGGCTGGAGGCAGTAGTAGGACCACGGTGAAGGATACACGGGATTATTTTGTTGCTCAAAATATTTTTTTTCCTAAGTAACTTACTCTGAAACTAAATATTAATTGTGCATTGGTGGAAGTATGCGCCTGTAGCGAAATCCCTGCAGCTTTTTTTTCTTTTTCCTCAGTGATTTCATCCATCACCAGCACTGCGCGCCTTGGTGCGCCTCCCTGACTCACGGTTGTCTCCTCGTTTTCACACCATGTGGATTATTTTGGCGTTTATTTTTGCAGCCGTCCGTCCCGAGGGGAGCTGGGGGTGTCAGCTACCCCATGACTGGAGACCGCAGACGGAAGCGTGCCGTGCCGAGCTGGCGGAGATCATCGTGTTTGCCAAGGTGCTGGCGCTGCACAAGGAGTCGTACAGCGTGTATAACTATCTGCCGTGGCAGCACGACACTGACCTGCTCTTCTCCGCCGAGATTGAGCTCCTGTGCGATCAGGCGTGGGGCAGCATGCTGGAGGTTCCTGCGGGTTCCAGGTTTAATGTCACCGGCCTCGGTTACTTCCCCTGCTTCTCCTACAGCGTCACCAAAGACAACAACTACTACTTCTTCCTAAGGTGAACTCACAGATGAATAAAGTTGGTATGGCATTAATCACGCGTGATAACAGACAGCTGTAGTCTGATTTGATGCCAGTCTCAGTTAAGCTTCACTCCTAGGACTTTAACACCATGCTCACCTAAGTTGCAAGCGCCTGGTTTAATTTGGTAAGAAGACTGTAAACGGTACACTAGGAATCGGGCCCCTCTGTACAAGATGCTTAGTTCAAATGTTGCATTTAATTTCACACATCCTATATATTCAATCTGGAAATATAGACAAAAGTAGACAGCGTTTAAGGATTTTATATGTAAATACTCAAATATGCGGTGTGTGTAACGCTTTGTCCCTGACAGATGATCTACTACAGGTCAAAAAGACGCTTAAATGTGCATTTGACTGCATTACATCAGCATCAGAAGATGATTACCTGACTAAGTTGGCTACCTGTCCATCTTTTTCTTAGGTCCTCTTTGACACAAGAGACAGTTAAATATTTAAAGAATAGAAGAACAAAAGGTTTAGTCAATAGCCATGTCATTGCTTTATATGGTGAAAAATAATGATCACTAGTAGGTTTAAGTTTTCTTCATCCTCATTAAGTGCAGATGTGATTTATTCTCTATGAATAATGCAAAATCCACAGATGGCACGTAGCACTCTTTCCAATGAAAACCACCACCTCATCAGGCCTGTGCTGAGATCTGTCATGGAAACAAAGTATTGTTGACAGATTTAGTGAATTTGCACTCAAAGTTCACTCAAAGGCAGATAACTGGCACCTGTCCCCCATACAGCATATTCTCTTTCAGTCATTATCTGTCTGTGACACCATCCCAACTTCAGTTAATGTGCCTAATAACCAACCAATTTCCAGATTAAAAAGAAAAGAAAAGAAAAGAAAAGTATGGAGCAGGTTAATTCCTAAATGTCTGTGTTGGACAGAAACAACACTGTTGCTCAGGAAACGTCTGTTGCTTTCCAGCTAGTGTAATTACAGAGCCAGACATTTCCAAGAGCTTGAAGGTAAACCTACAAAGAATTTTTGGAGAGTTATGAGCACACCAGCGGTCAATACGACCACCTTTTGTCCTCCATATATGCACCAGCGTGTCACCTGATAAAAGGAGCGTGTGCTGACACGCCTTACAGATGAAGAGACAGGATATTCAGAGAGGGGCACTAAAAATGCATTCCTCAAGTTTAAAGTTTGTCTGTCCCACATGAGGGTATGTGGCAGAGCCAACAACAATAATGTTTTATAGCACATGTTACACCTCATATATGCAGAATTATGTGCACATGTGTGATAGTGTTTTGCTGTGAGTGGTAATAGCAAAAAGACTTTCATATGATTTTTTTTACCAGCCTGAGTTAATCACACCTTCAGGGACGGCTTTGCCGTCCCCCTGTTGCGATGGTGAAAACCATCCGGATGTTATCCCTGTAATCAGGGCAGACGACCACTATCGGAAACTTCCTAGAGCAAGTCGCAACAGAGTTGTGTTTAAGTGGAGACCTGAAGATAATTAAAAAGCCATGATTACTTCAGTAAAGCAATACAGTGGTCTTTGTCAATGTTTACCAAAGATATAATGGAGGAAAACCCCCAAATATGTTTACCCACATTTTCCTTTAACTTCAGGGCATCTAGGATTGAAAGACTGCCAGTGTACTGCTTTTAACAGAGATCTTTTCAGTTTGGTTTAAAAAAAAATAGTTCAAGAACCCAAGTAATTACTAGGATGGAAACAGTTATTACACTGTCATAACAACATATCAAATGACAGTGTGTGGCAAGACTCGTAACTTCATGTAAAAAAAATCGCAGAGATCAGAACAAAGCCTGAAAATTTCACCTTACAGTTTAACAGGGGGTGATGCAATCTGGGAGTTCATTAGCTGGCCAAGAGCAGCACTTCCTAAAGTCACAGGAAGTGTGTGACTAAGCAAGACATAAAGCATTAATAGAAAGATCCAAAAATCCCCTGTGAGCGTGCACTTGGCGAAAGTGGGGGAGAAGAATACCCTTTACTTCCTCTGGACAGCACAGGCTTGGTGAGTGAAAGGATGCTTATTCGAAGCCATATGCTGTTATGCTGTTAGTAGCTTCATATTTACATATTTAAACAATCCAACTAAGTTTCCTGGTGATTGCAAGAATAGCAAATCGATTTATTTTCCAACCATTCTTTTAGTACCCTAAAAAAAAGAAGAAAAAGGTTTTAGTCTCAGTTTCGTGTGGTGTTTGACACCACAGCAACCAAATATTTAGAGAGTATTAAATCAAATGGTTTAGATGGGAGATGAGATATGGCTTAAACAAATTGTGTTTGCATGTTCTGCTATGCGCGAGGTCAAGGCACCTCCTGTTTCCTGAACCTGAAACAGATCAGTTTAGTTTTAGTGGAGTGCAACATCAAGTCCCAGACGCTATAGTATCAAGTCCAAACTGAAAACTTCTCATCACAGTCTCCAGTAGATGTTCATTTCCTGTTGTAAAAGCCCCAAAAGCATAGTCTCTGACTAAAATAGTCTTTCCAATCAATCATGAGTATAAGCTCCCTGGACAGAGCTGAGCATGGATAAAAATGCAACTGAAGACCTCCCTCGGGACCTTTAAATGAGACAGATTGAGTGTTCTGCTTTAGCCATATGTTCGATGCAAAACCCTTAGCTTGTAGTTCATTTTTTTCAGGATTTGTAACTTTTACGTTAAAAATGAGGTAACCTAACACCAAGCCTTGAAGGAGGAGAAAGCTATACTTACTTTTACTCAAAGTAAGGTTTTTGAAGAACGTGTGCACGGGCTGCTTTTGCACTCTCGATCATGTATTAAACCGATACTGTGTGAAAAAAGAAAAAGAAAAAAAAAGAAAAAGGATTTTCATTTCTTCAGACCTCACAGTCACTGTGATTACATCTCACCTTTGACATCTTCTGTTGAAGCAAAACATCAGCTTTCTTCTCGCTCTTTCAACATACACACAGATACCCACATATACAACACACACCCACACAGCTTCCTATAGGGACAGCCAAACTTTTGATGTCCCTTGAGGGATATGAGATGGAATCCAGATGTATGGAAACCCACTGCTTCAAGACTTCCTGAAGATATGAAACATGCTTTGTAAAAGCCTTTGGCTTGTAATTTGCTGGTTTGAGTCATCCACATAATGCTTGAATTTGCATAAAAATAGAGCAAGATCTGTTAACAATTCTCTAGAGATGTGTTTCTTTTTTCCCCCAGATAAAGAAATTGTATATATGAAAATCATACAAATACTAAATGCCTAAATTCTCAGACAACAAACAAACATTGGGTGAGTGGATTTGTGCAAAATGCTTATAGCGATTTTTTCACAAGTCCATTTATTTGCTTTGAGGGGACTTCTGGTGATAATTAAATGTTACACAATCTATTCTTCTGTCTGTGTGCATCTGTTTGTTTCCACACATTTGAGTTTTATTTTTTTTTACTGAAAGCCCACATTTCACTCCTGCTCATCGCTGTATCAACAGACTCTTTCCCCTTTCTGTCATGCAGGATGGATGAGAATTACAACATCGTCCCCCATGGAGTGAACTTTCAGGACCCCATCTTTACCGACACCGCAGAGAATCACCGCATGTTTGCTAGCCTCTTCCAGTTTTCCAACTGCACGCCTGGAACTCAAGTCCACACCTTTACCCCGGAGTGGGAGGCTCAGGAGGACAGCCGGGTATGCAGATACTCAGACCCACCAACAGAGACTTGATGTTTGACTCTTTTGAAGTCATCTGTTTAATCCAGTTAGTGAGAAGGGGAGCGTTTTTCTTATTTAGCTGCTGCAAGTTCTGGTGGCTTCCCACGTAGTACTTCAGGCAAAAGAGTATAATATAGGACGTGATAGCCACAAGCATTGTGGTAAATGTGAAAAGTATTCAGTTTGACATCCTGTTCAAAGGACCTTAATGTGTTCTTACAGCATGGGAAACCAGAAGCACGTTTCTTTAGGTTTGGCTAGATCAGCGGTGCTCAAACTTTTTTCTGGCACGCCTCATTTCAGGGGCTGACAGAAATGAGGTTCCTCACACCCCACAATTTACAGCCTGCATCCAGCAGTTTTTAGCAGTTGAACTTTACTTAAATGAAGGTTAGCGTAATAGCATCAGCAAACGTGCCATCCCTGCAGTGGCTCGAGAACCACTGGGCTAGATAAGAATTTTCAGTGTTTAAAGGACAAAAACATACAAAGAATCCTGAACAAAGTCGCTACATAAAGTAGAACAAACATAATTAAAATATTTTCAAAGTAAGTGACCATTTTCTACAAAATAAAGCTCGTGATTGCAGATCAGTGGTGTAGCAGTGCCACACTCTTACTCTAGTAATGCTTCTAATGATGCACATGAGATTCTAATATGACCTTAACGAACCAGCTCAGTCTCCGCTTCATGCCCCTGCTGTCACTGCTGAAATGATTAAAGCTTGTTTGTGTCTACACGTGCTGCTCCCAAACCTCGACTGAGTCAGTATTGAAACGGTTTCCAGCCGCTCACTGCTCTTTTATCTCCTTTAATGAATTTAAACCTTTGGCATAAGCCCCTCCCCCCTCCCCGGTTCAGATCAGTTCACTCCTGTCTGGTTTTCATTTGCTGACTACTCATAAAAGAAAGAATCTGCCATGGGTTAAAAAAAAGAAAAGAAAAGAAAACATAGTTTTGTATTTCCATTAATGGAAAACTTTTCTTTTTCTTTTGATCCGGCTTGTGATTATAATTACAGAGTGACGTCTTGATATCGGTGCCGCTTTGTTATATCACTCTGGTGATTAGATTTCCTTCTAGCAAAATAAAAACAGACTTTGCTTTTAGTACTACTCAGCGACCGCTGTTTGGACAGTTGACCTGAAGTCAAATCAGACTGGATAATATGTCCTGCATCTTATAGTCCAGTGTCAACCGGAGTAAATCAAATGGGGTGACGTCATGTTGTGATTTAACACTAAACGTTATTAGTAACATAAACATTATTTTAAGAAGCAGGGATTTTCCCACAGTTTTATGTTTCTCACACTGATGGTGAAATATTAGTGTTAACGGGCCAAAAACAGTCTTGACCCAGTGATAGGACACAGAGCCAACACTAATCACACAATGTAGGAAGACCGCAGCTTCAGGTTGCATACGGTCCAACTGTGCAAAAGTCTCAAGCTGCCTCTCATTTCTTTATATTTTCTTAGGAATATGTGACATAGGGAAGTGATTTATTGAGACATCTGAAAAAAAATATTTACAATATACACACCAAAAACTTTAACACGCTTGAAAGTCAATATTTATTATGAGCACCTTTATTCTTCAACACAGCCTGAACTCTCTCATCAAGCTTTCTTGTCATTTCTTTAAGTAGTCTTCAGGAATAGATCTCCAGGTTTAATGAAGGACATTCAAAGCTCTGTGCCAAGATCATCCAACACTGCTTCAGTAATTAGGTTAAAACAGATTTAGATCAGACACATTAGAAGTCCTGGATATTGTCTGTGTTGGTTGGATGCATTTTAGAGAAACTTTAGAAAAAGTGCAGAAAGAAAGAAGAAAAGTGTGCTTCACAGAAGAGGCAGGCAGGATCTTTTTAACAGTGTTGCATGTTGAGCTTGAGCCATTCTGGGGTTTAAACATCAGAATATATTTAATGCACTACGACATGCCCAAGCTACAGTATGTTTGGCCGGTTTGTGCTGTTAGGCGCGAAGGTAAAATGATACGATGCTTTTTTGAGGTGATGTACGTGTGTAAAGACAAAAACAGTTGATTTTAGCACACTCGTATGTGTCTGCCAGGCAACCTGATGACATGACAATCTCTGAAATTGATAAGAGCCCTTTGGGGGCCTAAGATGTACCTGTGTGCCAAGTTTGGTTGCTCAGCTCTTTATTGTGTAGGAGGAGTCGGTGTACAAAGAAAAACAACACACACAAATTTTGTCCCTTACATTAAATCTAAATAGACATTAAAAACAATAATAACAATAATTAAATCATCTTAATTTTATCAGTTTTTCACTTGATTGCAATCAAATAGAAAATTTTGCAGAAGCTTAAAGTTTTTTTCCCGTCGTTCTTATAAATCCTAACAATTGTAGTTTGAAACCATGTGTCATACAGGAGAGATGTTTATCTAACCGAAAAACCATATCTCCCAAATCCTGATTATACAAATTTGAATTTCATGTCTCTCCAAGCTCATTTTCCAACAGACTTTAACGGTTTAATACAAAGAATGTTGAAGATGAATTACACTTATGAATTTTTCACACTAGCTGCTATCGTCTAATCCATCCATGGCGCCGTTCTAGGTTCAGCAGGTTTGCTTTTGGTCCACCTCTAACTGAACGTGTGCACAAAAACATAGATGTGCCACTTTACACTTTATGCTTCATAAAACATTTCTTTTAGCTCCTAAACTTCATTCTTTGCATTGTAAAGTTTAATATTTCCACAGAATTCCCTCTGGGACATATGGAAGAGCACATGGGCAAAACCCACAGCTAATATAACGAGAAGTAATGTACTAAGCAGCGATGTGGGCAGGCAGCACATTTTTAACATTTCCTGAAAAACCATGAGTGGTTGTTATCTGATGAAGGAGAATTTACATCAGTGTTTCATGCTGGCCCGTGTGGAAGCATTAGGATCTGCTACGGAAATCCACACTCAAGCAGACAGGCATGCATTCTGAAGCATCTGGAGCTCGTTTTTTCACCCAGGAATGGTCCAGGCCTTTGGATGTCTGTCACAGGTTCCATCTCACAGTGGTGTCTCACTGAAATGGGAAAAGTATGTTGTGTAACAATTTTTCCCTAGTTGCTATAGAGCTGCACCGTTGCCCACAGTATTACATAAAGAGAGGGACTTGTGCTACACGATAATGCTTAAAACAGTTCACTGCCACAGTTACACAGCGAAAAATTCTCTGCTGTTTATACAAATGCTAAAACACTGGAAGATCTATGAGCTGTTGGCACTAAAAGCATGCCGAGAATGATTCTCTCATTAGATTCTGGCATCAAGAGCAACATATCTAGTAGGTGTTACATCTTAAATGTATCACAGAGAGATTAGACTTGACTCTAGTATTTAGCGTGAGTCATTGTGGGCTAAAGCGCCAACTATGATTCACTCAAGTTGCAGCGCAGGATGAAAATTTGTGGGAAAGCATGCAGAATAAGGCTAACACTGGCCTTCAATGAGAGGTTAACTGTAACCTTTCACATGTTTACCCAGTGTAAGGCTTTTCGTGCTTTTTCAGGTAATACAAACGTATTTGGCTCTGTTTTCCTTCTCCTCGCAGTTGCTGTGCTCCACCGTGCAGAAAGCTCTGTTTGAGGAGGAAGAGAGGGTGAGGACCCTCTCCCAGAAAGTGCGTTCCTTGGAGAAAGCCAACGGCCACCTGAGGGAAAAGGTGAAAACCATGAAACGTCTGCTACGCCAGGCTCAGCGAGAAACAACAAAAGAGCAGCAAACCCTCAGCTTCAAACAGATTTACGAATCGAAGAAGCCGCAAAGTCACCCCGATCAGGACACGACCCAGGACCAAAAGAACCAGCCGATTAAAAAGGCCCTCTCCAAAAAGCTAAAAAATTAGAGCTTCTTCCTGTTAACTGACGGAGAAGTGCTCTCTGTGAAGCATTAGTGGCAGATCAAACTGAAACAATAGCAAGTGAAATGTTGGGCGAGGTGACAGAAAGATCTAAGAACTCAGAATAAGCACGAAAGCCACTGTATTCTTCATGTCTTCCACAAGATTCGCCTTATTTTCAAAGAAGCATTCATTTTAACCCGCAGAATGATTCCTCTGCTTTGCTCATGCAACAAAGTTTAGTGCCTCACTCTTTAGTTTGTGGTTCAGTTGATCTGTGCCAGTGACGTCATTGTTTCTCTGCACGACTGTACTGTCACCTAATCTACCCACAACTTATACCAGTGTGTACCGTTTCAGTTTATTTCAAGTGGCCGCACAAACAACTACTAGAAAGCTCATAGTTCAAAGCTTTTGAATGCCCAAACAACAGGGAGATAATGTTCAAACATTGGAAATGAAATATCTAAATCTGATATTTCTTGTTTCTGTGCTGGACACAAGCATTGTATACATTTTAGAATTTGTTTTATTTCTTGCTTTTGCTGTCAAAATCCTTCAAATCAAACGTTGACTTTTGAGAGGATATGTGACAGTGTGGCATGTATTGTTTTAAATGATCCTACGTTTCCTGCGAGTGCTGAGGTACAAATAACCTTTTATTAACTCAGAAGTTTGTAAGTGCATGGCATTAGGTTGACTTCAGATGCTCACAATTACTGGCTGTGCAAGCTGGTGAGCTAAAATAAGCATGTGTGGGGTAAGTGGTTACAGGCCTGCATATTGATCTAGTTCTCTTTACGAGGAGCAACAAATATACCAAAGAATAAGGTGTGAAAAATATTTTTAAATTCAGTATTTGTTTGTGGGGTGGTTTCCCCCAAGAGTGCATTTTTCCAAGTTCACATTAATCTGTGATTTGTACTGAATCAAAGTGTCATTTTTGTATATAACAGGGTGCTGAGCACCCATTAATTCCAGCCAGTGAGCCTGGCATGGTACGGGATTGGCTTTTTCTGTGTCAGAAAAAAAAAGGTTGCTTTTGTTATACATTCTGTATTTGCTTTTGATATGATCTTGCTCTCTCTACAATGTAAACACCTGGCTTGCCTCGCCGATACAATAGCTTTTGTAATAGTGACTGTAGCTTTTTGGAATAAATTAATTTTTACAGAAAGTTGCAGTTGTCAGAGGTTTTTCTTTCATTTGTCAATCAGATCTTTACGCTTCATCATTTTCCTCTTTTCAACACATTGCCAAAAACTGAGTGGGGCTCTGGGGAGGCCAATCCATGACTGATAGTGTTTCCCTGTGTTATTTTGGGGTTTTTTTTGCTTTTACTTCATTAGCAGTGTATTTGTGATCATTGTCATACCGAAAAAATCAAGCTGTTGCAAATCAGATGCCTTGCAGATGCTATTGCATGATGGATGAAAATGTGATGGTACTTTTCTGCATTTATAATTCCACCAGTTCTGAATAAAAAAAACATAACATGGTCAGGTACAAAGACTGAGCTGATAATGAGTGAAAAAGAAGCCAATGTCCAAAGAAAAACACCTACAGGAAACCTGAATTAAATTAAAAATGACAAGAAAGGCTGGCTCCTTGGAAGGAAAATATAAAGAAATGAGGCTTGACTCACAGCTTTTGCACAGTGCTGTAACTTTGCAAAAAGTCAGCGTTGCAGTGTTGGTCTCTGGATCTGTTTCCAGATCTGTCCAATCAGCAGCAGCAGAAAAAGGTTTCATGTAACAGTTTAAGGCAGTCATGCTTCTTTGTCTTTGTTTCCTGACACGGTGCATTCAGAAGTCCAACCAAGTTTAATGTTCCTAAGTTCTTTTCATCTGCAACGCTGATACTTTCTAATAAATGTAGCCAAACAGCAGAACAAAGCCACTACTGAAAGAGCTGTGTTGCAGAGTGGTAATGATTTCAATTCGTAATGTTTCCTGCTTTACGTGTTTTCCAGTCAAAAATGATAAATGCTTTCTGGCATGCACAACATATTTAGTGCGATTCGCTGCTAATAAATCAAAAGTTCTCACAGAACCCAAAAGAAACATCAATCCTAAAAATAAATCAACCCTGCATTGACCCATTGCTCTCAACCTTTTGTCCACCTTGGATCTGGTGAACTTTCACAATGAACATTTATACGATGCAAAATCGTCTTGGCAGATGAAATTTTCAACAAAATTTCCAAGAGAGCTGAACCAAATTTCTTCCACATGCTGCTGTCGCATAAAACGGGGGGAACGGGGCGGGGGGCTTCCCCTCTCTTTGCGTGTCCAGAGGAGAAACGAAAAACGGACACATTTCAAACATGTTTTATGTCAGGACTTCTCTTGCAGTTCTGTTGTTCTGCAGTAAACCAGACCATGACGCTTTTCTTCTCAAGCATCACGTGGCCTCTTGAGCGAAGAAAGAGACTAGATCCACACTCCTCGTCTTTGCTTTGTTGACTCTTTCTTCTCCCTGTGAAACCATCGCATCCGACAACCTTGCCTGCAGCCAACTGTCAAGATCCCATGGATCTGAGCCAAAGATGATATACACACACCGCTTTCTCAACATAAACCACCGTGCACAACCAAGCTGCAAAACAGATGTCAGGCAATGCGTTTGCACAGTGGTGGTCCACCTCGACAGGACCTGGCTATCTGTGGACACGGCTTGTTTATCTGGCCCCATTTTCCATTTTAAATGCTGTTATTTTTCTCTGGTTTTATTTATTTATTTATTTTTTTGTATTAATAATTCCAGTATGTTTTCTGATTGGTTATTGCATTTTATTCTTTGTTTTCCCCACCTTGCAGTTCAGATTTTCTCAAGCATTTACACTTAGTCTTTCGCCCTGTCTGTTACTGCTTCACATAAAGACGTCCTGCAGAGAACTTTTAACTCTGAGCCTCAGAACCTAACACTGACTTTGTTGTTTCTGTAGATAATTATCTGGGTCGGCCCTTGGATATGCAGTTTTTCCTTTAGAGCAAAGAAACCCAGAGATTTGTGTTTCAAATTAAGTTTATTAAAACAAGGCAAAGTGGCTTGAGGCATTTTTTGTGATTCTGTGAGTGCTGTAATCTCTTGAGGTTGGTAGTGCAGTGGTTAGCACTGTTACCTGTGAGGTAACAGTTCTCTGTAGGTCCTCTGGCTTATTTCTCCAAAGACATGCAGGTAATGGGGTTGGGTTAACTGGTTAGATAGATTTGAATGGTTGTCTGTCACACTGGTGACCTGTCCAGGGTGTACCCTGCCTTTCACCCTTTTGCAGCTGGGATAGGCTCAAGTATTGACCACATAAACATTTGCTCACATGTTTGTTGTCTGACATCTTTGCACCAGAATAAGGAGCTGTTTGAAGTTAAAAAGTGGTTTTCTGACAGAGAGTGAAAAACAGCGCAGTTATTCACTTATTCACAGCAACAATGCTCATGTGCTAATCGTTTAGAAATTGCAACCACTGCTTAGAAGATTAGCACGCTAGGTTTATGGGAATACCACTGATTTTTGTTTTTGTTTTTTAAATACAAAATAATTCAGGTAATTTTTTTTACCTGACTGTGCAACTAGATTGGGAGATTTCTAAGCTTTTAGAAGATATGCACAGCTGAAAAATGAAGCACACCTAAGTGTCAAAAGTGTCAAAACCTGCAGTTCTTCAAATGGCCACTTGAGGCTGGCTCAGAAAACAACACAGACTCCTGTGTTGAAATGCCAACCTTTTAAACAGAAATAATTATATTTAAAGTTTATGTTTAAAATTTTCCCTTTCTAAAACTCCCTGTGTAGAGGTGTTTTATATATATATATATATATATATATATATATATATATATATATATATATATATATATATATATATATATAACTCATGAGTTTAAATTGTATTAGTTTTATTAGGACTAAGTTTATGCTAGATATACCCACCTTGAAAGACAGGCGGAAGCCAACATAAATGGCTGTAAGTGCTATGTTTCTAGTCTAATAGAGTATATGGATGCTTCCTGCTTAGACCCCTTAGACACAGGCATAAAGCTTGATTTGTGGCTATCTGGGAACCTTTGGTTACTGGGGAAAATGTGACCCAACTAGTTGGCAAGTTGTTGTCAGAGATTACTGGCAGCTGTTAACATAAAACTGGTTGCAAGGAATACCTCCTTGCAAAAGCTTTGATCACCAGTCACCTGTAGTTTGCACAGAGGATGCTGAGTCGTCTGCAAACATTCTCCAGGGAGGCAAACGTTCTTTGCTTCCAGTTTGCATTGACCTTTCACAAGTTTCTCTACAGCTCAGAGAGTACGTGACAAGTGCTTGCAGACATGTTGGCATTTTTCATGCACACTGTGGGTGGCAGCATCAATCTGCTAGCAGCCAAAACAATTTCAATCAGGCTTTTTTGGTACAGTACCCTCTTTGTTGCACCAGGCGGCAGGCAGCAACCACTCACCAACTGGCTGCGGAATATATATTTTTCCTAGAAGACTGGAGGTTGCCAGGGAGTCGACGACTGATCTCTAGGCCTCTGCGACTGTGGATTAACCAAGTTAACTAGCATTAGCTTATTACTTCTGCTTCCAAAAAACAAAAATAAATAAATAAATATTTGATATAGATTAAAATAATTGAGGCGTCCACAAACCAACAGGTGATATTATGGTGGTTATATCAATTTTTTAGGTAACAGCCATCCTCTCTGTAGTATGAATGTTTGTACTCTTTTTAAGGACTACAGTGGTCTAACTGACTGATCCAAATCTATGGTAATACTGTTAGAAAGGCTAAACACTGAGACACAGCTCTGTCTCTCAGTCTTTCATCGCCACCACAATAACATCTACAAACATTTCCTCAACATCTCCTTACACTTAAGCAGCTGTACCTTCGGCAAAGGGGGAGTCGATTTTTCATTGCTGTCTGTCCATGTGTCCACGTCTGTTTCAATAAAAATGACTGATGCATTTCTTTGCACCTAGAGACGAGCTTAAATCACAGTACTACGCTTTTAGCTTTAGCTGTGAGCTTTAAGATCAATCTTGATATACAGGCGAGGTTGAGGGCAATTTGCAGCACAAATGTCTTGGCAATCTAAAAATAGTGAGCTTATTATTTTTTTTCACTTTAAGCCTACAATAATGGCCATAACACCAGATTAAATTCTTTGGCCCAGTTATGGCACATAAATGGGCTCTGCCTCACGTTTAAGTATGTGGATTTTGCTCACTCGGGGAAATAATTTCTCATGTTTGCATTTACTGACTAAACCACACATCTTTATTTCGGAAATTGCTTCAGGGGCACAAACAGTTTATGTTCTTTGGAGGTATTTTCTTTTCCAACTCTTTGTATTTCTTTCTTTCTTTTTCCTCTACATTTGGCTGAAGGTAAGCTGCAGCTTTAACCTTCACTAATAGCTGTTTTTTCCCCCACTTAGCTTCTCTCCTCTTACCACTTTTACCTCCTTTCTTTCTGCGTGCACTTGTATGTACTGATTCCTTTCTTTGTCTGGGTGGCTGACTGGGTCCATAAGGCAAACAGGAGGAATTCAAGTTCATGTGTTTGTTGTTAGTGATGCCATTCTGTTTTTCTATCTAATAGTTGGGGGAGTTTGCTTTAACGTTGCCATATTTTCCACTCCGGATGTTTACAGTTTTTTTTTCTTGTTTTTTTTGTGAGCGATTGTTGAGGATTTGAAGCTGATTCAGTATTGTGATGTGGGTCGACTGTTTTCTTGCTTTGTTTTGTTTTTTCTATACAAGAGTGATGGGTCCTTCCACTTGATTGCAGGCATGAGTAATTGTAGGCTGGATGTTACAGCTTTAGAAATCAGTGGATCAGATTTTTTGCAGAGCTTAAAGGGACAGCTTACCCCACAGTGACAAATGTTTACCTTTGACCTGCGCCATGTAATTATATATCTTTTTCCAGTTTGAGGTTGTATTTGCCATAGAAGGAGCTTTTTTCCCCCGCCACCGAACTATACCCACCAAGCGTGTCACTCTGCAGAAGAACGTTTGTGGATTTTGAGCAACCAGGTCATGATTTCCATTGTGTTTAAGACAGAGCAAACATTTCAAGAGCTTTTCTTTTCTTTTTCCAATACTTGGCAACTCAAACCTAGACTTGCTGCAGACCCTATCTTGACTTAATTTCTAAATCCCAGTCATAATGTTTATCCGAACCCAGTTTATACACGGCACAAACAAAACACAGCTGTGAATGCTATTTTTTTAAAGCAATTAAAAAAAAAAAATATTGGCACGAGTCATTAAGCGTGTCAGAGCAGATTTAATATTAGTGCAATCAACAGCACTGCTTGCACCTTCTGCACACACTTATCCTGTAAAATAAGCCTGAACATATCATCAGAACTTAAACTGGTCGCTGTGAAAAAGCTTTTCAGACCTGCAGTCTGTGAATGCTCAAGCTGTCATTTTCTTTTTCTTTCTTTCTTTTAGAATGATTACAATTTCAATAAAACAAACAGAAAATGGAAAACACAAATAAAAATGGTCTGTACAACACAAGGAGAAGGTGTTCGAGAGGTAGCAGGAAAGAAGCAGTGGCTTATCCAGTGCTGCCCCCAGATAAATACTCTGTTATATCACCTACATAATGATATTCTTATTCTATACAACAGCACGTGTATATACTCATAATGTGAATCAGCAGACAAAATAAATTTTAGCTTAAATTGGACCAAATCCATGAATTTTATAACAGATTTTTTCAAAAAGGTATTTTTGTGTTCATGATACCAAACATTATGTATTATCCTTATTGCTCTTTTTTGAATTGTGCATATTTTTTGTAGAGAGGTCTTGTGTTGCCCCAGATTTCAACACAATAATCTAAATATGGCAGTAAATTATTTATTTAAATTTTGCACGTGTGCATGGTTTTGTGTAATGGGCTGAGAATGTCCTTTGTGTCTGCTCAAGCTGGTTTTCTTGAGAAAGAGCACGTAGTGAACACGGACCGCAGTGTGTTTAAAACCAACGGAGCAAGAGCTGCTCTCATTTCTGCAGGCTTTTCAGTGGCTGTTCTTTAACGTAAGCACAATTTTGTGCTAATGACCTGAATGAATGAGTAAAAGTGGGTTATCTGAAAATTTTATTCACACAGAGACTGATTTCACAGATTTAACACCCACTGTGACTTCAGGCAACTCAGAATTCCTCTCCAGATCCCATCTGATGTCCACTTTGATCCACTGTCTCCACAAACTCTGTCAATGTCCTTTATAGATGTGCAAAAACCTCTCTAATGATTTTATACCTCATCTCTCCTGTGCTGCTTGTGTTTTCCTCCTGACAAAGGCTTTCTTTTTCGTCTACCGTCGCCTCATGGCCAGAGTCTGGGCCCGCATTGCTAATGTAAGTAACATGGATGTCAAGTTTCTGGTGATGTTGGACCCTAATTGCAGACTGAATTTTCCCAAAAGTGGAAAATTAGTGGCTCTTCTCTTTCTGCCAGATGCTCTCCATCTCTCGTTTTTCGTCCTTCTTTCCATCCTGTTTATTATTACCAACTGTGGTTTGCAGAGTCATGCAGGACTTGAGGGGCTGCAGCTTTTCATAAACTGTGGTTCTTCGGCTTCAGGGCCTACAGTTCACCGTGTAAGTGCTCCAAGAAGGTCTCAGGATACAGCCAGTGTTTTTCAGAGAAGTCGCCACACGTCGCACATCAATATTGTCTTGGAATTCAGCTTTATTGGCTACTACTACTAAATATGAGACTCCTAAGAAAGCCCTTTTCATCCTTTCCCACTCATTTCTGCTAAAATGACTCATCCACAGTGAGTGAATTGTTCACAAACTATATGTCACTCATCTCTAGGGCATGAAGAGGAGGGTGAGCTCACTGCATAGTTTAGTCTCGAGCCTTCTGCTGTGCTCCAGCACCTCAGGGATTGTTCAAATTCAAACAAATTGGTTTTACAACTAAAACAATGCAAGGCCACAGGACTGAAGAGACATGCAACTGGAAAATCTTTGCACGTTAATGTTATTTGTCTGTTTTTCCAAAGAAAATATTTGGCTAAGGACGCTGGGGGTTATCTGAAGCTGCATCCAAGACAAATGCACAACTGAGAGTGAATAAAACATGTCAGCGATTAACTGAAAAGGGCGGAAAGTGAATGTGTGTGTGTGTGTGTGTGTGTGTGTGTGTGTGTGTGTGTGTGTGTGTGTGTGTGTGTGTGTGTGTGTTTGTTTCGGTGTTTATTTGGTATCTAAAGCCATCCACACAGCTATTTGTTTGTCAAGCCACTGCTTGCTCACTGCATGTGTTGATCTTCCTAATGTGTGTGTGTGTGTGTGTGTGTGTGTGTGTGTGTGTGTGTGTGTGTGTGTGTGTGTGTGTGTGTGTGTGTTGGTGTGTGTGTGTGTGTGCAGAATCTCTAAAAAATAATTTACAGATTCTGTAAAACTTTGCAAATATTTTCTCATTATTCCTTCAGCATGCTGCTTTAAACTGCTTGTGGAGCTTGGTGAGATCATACAAGTGTTTCAAATAAAAATCACCAGCATATTTGTCTGGAAATGGAATATCACTTAAATAATTGTGACCTCCACGAAGGCAATTACGTTTTCACTTTGTCATTTTCAGCCTAAATTTTCCCAGATTTTTTCTCAGACTTCGGTCGTGGGTCCAAAAAGAACCAAAGAAATATATTTTGGAACAGAGACTCAAAAATAGTGTGGGAAAGCATGAATTAAAATAGTGCAGAATAATTGGTATTTGCTATTATGCATGCACAAATGCTATTGCAGGCAGATATTCAGCACTTGGCAGAAACTAAATGCATTCAGGCTTGTAGACATGGTCATGACATCTTGTTGAAGTTCAAACTGAGCGTTAGAACTGTGAAGAAAGGTGATTTAAGTGACTTTGACTGTGGTGTGGTTGTTACTGTCAGGCAGGCAAGTCTGATGTACTGGAATTTTCCCACAAAACCTTTTCCTTTTTTTTACTGAGAATGATCTGGAAAAAGTGGAAATATCGAGTGAGCAGCAGTTTTGATTAAAAATACTTTGGTGATGCCAGAGGTCAGAGGAGAATAGGCGTACTGCTTTGAGCTGATAGGAAGGAAAAAGTAACTCAAATAACAACCAAGTTATGCAGAAGAGCATCTCTGAACACACCACACTTTGAACCTTGAAGCAGATGGGTTACAGCAGCAGAAGACCACACCATATTCACTTTGAACCCATCAGTACCAATTGCGTCTAAAAGCCACCTTACTTCCTTCCTTACTATTGCTGCTGACAATGTCCATCACTTGTGGTCACATAGTGATGGACATTAACAGAATTCTGATGTTTGCTTCCAGCAGGATAACATACAATGTAAAAAAGATAATCTCAAACTGGTTTCTTGAACATGACAATGAGTCCACCACATGCACCAGATGTAAACCTAATATAGCACCTTTAGGGTGTGCAACTATGTGATGCTATCATGTCAATATGGATTAAAAACCACAGAGGAAAGTTTCCAGCACCTTTTTGAATCCATGCACCTACTTTCCTTTTTATTTATCGCAGTTTTCAATCCTCTCGTTTAGTTTTCCCAAATGGCCTCAGGAATTGATGTGACAAGTATTTATTCGAATGGTTTTCTTTTCAGGGAAAAGGGTGGGAAAAGAGTGAACAGTTCAAACCAGTAAAAACTTGTCATACTTGTGACATCACATGTGTTGATGGACAGCATGGATGTAACGGTCGTACAAATCTGAGAGCATTGACAGATATTAGCACAATAGGTTCCTGCTGACAGACGTGAGGCCTGTGTGCGAGTGCTTTTTTTTTCCTTTGCACACAACACATTTAATTTCAAACCTTTACTCAACGCAGGAAGGTAAAACCTTGAGTAATTAAGCTTAATAAAGAGGCATTTGATCTGAGAACCACTTTCCCCCAGAAGGCATAAACTCAGAGTTGTAGCTCGTCTTTCATTTCCAGTGACCTACAGTATCTTATCAGTTATCTTCATAGTTATTATAGGGTAACTTAATGCCAGTGGGGGTAAGTCACCTTGAATGATCGGTTTGATTTAGACTGTAAAAGCTCAGCTGCAGAAAGGATCACCTTTTGCCTGAGTTGTATACTTTGTATTTGTGCTAACACTGTTATATATCCACCTCCCAACGGCAACATGCTAATGGCTTATTTAGAAATTTCGAGCATGCTGACATAGTTATTTACCTTAGAGCACCACGTCTTCACAGTGCTGTGACACTGTTTGGGTGGAGCGTTTTTTTAAGGTCTGATTTGGGCCCTGTTCGCGACACATAAATCTTTGCAGCTTTCAACATCAGCAGATAAATCAACCTGAAAATGATGAGACCAAGTCTGTCATAGCAGTGCTGCTCTCTTTTGGCTCTTAACTGCATCAAGTCTGCGTTTCACATTCCTTACAAGCATGGGCAACGGCATGTGCTGCGAGGAGGATGTGGACTATGCACAATCCTCACCAGGGTGCTGATGCTTTTGTTTTTTTGTTTTAATGGGAATTGAACCCCAGTATGAAGATGCGCATCCTCGCCTTAGTTTTACAAGTTTGTCGTGTCAGGTTTCACTTTCCCTCAGTCTTCCACATCTAAAAATAAATAAACTGCTTCTTTCAGCACTTTCTACCTTGTGATCAGTGAAATTTATCCCCCATTATTTTTGAATCATTCCCGTGTTCATGGTTTGACCACATAATTTTTACTCGTCTACTGTCTCCTGAATGAGGTCGACCACCAGATTCTTTCTCACTCTCCGCTCTCCCCCCAGCGCATCGCTCTAGCGGCCAAACCGCAAGCCGCAGTTACCCAGCATTCCTTGGAGAGGATGAGAGAGGCTTCAAGTAGCAGACTGTTAAATTAACATTCATGAGGAACCTCTCAAGTCACAGAACTGTTTCATGAGATCAACTGTTGCTGAATTTCACCACTGAAATGTAAAGTAGCACTTCCATTGTAGTGTTATTGTTTTGCAGATTTGCTGTTCGAGACAAAGAACAAGACTGATTTTGAAACAACTCCAAGACTTAGAAAAAAAATCAAAGGGCAGAATGAGGGCTTACTGTTTGTGCATTTATACTGTGTCTGGGAAATTTACATGAAAGTCACATCTTTAAGAAATAAGAAAAGACCAGACACAGGACCTGAGAGACGCATATGGTCCTTTCGGTTGAGCCAACTACTGTTCACTGACGCTTCATCAGAAAATGGTCTCAGTGGAAGGGTGGCTGCCAAGAAGCCATTCTTAAGGAAAGGAAACAGGGGAAAAAAGGCTGCGGTATGCCAGATTACACAAGAACTGGACTGAAAATTAGTGGCAACAGGTCTTATGGAGTGCCATCCATCATTTGGATTGGGGGGAGACCCACATGTGCACAGGACGAATATGTAAACTCCACACAGAAAAGGCCCCAGCCAGACGGCACCTTCCTGAGGCAACAGTGCTAACCACCACACCACTGTGACTCTTCAAATTCAGTTTTAACACTCTAATGAAGTGATAACATAACGTGTAACAAGATGGAGGTTCTTTCACGGTTTGACAGCCAGTAGTGTTGGAGATCTTGTCAAAACTGATGGAATTATGAATGAAGAAAAGCAACATCAGATTTTGATCCATCATATAATACCATCTGGAAAGCATCTGACTGGCAGTGGGTTCATTTTTCAGCATGACAATTGAAGCAGCGTGGGAAGAAAATGCAACCAACATCTGAAGAAGAGCTTTGAATGCCCTTCAGGAAGCCCGGAGAACTATTTCTGAAGACTACTTAAAGAAAGTTGACTTAAGAGTGCTCAGAATGTGTTTCAGAGTAAAGGTGGTCACAGCAAATATTGACTTTCAAACTGTTTTTGTCTTTCAGTAAATCACTGCACACATTCCTATTATATTCCTAGCATAAAATAAAGAAATTATTAGGGGCTCAAGACTTTTGCAGAGTGCTGTGCATTCACAACAAGACAAAAACCTGTTGTGGTAATTAACACTAGCAGGAGTTTGCCTTTAGCCTAATGAAATAAAAATTACTTTCACATCCTCCCCAGCTGTGTACTGTAACTGAAACATATAACTGGTTATTTAGTAGTAAACTTACACAAAGTAACCAACAATCCTGCTGAATTAAAAAAATAAGCTAAAAATCTGACTAATGAAAAAATTAAATTTTTCGATTTTACGGTTTTGTGTTTAACCGAGCTAACTCCTTTTAAATCGAATATGTAAATGCATTAAATCTTAAGTCAGTGCATTAGTTAACGTCATAACTAATGATATAAAACATGTGCTGGTTGATATAAAACATGTGCAAGGTTGTCATTTACCCTTAGATGAAATCATTTTATTCCAGAAAAATTCCACTTTCCAGCACACTTGAACTCTACATATTAAGCATGAATGTAGCATTCAACATGTATTTTTTTCCCCAGACAAACAAACTCATTTCCATAATGCATAGACAAGGATTTTAATGTATGCTTCCCTTACAAATCACTGGCTTTCACACTAAGCAATAGTCACTTTTCAACAACCCATGATGCATTGCATCTGTGTATACAGTAGGTACTGCAGCCCAAAACAGCATTTATTAAAAGGCAACATAATTATGGTACAAACACTCAGAACAAACTGTCACCACACACTGGTCATTCTCTACAAGCTGTTAGAGGAGAAAGACTGTCTCGCTCCTTTAGACTGGCGCAGTGTAAAATATATAAATGAAATTTGTCAAAAGCAGTAGCAACGTATGAAACCAACTGTGAGGTCATTAGCACATCCTTTCCCTACATGTTCCCGATATCATTCCGGCAGTTTTCCTACAAGCACGGCTGACTGAGCAGATAATCTGATGTGGTTATATTTCCCCATCATGTGTTTTATTACCCTCGGATGTAAAAATCTTCCATTTCCTCGCACATTTCAATTTCTTGCCTCAGCAGAGAATCAAATTAGAACTTTCAAGGACTTCTGTTAGTATTTTTTTGCATGTTAAATACAACAAACCATCTTCTTACTCATCATCACTAGATTTTTTTTTCCTGCAATATGTTTTCTATGGGTATTAAGTTTTTAATTTAATGGAGGAGGACATGCAGAGGGTTATGCAAGTGACGGGGTGAGATAGAGCAACGTGATCTGCTGTGGTGTCCCCTAAAAGGAGCAGCTAAAAGAAAAGACTATTTACATGGAGGATTTGAAGGAACATTTTAAATCCATTTCTTTTATTATTTATTGTGTTGCAGCCGTCTAAAGGAGACACGGCCAACAACGACTCAAATTAGAGCTGTTTTCATTAGCACGGGATCAGTTTTAATATTGATTGCTCCAAAATTAGCCTGGCTGCACGTCTGTGTGCTTTCCTCTGCTTCATGACATACAAACAACTCAAAACATACAAACAATTCACGCAAAAAAAAACAAAAACAAATTCCTGAAAAAAAATATTTGCCTTTTCTTACCATCTAAATACAGTACAATGCTTACCCAAATATATGCAGAAAATTTCAAAAATTATTTTTTGAAGCAGCACACTAAACTCGTTTGAACCTGTTGAAATGTTAGTACTATTTTTTTTCTTTGCTCTTTACTCATTTGCATGACAGGATTTGGATAAAACGGTTGTCAAATAAAAAGAAACATCTTCCTTTTATCTGCATTCATCTCATGGTGGCTGTACAATTTAAGAAACGGTCACAATTTTCAAACCACATCATGCAAACATATGTAACCAGCACTAAATTACATGAGCAAGAATGATCAGCTGAAAGTCAATGACAGAGAGCAGTGAGGGCAGAGATCATCGCTTGTACTGCTTTTGACAGCGCTGAGCTCAGGACAGGACCCACTGTAACAGGTTCCAGAGCAAAAGTACAGAATATCCAATTAAATGCACACAAAACACCTTAACATCTGCAGCAACCAATATGAACACACTAAATGAACATTTATAGATTCTCCAGCATTTACATACCAAGATTCATTATAAAAGCCAGTAAAAGGACCAATAAAACTCTGTTTGTCCATGTAGGTTTTTAAAGGGAACTGAATGTAATAAATGTGAAATATTTACTTTTTATTCTTACATAAAATGCACCGATGGGTGTAAAGTGGGTCTTTGTAAACACCAGTGTCAAAGCTGTCCCTTGTTGTTGATTTACCTTGTCGTATTATAAGGAGTTTAATGTTATTTTCATTAACAATTAATGAAAAATATCATTAGCTTACATTTTGTCTTCAGGCATCCAGTCTAAAATTACAGCAATTAACCGTAAAACTACATCCTAAAGCTCAAAGTATAACATGTACAAAATATGAAGTTCCAGAAAGAGGTTCTGTTGCAACAACTCTCACCAATAGACCCATCATAGTGTATATCCTAAAGGCACCTTAGACAAAGAGAAATCCCTGTGTGCAAGCGGTTAAAGAGGTTGAAGGTTGAAAAACAAATGTGAACAAAAGATAAATGGAGAAGCTTTTTCCTCTCAGAGACCCTAACCACTGCATGGAAACACTGTATCACCACGAGAAAGGCTACATAGTAAATAAATGGAGTTTTCATTGCATAAACTATTCTGTTGCTGATTGTCTAAAAGCATGACTTAAAGACACAGAATGCAGCTCTGTAATATTACAAGATTTGACTCAGTTTTTGTTTCAAATGCTGCAAAAAAAATGCCAGAAATGCTCCGTCATTCTGGCACTGCGTCATTTGTTTCGTACTGCGATGCTGCATTACTGAAACAGTGTATGTTTTTAGAAATAGGAAAACATGCATTGGGAAATTCTCTCCTGATCATGCAGATATTGTTTCTGGATTTGTACTTCAAAGTCTAACAGTAGGAAGGAACACACAAATATACAAAACAATAAAAACAAACAATGAGACGAACTGAATTCAAAAAACAAAAACAAAAACCTCAACAAATAAAAACAGTGTCCAACAAGCTCTGTTCTGCTTCGGCAAAAACAATCCCCCCCAGAAACGATGATGGAAAAGTTTGCGTTCCCCCACTTCCTTGGTATCCTCTCCTCCTTTTAAACTCATCCCAAAAATCACCCGCTGTGGTGCATCATCATCGTTATCATCAATTCTTCCACCTCCTCCACTTTCAACCGGGTTTATGACTTTCCTCTTCAGGCTGGGCTGGCTTGCTCCCCCTGCAGACGAGAGGTTGGAATGACTCAGTAGTCCAGCAACCAGATAAGTGGGGAGACAGCGCCTCTGGTGCCACTGAGGGAGTTTAAATTGGAAAGTGACTTGGGATCAATTAGATAAGTAGGTGGAGCAGGTATGGATCACACCCTGCTGGTCGGGTGGCAGCGGTATGTTGGACAGTTGGACAGAGCATCTACTCCGCTGTCGACGTTCTGGGAGCACCCTCCCTCACAGCAAGCCTCTGGGAGAGATAAAGCAGACAATATGAGTAATGAATCTACCTGACATTAAAAACGGTGAAGTATGTTACACACAGCCAAAGAGGAGCCACCTGCATCTTCCCCCGGCATCAGCAGATGAGCTGGGTTGGCTCCTTCTTGTCCTGTGCCGAGCTGGAGACGCCTCATGTGACGAACCACTGCTGTGGCGTTGAATGCTTGCTGCAGAGGAAAAGCAATAATGAAACTTCAAGAACGGAGGAGAATCTACTTGCCAATTTTGGACATATTAGGATCTGGATGGCAATTTAACCCCCGAGGATCAAGTCATTTAGCTGAAATCCCTAACCCTAATTACATTTTCTAATTGCCCAGTACAGTTAAGTTAAAATATAGCAAACCAGACCAGTTTTAATCTCTGTCCTCTCCTTTAACGCTAAAAATGAAAAGAACAATGCAACATGTAAGTAGAACTGGGAGGCTGACTTACCTTCCACTTGCTCTTAGCAAAATTCTTCTTAATCTGCGCACTGACAGACTCGTGAATGTTCTTGTCCAGCGCAGTATCCCCAGCAATCCTGACAGAGCAAATGGCTTTCAGTGCGAGTGTGTTTTATTTGTGTGCATAACGGATAGGAATCCGGATAGGAATTGTTCTACAGATATGGTCACACCTAGTTAACTGACATGCAGTCCAAACACTTACAATATTTACAACACTTAAGTGGAATTATTGAAGATTTGAACTAACAAAACAACATTATTCTTCTTTGGAAAAATTATGTGTACAAGGAGCCATACCAGGGGTGCTGCAGAGCCTGCTCACAAGTGTAACGTATGCTGGGATCTTTCTCCATCAGATGTACTATAAAATCTTTAGCTGAAAAGGTAAAAAAAATATATATTTTAGACGTTATCAACTGCATAAAACTGATGTTTAATGAATGATCAATAACCATACTGTACTATCAGTCTAAAACTGGATTAAGCTTATTAATGCAATAATACTTCAGTGCTTTAACTTGAAGCCAAGTCAAAACTAAGAATATTTTTTTTACATTTGATCATTGCCTGATCTTGTGAGTTAAATGCCTGCAGGGTAAACTTTAGGGCTTGGAAGGAACAAAAAGATCACGTCTCCGTCTGGCACTCTGTGTCAAATGGAGTGTCAGGTAGGTGGGAGATTTTTCTGCTCACTGTGAGGGTCTGTGTTTTGCAGAGAGAAGTATTCAACATCGGTGTGCAAAACCGCCGTTCACAATATTCACTATTGGATGAATGCCACTCATTCACAAGGTAATATTTTATGAATTTGGCAAAGATACTTGTAGTAAAACATTTAAATCAGCAGGTACGTGTGCAGACACACAAAATAATTACCATGTTCTTCCTGTCGCTTGTGGAATGCAATATCTAATGTAATTTCCAGGTGTGATTTAATGACTAGAAACCGTATCAAAGAAAGTTTTTGAAGTTTTTCCAGGACATGTGAGCACTCTGGAGTGTACAATCCCAAATAACAAATGCAGACAAGCACTGGCTGAGACTGTAACAATATAAGAAAAAGGATGTAAATTTCTACTAAATTTCTAGTGGCTCATCTCTTTCTGTGTAATCCAGAAAGAACTATCAGATTTGATTTAAAGAGGAGGATGTTTCTGACCTCAAAGAAAAAGAATGAATGAATCTGATGGTTTCCACAATGCACACCCAGAACACGATCCTCTGGTGATTTGGGAAACTTTGTTAAAAGGGTGTGTTCCTTCTTTAATCACAGTTTCCAGTGTGATCAGCCTGAAAAGTATCAGTTCCAAAAAGCTCTTTGTGAGAGGTCTCATGTCTGTACTGTACCTGAATCAGAGATATCGTCCCAGTACGGAGAATCAAACTCATATTCTGCTTTCAGGATCTGTTCAAACAGTTTGGCATCATTCTCGTCATAGAAGGGAGGATAACCACACAACCTGAAACACAGAGACAGCACAGGCTGACACTTCCCTTTACAGACACGCTTCGGCTTTTCTATGATGCTAAAGCCTTAATCACTCCTTTATTTAGTAGCTCTGCTTGTTTTGATTTGGCTGATTTTAATGCTGGGTGCCCTTCCTGATGCAACCACCAAGGGATTAGTGTCTATTCCTGGGATCCAACCATGAATCCTTTGCTTGTTAGTTGAATGTTAAAATTAACACTGCTGCTGCTGAATCCAAAACATTCTGTATTCTGATTAATCCTTATCAAAACCTGACTGTTAAAATATTGTATCTCTGCAGACGTGATTCATCTTGTATAAAGATACATCTAAAACGTGTACTCACAGAATATATGCTATGACACCAATAGACCAGCAGTCCACTGCTTTACTGTAGGGCTTCTGAGCCAAAACTTCAGGGGCTGAGGAAACACAAGGTCATAGCTATTTAGGCACAATATAACAAGACTTAGCCTTCATAGTGTCTGATACATGTTTAGCATGCTTTGTGTCTTACTTTTTCATACACAGTACACCATCTCTGAGCCATTAAACTGTGTTATAAAGCTGAGATCTGAGAAAAAGGTGGTGTACACGCCTAAAGTTGTTTTTTTATAAACAGATTTCTAGTATTTGACTCCTTTACCGACATATCCAGGAGTTCCACAGGCTGTTGACATCACACTGCCAGAGCCCTCAATTTTTGACAGACCAAAGTCACTGATCATGATTTTGGAGTCTTCATCCATGCTGTAATACAGCAGATTCTCTGGCTTTGGATCGAGGGACAACAGAACAGAGCGTAAATAAAATGCATCATAAAAAACCCATAAAAAGTCTTGCAAACTGAAATCCAACATCACTGGACACACAATTAATAACTAATTCTTTTCAAAAGATTGAATGTTTGTATAGACTGGAAAAGATAAGCAACACTAAATTCTACTTTTGTTAATGATCAGCAAAGCCATACAGTAAGGGGGGATAAAAGACATGTATTTAGTCTGGGGGGAAGAACGTTTTTGCAAATTCCTTTAAAGGAATGTGTATGTGTGTGTGTGTGTGTGTGTGTGTGTGTGTGTGTGTGTGTGTGTGTGTGTGTGTGTGTGTGTGTGTGTGTTTAATGCTAAAGATCCTCAAAGGTTCAGTTTAAAATACACAGCACCATTAGGTATCAAAACACAGAAGATAAACCCCCAAAGCACAAAAACATTGATGAAAATGAAACCATATCTCATTATGTTGTAAAAAAACTATGTTTTCAAACATAGTTCTGATCCCTGGTTCACCTTGAGGTCACGGTGCACAATGCCCATGTCGTGGAGGTATTTGACAGCATCCAAGATCTGCTGAATGAGCTTACTGGCATCTTTCTCTGTGTAGAAGCCCTTCTCTATGATACGATCAAAGAGTTCCCCACCAGACACTCTGTATTTTCAATGTGGATAAAGTAAGAAAGAAGAAAAGAACAGTGAGAGGGGGACTAAAAATAGAAGGGAAGCATGGAAATTTAAAAGTGTAGAAGCGAGATATAAAAAGATAATCCCTGCTAACTCCAGCAAATAAAAATCTTTTATAGTTAGTTATAAACCAGTACTTCAGATAACGTTACTTTCTTACCAACCACATGGGAAAAAATGCTTTCAGTCTAAAATTATAAACAGTCAGTCAGTCGGACAATGTCTGCTTCATATTTTGCCACTAGATGGCAACGTGACTCTATCATAGGAATTTCGAGTACATTATGAAGATGATTGTTTTAGCACACCGAATACCTGCACAGGAAATTTAACATCTTACAAAGAGCTAAAGAAAGAAAAGAGGAGATGATATGGATGTTTAGACAAGCAGTGCATGGAAAGCTGGGTTGCTGAACTCATTCGGCCAGTGTCCCCGTATCACTTTACCCACATATTCAGTTCCCTCCATGACACATTCCTATTCCTGCGTACATTTTCACATATATGTGCAGCCTCTGTTTGACACCAGTTGGCAGAAAATAAAACTGAACAGGATAGTGATGCAGCACAACATGAAAGAGTGAACAACCACGAATGAGGTCAAACATCTGGATTTCAAGGTCACAAAAATATTATGAGGGAATTCAAACTCCCTCCCCTGATAAATGTGCATCTTCCCTCTTTGCTGCTGTTTTTCATTTCCCTAATTTTACAGTCATTAATAAATTAATAATACAGATTTTCTATTTTCTGGAGTCCTTTTTCTAATCCTCATCTCGCCTTTGTTTTTCCTCTCTCACTCTGACATTTCACTAGTTGAGGTGGGTGGGACACTGACTGGCAGCTAGTATGAGGGCAAACTCCCCACTGTTGCTCACGAGTAGGCAAAGTACAGAGTTGTCTTTGTGTGTGTGTGTGTGTGTGTGTGTGTGTGTGTGTGTGTGTGTGTGTGTGTGTGTGCGCGTGCGTGCTGCATGCCTGTGTGAATGTGTTGCAGGGTGCAATTCATGGCATGTGACAAGCCGTGTGTGGGAGAGAACACAAGTAGGCACGCAAAGACAAATCACAAAGTCCCACACATATGTGAATACTCACAGTTGCATGACAAGGTAGAGGTGTGATTTACTCTCAAATATGTCTTCCAGAGACACAATGTTGGTGTGTTTGATCCTGTGAAGAGAGGGAAAAAAAGGAAAAAGCAGGCGAGAAGTTCAGTTGTTAATTCTGTTCTTCAAGCAGTACTTGCAAAAAACTAGTTTTACATGTGATCTTTATCCAGTCTTTATCGATAAGAGCTGTTTGCAGAGAGCAAAATAATAATTTTCTGTCATGTTTTTTGTGGGACACTAATTGCATTTTAGCAGTTTAAACAGAGCTTCCACTGTTCTGCTGCCCCATGTCTGCAGATACAGATGGACTCATCAGATTAAGATTACTCTTGTACCTCTGTCTCTAACCAATGTGTAATGTTAGCACACCTGCAATATGTCAAACGTGTGTCTCATACAAATGCTACTGGCAATAAATAACTTTCTGCCAGTTTTTTAAAAGTGATTTACTAACACATCCATCTACAGTCATGTACAAAGGAAAATGCACGCTCTTTCTATCCTGAGGTTTAAGTGATGACATTTTTTTAAAAAATGTCTACTGTATGTCCCTACCAGGTTCTAAAATTACTTAGATACAACCTAATCTGAAAAAAAAAAAACTTACATAACACTGTTTGATAGGCAGCGTGGCCTTAAAAAAATATCAAGAAAAATGTAAGAAGTGAAGGACAAAAGAAGAAATGGCAGGCATAAAAAGAAAAACAAAAAAACGCCAACAATCTAAAATAGATCAATAGTGTCTGACAGTCATGTCCTCAAGAAAAAAGGAAAAAACAAAAAAACAAAGACCTGACCCACAACCTGAGAGATATAGCTGGTCTTTCCATCTACTGTTCACTGAAGCCTCATCAGAAATGGTATCAGTGGAAGGGTGGCTGTTAAGAAGACATTTTTGGGGGGAAGAAAATCAAGTAGGAAAGGCTGACATATGCTAGATTACACAAGAACTGAAATGAAAATGCAAAAGTCTGATAGTGGGAAGAATCCAAATGTGAAACATTTTCTTGAAACTGTTGTCAGTATTTATGGAGGATGTCAGAAAAGATGTACAAGAGAGAGCATCAAAAGCCATGTTCAAAATACAGTGGAGGTTCTCTCATGGTTTGGAGATTTTGATTGAACATGCAATATCATCTGGTAACGACTTCATTGTTCAACCTTACAATGGTCCCAAACACACTGACAATGCAGTAAAAGCATACCTGGAAAGAAAAACACACAGTGGATCACTATCAGTCGTGGATTGGTTTCCACAGAGCCCAGACCTCAACATTATTGAAGCAGTGTGGGATCATCTTGGGTGAATGGTAAATGGCCTATATTTGTATAGTGCTTTACTTAGTCCCTAAGGACCCCAAAGCGCTTTACACTACATTCAGTCATCCACACATTCACACACTGGTGATGGCAAGCTACATTGTAACCACAGCTGCCCTGGGGCACACTGACAGAGGCGAGCCTGCCGGACCCTGGCGCCACCGTGCCCTCTGACCACCACCAGTAGGCAACGGGTGAAGTGTCTTGCCCAAGGACACAACGACCGAGACTGTCGGAGCCGGGGCTCGAACCGGCAACCTTCTGATTACAAGATGAACTGCCAACTGTTGAGCCACGATCGCTGACAAAACGTGACAGCCAACATCCAAAGAAGAGCTTTGAATGTCCTTCAAGAAGCTTGCAGAACTATTTCTGAACTTTGCTTAAAAAAATGACAAAGAAGCTGCCTAAAAGAGATTAGACTGTGTTAAAGAATAAAGGTGCTCATGCCAAATATTGACTTTCAAGCTCATAAGTCTGTACAAACTCTGCGTTGGTCTTTGGTCTTGCTGTGTTTCCACTGATGTTTGCACATGTTTCAATAAATCACTGCACCTAGTTCCATTTTAGGACCAAAATATAAAGAGATATGGGTGACTCAATCTTTTTTCACAGTACTGTATATCAAGGAGAAGAGGTTTTTTTCCTGGTACAGGGACCAACTCATAAAAATATTGCCCCATAGTGCTACCTTTTACTTCAGCTTTGATTCTTTTCTGATTTTTCCTTTTCCCTCATCATGCACTCTGAGTGTTTGTTACCTCAGTGCCTGGTCTAAGGTGTGTGTTTGAAGGTTACCGAGTTGAAGGCAGGAAGACAAAGACAACACAAAGCCATGTGTCTGAGATGTACCCAAGGTAACTATGTATGCGTCATCCTGTGCTCACGCTGGATTACAGCAATGAGTCTTATCCACCTTCATTCAGCAGCTTAGCTCTGTGTGGAGCGAGAAACGGACACGTGGAGACTCACATGCAGTTTCACACACACGATTACATAAGGTCTGCAACATGTAGTACACATTCTGTGCTTGTGTGGATGATGAACCTACGGGTGGACACGGGTCATTGTGACTGTCAGAAAGCTGAAGTGTCTATTTAAAGTTCGGTCCTCTGCTGACCCCTGTCAGCACCCGTGGGTCTCACAGGAGCTTGGATCACAGAAAGTCAGCAAATTAGAGAACAGAGCTGCCAACTTTGCAGTGAGCAAGAAGCAAAATTGACACTTGAGTGAAAGTAAGAAAACAGGAAATTCTAGTGATTTTTAAATGCTGCCGATCTTTTATTGATTTATTTAACCCACACTTTGGATTTTGCTGTCTTAGCCTTTAAAGTTAAAAATTAATTTTTTCTGTTCACACCTTTTGTATTTTATTGTATTCTTCCAGAGCACTGAGTGGGCCAACCACAAATGAAAGAATGGTTCTTATAAAACTCTTATAAAAATGTTAAAGTGTTTCCAGAGAAACTGTAAACATGTTTTTTTCAGATCAGAAGAGATTCAATTTGTCAAATGAAAAGAAACAAGCCGCCAAAACAGAACTGTTAATCTGTTACCCATCGTGTTTTTGCCTTACATGCTGCTTTAGAGTTAAGTTATAGCTGAGAATTTGAATGCAGTTACTTCAGTTCATGTGCATGCAAATAAAACATTTTAAATAACTTCTAATTTTCAGAACTGTATAATCACTTTAAAATCTTCCACAACTTTTCTGCGTTAGAAGCAGCTACTCTACTGGCAACAAGGTTCCCTGTGTGACACTGAGCAGAATATACAGTCACATCACCCACTGCATGCCTCATCTCGTGAATTCACTTTGTAGTAAAGGTGTCAGATACAAGCTTGTGGTCTGACACAAACATGTGTAGTCTTCTTATCTGTCCAGTCCAGTGTTAAATGAGATGGAGCCAAAGACATGCTTAAGGTATGATATTCAGGCTTTGCTGCAACCCTTTCCAGATTTGAAACAAAGTAAGAGGGCGACTTCACAGAAATTCCTCCGACTGGCACAGCTACAAGTGACTCAAAGAGTACGATTAGTCACTGTATTTGCAAATGTCTGTGCTTCAGTAAATGTTTGGTCTAGATAGCACGGGGGAAAGACGAACAGCCCGTGTAACATTTATTAGCGAGACAAAATAGAAAAGCAAAACAGGAAAGACGTATTTCTACACTAGCTTGGTGATCATATATTCAATACACTGACCTCTTTTATACAGTTCATAGTGAGACGTGTCAAGCATTAAATACACACCAATAAATTTACAGTGGGAGAAATAACAAAAGCCATAGAGGATGACGGGTTTGGGTCTGGCCTCACAGGGAGTGAAGGCAGAGACCGAGTGGCCACATAACGTGGCAGCTGACTATTTAAAAAACAATTTAATGCGACAGCTGTGTCCCTCGGTCATAAACAAACAGCAGGTTTACTCTGTTTCAGTGTTGTTCCACTGTGCTTTTAAAGTATTTATTAAGGCAGAGAGTAAAATGTGGAGAGAAAGAGTCTCTTATGGGTGTAACACAATGGTGAGACTTGTTTTTCACTGGTTACGTATATAATCAGTTTTGTATTCTTGTTTGCCTGTTTTAGTTAAACAGTGATAATTTTATTTTGGTGATTTTATGACCTACAACACTGTTTCTAAAAAAATAAGTACACTTTGAAAAATAAAAACAGAATGCAATAATTTAAAAATGATTTAAACCCTATGTTTAGTTGAAAATAATACAGAAATATATCAAACTGTTTTTTAAAAAAAAAGCTTATTAAATTTTTTGCCAGCAACACTTTTTAAAAAAAAAATTAGGAAGGAGCAACAAAAAATAGCAAAAGTGGTTCAAAGCCAAAAAAAATAACTCATGATTAAACTTAATGAATAACATTATTATACATAAAACGGAAAACCTAGAAAAAAAAGTGAACCTAAAAAAGGTTCACAGTTGCACACACAAACTTTGGAAACACATAAACTTTAAATAAACCTCATTTTTTCCATAAACAGGATCAAGAAACATTGCCACATATTGTGGGCCTGAGCTTATGGACTACAGCGTAGTAGAAAATCTTCCTGTGGTCTTTGCAATCAAAGTCACAGATACTCTGACTTCTCCAAGCTAAAGCGCAAAGTGCACATTAATGATGGGTAAAGTGAGGCTTTGTGCAAACATTCAAAGCAATTGTGTCAACTGTGTCAACTCGAGACACTCATCCCTACAGTGACACCTACTGGCCAGTTTTGCTATCGTCACAGGTTGACAATGCTCTTCTTCTCTAAATGACCATAGAGAAAAGTGTTGCACACTTCTACCACTCTATCAATAATTATGAACATGTTTTGAAGAAATGCCCATACAACAAAAGGAGAAAAACCTGTAAGAACCTTAAACGACAAAGCTGTGACGGTAAGCAAATACTATTTCCTCCCTTTTAAGTTTACATAAATGTGGTTGTTTCCGTTGTTTTGAAATTCAGTGAAATGTAAACAAACCAATTTATAAAATGTTTGTTTATTGTGACAACAATTTCAATGTCACCTACTTTATAGGTAGGTAGGGTGTAGATGTAGAGGTGGGGAACTCCAGGCCTCAAGGGTCCAGCAGGTTTTAGATATCACCCTGGGTCAACACACCTGAATCAAATGATTAGTTCATCACCAGGCCTCTGGAGAACTTAAAGACATGTCGAGGAGGTAATTTAGCTATTAGAATCAGCTGTGTTGGATCAAGGACACATTTAAATCCTGCAGGACACCGGCCCTTGAGGCCTGGGGTCCCCCCACCCCTGATGTAGAGTATAGGCCTCAGTAATCTTTATGGAAGATGTTTCATTTGCAGTGGAACGAATGTAGCTAATTATGCTAATGAAAAATTAACAACGTCTATGTAAATATGTTTATTCACAAATATTCGTTTTTCAGCTGTTTTGCGGATGAGTTGGCTTCTTTTTTTGTAATTTACCTCCCTAGACGTGGCAAAAATCTTTTCACACTTACTGTGGGTATACACGGGTATTTTTTGCCAAGCTCTAAAGGTGTGGATAAACAACACCTTATTCATGCCATCATCAGTGACCTCTACAGTGGCATCAGCAGTTGCACTGTGGGTGCCATGAGTTTCACTAACCCAGCTGTCAAAAATTTCCTACAATCTCTGTTGAGTCCTGAGCTGTGGTTACTGCTGCCACTCCTGCTCCTGGTCTCGGTCCAGCTGCTGCTGACTTTCAAACTTTCTGGAAGTTTGCGGTGACACCTGGTGTGGTATCGCCCTCAGTTGATACTAACAATCAACTGAGGGCGAACGCACCAAAACTTCAATTAGCTGTGATCACATTATGTGGGTGTTTTGAACTGCACTGTGTTTCAGAAGATCTGCGCTTCATAAGCTCAACACAGCATTGAAGTTTCAGTATGGAGCATCCCACCCTAGTGCAAATGTCACAGGTAACATCTGTAAAGGGCCCACTAATCCTAAATAATATGAAATGGTGTATTCGGGGCCCGATTTTTATTTTTCACTTTAGTTTCAGTAGGGTGACTGGACAAAAACTGTGGAGTTGGGTGATTTAATAATGAAAAAACTGGACAGCAAATATGCCTCTTTTCTTAAGAAACATTTTATGAAGCCCCTGTAATGGAAACCTTACATGGTCACGTATATCAAAAAACAAAAAAGCCAATGCCTGAATTTTGGGGGGAAAAAAAAAAAAAGTGGAGTTGGGAGTGAATTTCCTGATTCAGATATTCATTTTCTGGATGCTGCCATCCAGAAGTGTTTTTAGTAAAGGTCTTGCTCATTTTAGCAAGTGTGCCAAACTTCTGCAAGTTTTACAACGGCATGCTTCTGTCCAGATTCTACATATTAGTACAGCTTCATGAAACATATATTTTATAAACAGTTTAAATACTCCCCCACTCAGACCCCGTTCCCAACTTTGTGTACTGGGATGAGGTGTTATAATGATTCATGAAACCACTTTACGAGTCTATGCAAACTTCACAAAGAGCAAGGCCTGATCTGCAATCCAAGTTTACTTCAGTTTACCTCATTTGTCAAAATTGGACCGTTAACTAAACCCCAACACGCTCATTCCTCCGTCCTCACCTCACCTCGTCTCCTGTAACCCAGGCAACAAGAGCGCTAAAAATAACTAGGGACCCAAAGTAGATCAGCCATTTTCACTGTGGCCTGTAATTCCCTGCATCTAAAGAAAGGTACATTTGAAAAACTTCACAACTGCAAAGAGTGAAACTGCCGCTTGCTTTAATATATTCAACATTATGCCTCCTTCTCAGGTAGAAAGAAAACCACTTGGGCAAATGACTCAATATGTGTTTGCTGCCAGGAGAAGCTGAAAATCAGGGGTTTAAATCATTGTCAATCTTCATTTTGTGTGATGGCATGAAACATAGCATGATCTCAAAAGATAATGTCAATTACATTAATAGTTGCATCATATACAATAATTAACTTGAACACCTCATATGAACCCCAATCCTTGTTTCTACCTAAGAAACCCCAAATCAGTAGAAATAAAAACAATTTTTAGAGTAATTAGGGGTAAAACGACTCTGTAACAGGCTACAGAAGCTAATCGTGTCAGCTAAGAAGAGGAAACTGAGGCTATAATTCACACAGGCTCACACGGATCCTTCCCACCTTGGATCAGCGGTTCAGGTGTGTGGTGGTGTAATGGAGTGGGTGATTTCTTTTTAATTTTGTTTTTTTGCCAAACTTTGGCACATTTAAATGCCACAGCCTACCTTCTTACCCACATCTTTTGTTATTTGCTCTCATCGTCACAAACACAGACAGGAGATCTTCCTAACGTAATGTGCAATGCTTCAAAATACAGATTTTTACAATAACAATTTAATCTTCTATGTATAAATAATTTCTGATCTCTCTCGTGTTTTCAAGCAAATCCATTCAAAATAAGGAGTTGGTAGTTTCAAAAACTTCTTTAAATGAAGACATATAGGGCCTATTAATGTCAACTCGCTAAAACACAGAAGTCCACTTACTTGTGCAGTACTGCTATCTCATTCTCAATGCTGTTTTCCTTGCCCTCTAAGGCCTTCTTGGGGATACACTTGACGGCCACCAATTTCTGAGTCCTCTTCTCCTCAGCCAAGACCACCTCAGAGAAAGCCCCCCTGAAACACAAACACACAAGTCGGTCTGTTAGACCTGAGTTTATTTATCCCAGGGGCTTCAGCTCTTCACTTGCGTTGCTGACACTCTACAGAAAATAAGAAATTCCAGCTCTGATGTTAAACTGGTCTAACTTTTGTAATTCTTGGCTACCAGCATCTAAAAGCTAATATAAATTTTAGCTTGCTGATGCCAGATTGCGTTTATTTTTAATATCAGCCGCCTCCCGAAGTCTTTGACGTGCTGAGTCAAGTTTTGGAAAGACTACAACCTGGTGGGATGAGTTGGAAGCACCAGTATTAAATATCGAGGTTTATCTCAGTGACAAATGTTGATACTGGCCAAAAGATTTTAAGTATGACTCATGTAATGCTGTATATCAGTTGTATGCTACAGTTTACATTGTCACAGATTGAATAATGTTGTATGTGAAAGTCCATATGAACAGTAAATGGGGAAAAAAAGTCAGAATTTTTTTTCCCCCTTTTGGATGTATTGCAGGCTTCATAAAACTTACTGTTATGTAAAATTCACTGTCTTCTTATTTATCTGTATTTGTTTCTAATTTATCTATATTCAGGGGTGCACATAAGTGGTCCGCAGGCGCGCATTCGCTGTCAAAATAAAAGACGCACACCAGATAAGAAGTTGCAATGCACGTTTGCGTACATATAAAAGGCACTGTTTTTGTCCGCTAGAGTGGGATTTTCACGGTATATTCTGCACCACATCTCTGTGCATTCATCATTTGTTTGAAGCCAGCTCACCTCCTGCAACCACTTTTCCGAGAATACGCGCTTCTTTTGCGGTTCGGACTCCTTCGGACATTTCTTTGGAGGTGGAGGAACACCAAAGTAACTGCTTAAAGGAGCATGCTTCTTTGATATCTTTAAGAGTTCAACTTGCAACTTCTTATCTGGTGCGCGTCTTTTATTTTGACAGCGAATGCGCACCTGCGGACCACTTATGTGCACCCCTGTCTATATTTGTTTCTCTATTGTTTTCTCTTGTTTTAACCGATTGTGAAGCACTTTGGTCAACTCCGTTGCTTTTAAATGTGCTATACAAATACATTTTGAATTGAATTTGAATTGAATTTTGCCTTTTACCATCATTTACGTAAAGAACCCAGGCTTTGACTAGCTGAAGTACTGCAACGACAAATCTGACAGCCTTTTACACTTTTTTCTTTTTTATTCTCTTGGTTTCTCTATCCAGGAAATTCAAAACAAGTAAAGCATCTGAAGTCAGAGTAGCAAAAGAATAATAGCACTTTCCCATGACCCATTTCAGAGTGGAGGTGGACCTCGAGCATTCTGACCAAAGCCCGAAGAGTTCTGACTCAGCTCCAGTGCTGTTCAATAGCTATAAATCCTGAGCCACAATGATAGGCTTTGACACCGCAATACAACAGAAACAAGGTCACGGTAGCTTCAATGCAACGTTTTAGTTTCTTCATGTGTAATGTAACTTACTGTTTGAAACTGTGATGATTTTAATAAAATAAAATAAATAAATAAGCAAAACTAAAGGAAAAAACATTGGTAACATTAAAATGACATAACACTCTCCCTGCAGCAGAAGGTCTTCTGATTACTGATTTGTTTAGCCTACTAATCAATCTACCATATATTAAGCTGTACTTCACATAACACAATAAATAAAAGGAAGGGCTTCCATGAAAAAACTAGGGTCTTCCTGATTTTTAATTTTTTTTTTTTCCCATACACCTAGATTACAGAGCCTTTTTAGGGAAAAAAAAAACAGATGGAAAGACCACTATGGCACATAATAATCCTGGTAATTAGCCCTAAAGCTTAACATCTGTGCATCCCATACCCATGACCTTATGCTGTGTTTACAACACATAGGATGGACTGTTGGGATGATGAAGTGGGTAGTGTCGGGTATATATTTGGTTTTCTACTAAGTGCTAATGTTGGATGAATCTGAGCGTTTTCAAGTGAATACATTTCTTAAAGCAATGTGTAACACAGGCTATTAATTTCAAAGCTTTTGATACTCTCATGCTTGAATTCACTGGATCATTCTCACTGATTTTTATGAATTTTTAGAATAGAATTCAACTTTATTGTTATTGCACATGTCACAAGTACAGGCAACGAAATGCAGTTTGCATCCATCCAGAAAGTGCTTTAGCCATAATATAGATATACTAGAAAGCGAAAATTTCAGAAGAAATTTTAAGTGTGCCTATGCCGCTGCTAATCAGTGTAGTTTGCCATTCATACGGCTGCTTAGGGCAAAACTCAGAAGAGCAGCCATTCTCCACCATGAACTATAGTAAAAACAAACACCGCTCACGCCTCACAGATGACAGCTTACAGTTTTGTGTAAAGATGAATTTACTTCGTACAGCGCCAATTTGCAGACCTGTGCACACAGGTTCATGAGCAGAAGTCCCATTGTACCACGGCAGACCCGACAATGTTCGCATGAACACGCTTTGAAGCATTACGTTATGGACCACTTTTCACACATGGTTGGTTTACCCACACAGCCGGCTGTAGCTTTTCAACTCACAGCCAGACACACACCCAAAAAACAGCCGAGAGAGCACAGACTACGCCCGAGAGGCGTGATTGCCGATGCCGCTCAGGTGGGTCCACCTCCCCTGCAGCGGCACTGCAGACCACGCCCCGCCACACACATCAAACACGTAAAATAAATATTTATGCACTTTCGCATTCACTTTTTGTTTTTTGTTATTTTTACACAGTGTTCTGAATGATGAACAATGGTCTACAGCCAATCTTGTGTATTATTATACAAACTTTGGTTGTAAGATTCAGATAACTATTTAATAAAAGCTAAATATTTTATATGAGAGTAAGAAAGAAAAGTATATCTTTGTGTCCCCCTTTCCCTGTTAATGTCCTACCTGGCCCCCTGGTAAAAGCTTTGCTAGATCCGCCCCTGCACAGTTACCAGCTGTCAGCTACACAAAAACAGGAGCTTGGTGTTTATTTGTCTCTCAGAAACGGTTCATAACTTCCCTTCAACTCATTCATGTCACCTAAAAGGTAAACCTGTTTCTCCATCACCTGTTCAGCTCTGATGATTCAGTAAGGACATCTCCTGGTTTGGACCTGCCCTTTTTTCAGCTGTGGCTCCAGCAAACATCAGCTGATACTAGAAATTAAAATCAAATGAATTCTAACAACAGCTGATCAAGCTTAAACGTGCTGCTGTTGTTTAGCGCGATAAACAAGAGCGAAAAGCCGATCGTTGATCAGTTTCATGATTGAAGTTGCAACAGGCGAGAGAATGACAGGGGAGGCTTCGTAACGACAGAATAAATCGTAATATTGTCTCTGAATGTGGGACGATTCCGTTTGTACGGCAACTCTACGAACTAACCCTTATGAATAAAATAAAGTTCAACGTCAGTAACTTAGCGCGCACACAGCTGTATAGAAACTCCCGTCGTGCTAGCTAGCACGCAGTACGATTGTAAAAGGTCAGCACAACGAAAATAAACTACACCTAAACTCGGTTTATATCTGACCCAAATAGAGTGCAGTTCATAACTTCTTACCTGAAATTCAGTTCACCTCACGCTCCTGCCTTCGGTTTCCCTGATCCACGATTGAGCTCCGCGTTAGCCACCACCGGTCGATCGGCGGTTGCCTCGCCGCTTCGTATGTCTCGTTCCCCGCATGTCCTTTCTGTCACACACCGGTGGATAGCTGCCCTCGGTTGTAGCTCCGCGCGTTAGCCACCACCAAACAACTCAGTTATTTTTTCCACATCGACCAGCATCATCGGCTCATACTACCAAGATGGCGCGGCCACGTCCAGACGCCTTCCTGACCGCTCCGCTCCGACTATCCTATTTTCTTGTTTTTTTACTTATTTTTTGCACTGGTTTACATTCCAAAATCCTCTAGCCTTATAATATACGACGGCAGATCACTTGTAAACATCGGTGACAAGGTTGCACATCTAATCTTGGACACTTTTAAACCTGACCCATCCTGGCCGCCAGAGATTCTACGCGGCGCGGAGAACAACAAAGGACGGGCCGCTCATCCGAGGCGTAGAACAAAGAAGCGCCGGGGGAAACGCGCTGGCATTAGGAACAGACTGAGACAGCAGGCGCATCGCGCACCACTGCCCAGTATCCTACTGGCCAACGTACAATCCATGGAGAACAAGCTCGATGACCTAAGAGCAAGAGTCACCTTCCAACGTGACATGAGGGACTGCAACATTCTGTGCTTCACGGAGACATGGCTGACCCCCACTGTGCCGGACCAGGCCGTAACTCCGTCGGATTCATTCTTTGTGCTCCGCGCGGACAGAACGGCAGAGTCGAACAAAACCAAAGGTGGAGGAGTGTGCTTCATGGTAAACAGAAAGTGGTGTGATGCCAGGAGCATTTCTACTCTTTCCAGCAGCTGCTCGCCACATCTGGAATTCCTGAGCATTAAGTGCCGCCCTTTCTATCTGCCCCGTGAGTTCACCTCGGTCATCGCCATGGCGGTCTACATCCCACCTCAAGCGGACACAGGTATGGCTTTGTCCGAACTACATGATGTGCTGAGTTCGCTTCAAAACAAGGACCCGGGCGCAGCCCTCATTGTAGCAGGAGACTTTAATAAAGCGAACCTCAGACAAGTCATGCCAAACTTTTACCAACATGTCTCGTGTCCAACGAGGGGGGATCGAATTTTGGATCACTGCTACACGCCATACAAGCAGGGCTACAAAGCTGTCTCACACCCGGCTTTTGGGAAGTCTGACCACAACGCCATCTTCCTCATTCCCCAATATAAACAAAACATACGGAGGGAAGAAGTAACCACGAGGGAGGTGAAACGGTGGTCTGCCCAATCAGAAGCTACGCTACAGGACGCACTCGACGACGCCGACTGGGACATGTTCAGAGCATGCGCAGTCGACATCAATGAGTTTACGGAAGTAGCAGTATGCTTCGTCAATATGCTAGCGGAGGAGATTATCCCCACTGCGAGAGTCACCACATTCCCAAACCAGAAACCGTGGATGGACAGATCGATCCGCGCTGCAGTAAACGCCAGGACCGCCACCTACAATGCGGGTCTCGCCACTGGCGATATGAGCGCCTACAAAGTGGCCTCATACGGCGTGCGGCGCGTGGTGAGAGATGCTAAACGCCGGTACCGGGAGCGTGTGGAGTCCCGCTTCCTCCAGGGCGACACACGGAGTATGTGGCACGGACTACGCACCATTACGGACTACAAACCCAGGGACACTGCGCCGATCAACGCCGACTCTGCATTCACCAATGAGCTGAACCAGTTCTACGCCCGTTTCGAGGTTAGCCAGGTGGCTAATGCCATCTACCGCCTGACTACCGAGGACAGTGACGTCATCAGCGAGAGACCGGTGACCAGCATCGCGGAGCATGACGTCCGAGCGGCATTGAGGAGAGTGAACACAAGGAAAGCGGCGGGGCCAGATGGCATCACCGGCCGTCTGCTGCGCTGCTGTGCTGACCAGCTAGCAGGTGTGTTCACTTACATCTTCAACGAGTCCCTGGCGAAGTCTGTGGTCCCCACATGCTTCAAAAGATCCACCATCATCCCGGTGCCCAAGAACAGCAAACCCTCATCCCTGAACGATTACCGGCCAGTTGCGCTGACCTCGGTAGTAATGAAGGTGTTTGAGAGGCTGCTGAAAAACATCATCTCCTCCTCCATCCCAGACACCACAGATCCGCTCCAGTTCGCCTACCGACCCAACAGATCCACTGAGGACGCCATCGCCCACGTCCTGCACACCACCCTCAGCCACGTGGACAAGAAACAGGGTAACTATGTGAGAATGCTGTTTGTTGATTACAGTTCAGCGTTTAACACAATAGTGCCCAGCAGACTGTTCACAAAGCTGAGGGATCTGGGACTCAACAGCCGCCTGTGTGCGTGGGTGTTGGACTTCCTCACTGGCAGAACTCAGGTGGTGAGGTTGGGTAGGTGTGTCTCCGACAGCATCACCATCAACACAGGAGCACCACAGGGGTGTGTCCTCTCGCCACTGCTCTACTCCCTCTACACTTCAGACTGTGTGGCCACCCACGGCTCCAACACCATTGTGAAGTTTGCTGACGACACAGTGGTGTTGGGTGCCATCTCCAACAGCGATGAGGCGGCCTACATGGACGAAGTGAAGAATCTGGCATCATGGTGCCAGGACAACCACCTCCAGCTGAACGTCGGCAAGACCAAGGAGCTGGTGGTGGACTTCAGAAGGAGTCAGCACAGAGAGTACAAGGCCATTATCATTAATGGAGGGTGCAGTCCTTTAAGTATCTTGGCGTCCACATCTCCTCAGACCTGACATGGGCTGCCCACATTCAGGTCCAGACCAAAAAGGCTAGGCAGCGCCTGTATCACCTACGACAACTGAGGAAGTTCAGGGTCTCTCCAAAGATCCTCAGGATCTTCTATACAGGCGCTGTGGAGAGCATCCTCACACAGAACATGACATCGTGGTTTGGAAACAGCTGTGTGAAGGACCAAAAAGCTCTCCAGAGAGTGATCCGTACAGCAGAACGCTGCTCCAGGATTGCTCTCCCCCCGCTTCAGGACACCTACACCAGGGGATGCCGGACTAGAGCAACGCAGATACTGAAGGACCCGTCCCATCCTGGCAACAAACTGTTCCAACTTCTACAATCTGGTAGAAGGTTCCGCATCATCCGGGCAAGGACAGAGAGACTCAAGAGGAGCTTCTATCCTCAAGCCATCCGGGCCCTAAACCAACCCCCCCCCCACACACGCACACACACACACACACACACACACACACACACACACACCCGTCCTCTCACATCATCTATAATTGACTGAGACTCTCCTCCAGACACTCAATTCCTTTAACTTTAAATATGTTTATATTGTCCATTCTGTAAAATAGTCAGATGTCTATTCATATTAATGTACAGAATTCACCTGCTTGCTGCTACTACTGCACATTCACCCAATGTATATACTATATATATATATATTTTATATATATTTATAATGTTATTCCTCTACCCCCCCCCCTTTTTTTGCACATGTTGAGGAGCGTGTCAGGATACATTTCACTGTGTGTTATACTTGTATAACTATGCATGTGACAAATAAAGAACCTTGAACCTTGAACCTTGAATCATATAAACGAAAAATAAGTCCAGCTGAGACACAGACTCTGGCGAGCGATCGGGTGATGAAACGAGAGTCAGCCGCCTCACTGTAAGCCAAGCCCGGGTGCTTTTTCACGAAGAGACGCTAGCCGCGCTAGCTAGCTACGCTAGCGGCGCTAGCTAGTTAGCCGGCTAGCAGCAACATCGTCAGAGAACTGTTGCTAATATGGGATGTTTTGACAAAACGAGCAGATATTTGAAGTTTACACACCTACATTCTCGCCTGAAAATATCTTAAAAGTTTATTTTGTGACCTAGAAACACTAATAAAAGACATTTAAAACGAAGACGTGTCCGCCATTGTTTAACTCGGCAGAGGTGTGCTATGAATTGTGGGATATGGAGTTTTCCACCAAGCATACGCCCTTGCGGTTACCGTAACTATTCAATGGTTCGCGCAACCTTAAAACTTCCAATGGTTCCTGAAAGCAGCGACGCTGTGCGCGCCATTGATATTGTCGTCATTACGGTATCCAAATAAGGGTAGACAGGCCGTACCACTCCCGGCATACCACTAGAGAGAGCTAACACACCACAAATGAAGTTTGAAATTTGTTTCAATGGGACCAAAAGATGGAGCCAACACACCACAAATGAAGTCTGTTTCTATGGCGCCAAAAGAAGAATCTTTCTAAATTTGCACTAAAATATTAATATTTAAAAAACTATAAAAGTCATAAACACCAAAAGTCATTGCATACTAGTCTAGCTCCAGCCGCACAAAATGATATAACATATGTTACCCTTGTGTCAGAACTGTGCGGCAGATAAGCGCGGGAAAATTTTCACTAAAATATTAATATTTAAAAAACTATAAAAGTCATAAACACCAAAAGTCATAGCACACCATTCCAGATCCAGCCGCACAAAATGAGGTAACATATATGAAGCTTGTCTCAAAACTGTGGGGCGAGTTACGCGGCGAAGTTTTAGGCGGAAAAAGGAAAATAACTAGAAAAATTTGCATTTCCTGCGAAAATGCTGTGTGGATGCCTTAACGCTGAAGCTGTCTGCTGAAAAGCTGAAAAGTTGCAAAAAGTTGTATGGTGGTGAAAAAAAAATGTCACCCTGAGTAGGATTCGAACCTGGCCCCGCCAGACTCAGAGATGCTACTCATCTCACTGACCCAAACTCATTTACACAAAGAAGAGGTGGACAGATTGACAATTCTGCTGAAATGAGCAGAAGCTGCTGAGAATTGTGCTGATAAGAGGTGAAAAGGCTGAAAATTTTGCAGAAAAGAGGTGAATCAGCAGAATTTCTGCAGAAAAGAGGCAAAGAAGCAGAAACTTGCGCTAAAAAGAGGTGAATCAGCAGAGTTTCTGCTGAAAATAGTTTTTTTTTCTGAAAACAGCCAAAAAAGCTGGAATTTATGCTGAAAAGGGGTGAAAAAAATGAAAACTTTGCTGAAAAAGGGTGAAGAAGCTAAAGTATACCAAATCAAAGTATTTGTGCCAAAACAGTATTTCTGCCATATTGTGGTATTTGTGCTACAAAAGTTACTACATTACAACATGAATACGGATTAAAGATGAAATAAACTGGCAACAAATTCCTCCACTACAAACCAGTCTGATACCACTTCTTTGCATTGTTGACGTTTACTAAGGCACTACCCAAAAGGCGCCACAAGAGGGCACTCCAACACAAGAGATGACCTATGTACACTGATGCACTTAGTAACAGTCAGCCTCCTACTTTGCCACTACGTATTACAGCGGAAATACAGTAGCAGAAATACAATGTTTTTGCAGTAATACTGTAATTTCACTCAAATACTATGAAATAGCAGTAATACTATGATTTGGCAGAAATACTATGTTTCAGTACAAATACTATGACAAAGCAGAAATACTATGACTTAGAAGTAATACTATAACAAAAGGGATTCCTCAAAATACTATGAAATTGCAGTAATTCTATGATTTGGCAGAAATACTGTACTTCGTACAAATACAATGCTTTGGTAAAAATACTATATTTTGATTTTAACTCTATGATTTGAAAAAGATGAAAGCATTGAAAAAGGTGAAAAGGCTGGAAATTTTGCAGAAAAGAGATGAATCAGCAGAATTTCTGCAGAAAAGAGGCAAAGAAGCAGAACATTGCGCTGAAAAGAGGTGAATGAGCAGAATTTCTGCTGAAAAGAGGCAGAATTTCTGCTAAAAAGAGGCAGAAGGTTCTGTATGTAGAAAAAGAAACACGATAAACCATGTGTGAAATAAAGAAATGAAATGAAAGAACAACCTGATTCTGCTCAAATTCACCAATCAGAGCTACTGCCTCTGTCTGCTTCATTAGGCTGGGTACTTGTATGTATTTCGGTCCATATTAGAAAAGCTGCTAAAATGATAAAACTTTGCAGAATTGTAATAAATGATCAATATAAATGACAGGTCTGTGATAGTGTTTAAATTTGTAATGAAAAAAAATGTTGAAGCAAGGTGGGATTGAACCCACGACCTTTGAGCTGCAGAGCCGTGTCATTACTGATTGCGCCACCTGGGAAGGGGGCGGGCGGCTGAAAAACAAAGAGATCAGCAATCAGAAATAGATCGCGATGAGAGGCGAAAAGTGCCGTTTTTTGGAGTCACAAAACGTCGTGTAACTCAAAAACTAGGAGGGCTAGCAGAATAATTCTTGTACTGGGTGAATCAGCGGACTTTGGTGTATTTTGACTGCGATTTTCATAGCTCTTTGTACCTCCGTCGCGGAGATATGACGAGAGAAGGAACGGCTTCATTTTCAGAGTGTGAGAACTGAGAGGAGGACAGATTTCCACCCCTCAAACAAACGTAATTTATGGCTCAACGGTAAGATGAATGTAAAAACTGCTTCCACTGTGAGTGTCAGCAGTGTCTGAAGATAAATTGGCACAAGCCTCATGTCCTAACTTTGCTTTGTTAAGGAGATATGGCGATTTCAAAATGCCTCCCGTTACAGAATTTCAGCTCTGAATTTCAAAACCTCCCCATAGACTTTGAATGGGAAGTAACCAGACTATGTGTCACTTCGAGGCAAATTGCGAAAAAACGGTAAATCGCACAATAAAGATAGTAACATTGTCTGAAAGCCAGCAAAAATACCTACGTTTTGATGTATAATTTGTGGAGGTTGAGTGGAAATTGAGCGAGTAGCAAGAAGTTGTTCAGACATGAAGAGAAAATTCAGAACAGACCAGCACACACTCTGAGTTAATTGCATAGCAACCATAGCAACGCATGTATTTTCTGAAAAATCACAATTTTGCAACTGAAAACTTAAAGAGAGATAAGATTAAAACGGTAGAAGGTCTGAAAAAGCTGATTCAGACAGGAATAGCCCAATACGTTGAGAACGTTTTAAAGTTTGAATGGAGTTTCTAGGTGAAAGCATGAGGAAGCAGTTAAGTTTCAAAACCAAGCAAGTTTTAGCAGAATTGTGGAAGTTTTCCATTCATTTCAATGGGACAAATTAAAGGAAAAAAGTGTAATATTTTAAAAAGTATAATAGTAATAAACACCAAAAGTCATAGCAGTCGTTAGCAGAAAGAGCAGAACAGTTTAGAGTTTGAACTGAGAAAATCGGCTGAAAACTGAGGGAGTAGTTAAGTGCCGAAAAACGTACGGAAGCAACTTTAAGAATATTAAAGAATAAAGAGAAACAGGAACTCAATAGTGTGGATGCCCTCTGAGGGCATCCACACAATAAGTAGGATAAATCTGACGAATAGTAATAATAAGTGTGCCTCTTGGCATAGGCACACTTAATTACAAAAATATATATTAGCAATAATATAGATATATTACAGAAATGGGTCTATTATAGGTCATTTTTGCAATGGTGGTTCTTCCAAAAGTCTTATTGCACGAGGTCACCACTCTCAGTCAGTTCATTTATAAAGTCCATTTGAACACAACACAGTGCTAAACAGCAAGTAAACCATTACAACAAGAGTGAAAATGTTTAGAACAATAAAAATAATGATTTTATCCAATATTCTTCAGGTAGGAGTGTCAGGCAAGCCATTACACAACAAACACAAAAATTGGATTTTTTATATCTCACCTGAAGAAAATCTGAATTGATGTGTAGTTTTACAGGAAAGTTTACATAGCTTGAAATAACTCACAATGATGTCTTGCGATGAAGGAGTAATTCACACTACAACAGACACTGACAGTGAACAATGTTTGTTTTTTGTTTTCTTAAAAAAAAAAAATCTATGATCATTTCAGTATTAGCTGCCAATACCATGTTCAAACATGTCCCTGTTTTCTTAAAACCATTGGTACGATAAAAACTCAAATCAAAAGTGAAATCGGTTGTTATCTCTCTGGTTCCAGACAGTTGTTTGTGTAGACAGAAAGGAAGGACATGCATTCAGTCTAGAGATTTACAGATTCATAATTACTGCCAAACAAGAAGACTTGTTTTCATACCAGCGACACCTGAAAAACAAGCAACTCTGTCTTCTCTGTAAAGTAATCCTAGAAAAAAAGAATTCTGCAAATCACATTTACATTCATAATTCAAATTTTAATTTTAAATAAAATAAATACATTCTCGAAAGAAGGCTGATTTTGTCGAATGTAATTTATGGCTCCTGAGTTATATCAGGATTTTCCATAAAGGGACACTGTGTTGGCAAAGGTCGAGTGCACTGAGCAGTGATAGATGTCGCCCGCAGTCCTATTTTGGCTCAGCGTTTGTGTTCCTGTTTGCATTTCTTGCAGTATTTATAAGAGTTGTTTGTGTTTTTTGCTTTGGGAAATTATTTTTGTAGTGAAATAAAGCCCATGATCAATGTAACAAACTCAAAAATTGGGTTCCCATTTTGCTACTACTATTGAAATACACGCTGCCATGCATGACATTGTGATATTTCAAGTTTGACATGACAGGCAGTGGTGCACGCTGAATAACACTGGCAATGGCTTCCTTACAAAATAAGTACAGTGAAACTGCTTGCTTCCTGATTACATTTAAAGAAATTGAATACGCAGATAGAGGGCTTACAATTACTTTTTTTTAGTTATCAAGCAAAATTCGTAAAGACAACAAATGAACAGTAGTTGAGCTTAGATATATATGTTTTACAACGGGTCCTTACACAAACTTTATGCAGTGACCCTCATGCAGCTCTCTGGTGGTGTTAACTACAAAAACTCAAAGAACCCTGAACCCAGATCTTGATAAGACTAACTGTGAGTGAGGCTTCGTGGTCATGTGTCAACAAGAAACTAAAACTTGTGCAGGAAGGCCATCAGCTTTGGCAGAAATCCAGCTCTGTGGAGGAGTTTGTCACTGCTGCAAATTCCTCTGCAGCATCTGGAGAATTTAGCTGACATTCTCCATGCTTCCACTGACAAACCAAAAGGGCTCTTGGGAAGTGTCAAACAGTGGTTCACAGAAACGGTCTTTGACTACAGATATTCAAGGGGGGATTTTATTTGTTTTGCATGATAAAAACTGTATAACCATTTTGCCATGTGAAATAATCCTGATGTATATTTGCCTGACTTAAATTGTTTAAAATAACTTGATATTTATATTTAACCACATTTTGCCATAAACACCCCCCCAAGAAAAAAAACAAAACCTTTTATGTTCCTGACTTCCCATCACAAAATAAGACTGGTCATTGTTTTTATGTAGTTCCCGAAATTACTTCCTTATTTTCTGAATATCAGGAAACAGTCCTTCACTGCGTTGGTCCTTGCTCTTTCACCTTTAAAGTGACACTTTTACTGAGCAGCAGCCTTGACGGCCACTGTTTAATAAAAACAGAAGAAGCAGACACAAGTTCAGCCAACTGCCTTCTACGCTTGTCACCACACAGGAGATGCCAAACAAATGTAGCAGCAACCCTCAAGTACTGTTGTTATACAACTGTATAAAGTAAATTATCTGAGTATTATTTGATGTGTCTGCCACTGGCACCGTGTAGACTAAAAAAACATGAAGAATATAGAAAGGATGGCTATGTCGGGTGAGTTTGCTGAAGGTTAATCCTAACCAAGGTTTCAGTTGGATTATAAGGTAAACAAACGTGTTTACAGAGCTGTTCCCGTTCCAAACAGGACGTTCTAATCAGCACCATGGGAACTGTGTCCAGAAACAGGAAACACTCAGTCCCCTCACCCTCACGCACACACAGGCATGCAGACATGGTACGACTGGACAGCTATTAGCTGCTAAGCCCTTAATGAGGACTAGCTTGCCATTATACAAACAGTAGGGCATTTCTCAGAAAAACACTGTGTAAATACTTTACACAGTGGTTTCAATATATACATACTGTATACAGTCAAATATAGAAAAGACATAACCACATTTAGGCCTCACACAGTTTAAATATTTGCATAAACTCCGTCTCTGTTGGTTTTACACCCCACCCAAACATTTGAATAAGATGCTGGGTTGTTTTTTTGTTTTTTTAATTATTATTAATTTTATTGATCGTAAAACAACACCTTTTTTATTTTGTTACTGTTGTATTGTATAAAGTAAGTGTCAGTGATGATGCAGATATGTACAGCACATATTCCAATTAAAATGAACTCTGCAAAGCACACATTAAAAAAAGAAAATCAACAATGAAGTATTTCTTATGTGGCAGTGACGTTTTGAGAATACTAATCTTCTCTGACTATCTGCCATGGAAAAAGGACATTTCTTATTTCTCAAACTCACAGCAATTCTGCCATCTGTCCTGCTGAGAAGTTGGTCAAGAAGGTATGTAAACAGATGACAAAACTGTAACTGTGGAAAGGTCAGAGAGACATAGGGAAGGACCATCTGGCCCAATCAGAGCTGAGAGATACCCAACTGTGAAACTGGACCTGAAACATAAAAAGACCATCTTTGCTCTGTGGGCCTCCCAAACATGAAGAACAGCACAATCAAACCACAATCACTCTCGATTTACATATAACAACACAGCACACGGACACAACACATCAGTAAAATGTGGTCATCTAACCTTAAAGGGAGACCCATTTAAATTCTTGAATTACCTTTTTTTTTTTTGCTCCACCAAGGCAAAGACACAAATCTGAGACAGTGAAAAATACTTGTCCATCTGTCAGCAACATCACACAAAAACTGCCAGAATTTAGCCTACATTAACCACATCTACCTCATGAGTAAATAATGTTGCCTATGTTGTGTTTACAGCCTATTGTTTTGAATCACCTGATCAAAACTACCATTTACACATCGCTGATATCTCAAAATTATACACCGTGCCTCCTTTGTCACTGGCGCCCTGATGCAGCAGGTTATGACGATATCAAAATACATCTCTCACTTCCAACTCATCACATATGGACACATGTATAAGAGCCCTTGGCATCAAATCACATAAAGGCAGTGGTTAACCCATCCAATACGATGGGTTAACTTTTGGCATATTTTAACTCCTATACTATGTTCCAATATTATACTATACCTAACACAGTAGTGTGCCTAGCAAGTAAAAAAGGAAGTGAAAATCAATAAGTGAAGATCAAATAAACTCAGAAGCTTCCAGATTATCCTTCAAACCTTTTCTGTCTTTGAAAGCCCACCATTACCCCTCTGCATTGAACACAGACTAGCAGAGCATTGTATTGGTGTGGAGCTGCGATGAGTATGTTTGCATTCTGTTCTCCTAGTTTACACATCTGCAGTATTAAACCTTCCTATGGGGCTAAGACTTGCTGTGATTGCATACCGAGTGAGAATGTATACACATACTGTATCACAAATGTGAAAAGTAAAATGAAAAAGATATTTATTTACTTTTAAATGGTTTAAATAAACCATTTAAAAACCATTAACTAAAATAAGGCAACACGGTGGCACGGTGGTTAGCACTGTTGCCGCACAGCAAGAAGGTCCTGAGTTCAATTCCACCATCAGGCTGGGGTCTTTCTCTGTGGAGTTTGCATGTTCTCCCCGTGTTTGCGTGGGTTCCCTCCGGGCACTCTGGCTTCCTCCCACCGTCCAGCTTGTGGGGATAGGTTAATTGATTAATCCAAATTGCCCATAGGTGTGAATGTGAGTGCGAATGGTTGTCTGTCTCTATGTGTTAGTCCTGCGACAGACTGGCGACCTGTCCAGGGTGTACCCCACCTCTCGCCCTATGACAGCTGGGATAGGCTCCAGCACCCCCCGCGACCCTGAAAAGGGGAAGCGAATGGATGGATGGCTTAAAATATGACCTACTGATATTGACAAAGTGCACCAAAGACCAGCACCATGGCTAAACTATGTTTTTTAGTGTAATACTCAGTACAATCCACACTACAGTTCAGTGAAGTAATATTACATAACCAAACCAAGAAAACCAAACTGCTACATCTAGCGCTATGAGCAACATGGGGAGCTACTGGCTAGAGTGAACTCATCAATTCACCAAAAGGCAAACATTGCTCCTGAAGTCTGTACTGTTGTCAGTCTCTGAATGGTGATAGCAGACAGACAGCAATCCCATGATTCCTCTGTCCTCTCTAGGTTACTATCCAAATATTTCTGTAACGGTAAATCTAAATATTGGAAACACTAACAATTTACTTTTAGACATCTGATATGTTCATGAGACACCAAGGAACCATCAACAAAAGATATTTTCTGACTTTTTATATGGAATACTATTTGTAAATTAAAACAGCTTTAAATCTACAAGTACACAAGCGCTGGCATCAATAATGGTCAGCTTGTAGCATGAAAAATTTTCAGCAGAAAAAAATCTGTCCTTCACTGAGAATAATTAAGCCACTCTGACAATACACAGTCTATCTGGACCAATCATCTCATGACGTAGCCTCTGCAGCTAATGTTGTTTCTGAGGATAGAAATTCTTGGTTTTGTTATCTGCTATTTCCTCAATAAATAACAAAATTAAAACTCTCAAACTATCATCACAAAATAACTGAAGGTTTCAAGTCTGAACTATGGCCAGTGTAGTAAGAGTAGAGCAGGGCGATATGGCCAAAAATATTTATCACGATATATATTTGAAAATTTGCGATAACGATATAACTGACGATATAATTGATGCGAGACAAAATACAACTCCACAACTTTACTAGCGCAAAAAAAACACCATCCATTTATTTTCACTTAAACAAGAAGCTGTTTTTTATGTGCATTAACCTCCTAAGACCCAAACTCTTCCACTGCATGCATTTTTAATTTCTCTTTGATATTTGGGCATATTGGGGCCCGATGAATGTAAAAACAAAGAATTACCAGATTTTTTTTTTGCCTTATTTTTGTTTTTAAGAAAAATGAGAGCCACATATGAGCATATTCATTTAAAATTTTGATAGAACAGTAGCAGTATAATGTCCTCGTAAGTGGATATCAGGCCCTTGTAGAGCAAAATTCAGTATTTTGGTCTAAATAACCCAAAATGTGATGTCCACATATGTGGACGCCAGGTCCTAGGAGGTTAAAGCTATATAAAAATTTAACAGTGCAAATGCAAATTCCTTGCTGAAATTTTAACCAAAAGGCATTTCCAGTAGAAATGGGCTGACATATCCTGAGCATAACCATGTATAATATCCACTGAAGTTAAAAAAAGGTGCTTTGCAACATTAAACTGCAGTGTGCCAAATACGTATTTTTCGGACCATAAGGTGCACGGGATTATAAGGCACAGTTCGTTTGACTTTGGGACCTGAAGCGGAGGGAATTTAGGACCCAGATTACTCCCAGATTTACGAGCACCTTAGCCCAACAAGTACGGCAATAACGATGGCCCGCTTGCATGTTCTACAAAAAAATGTGCTTTGTTGTGTATCTGACGGGCAAACACCAAACCAGTTCCACATCACTGAAGTTGCACCATTTTTACAAACCAATTCTGGTTCATCCATTTCACTCAACAATCGGCCATGTGTAACCGGTGTGGTTCTGCGTTGTGTCTGACGATAAAAGGTAAAAGAAAGAAAGACCTCCAAATAAATAGCTTGCCCACTCCAGCTCCTCTCCCACAGGGTAATTGTAGAAAAGGGCTGGCATTTATTTTTTACATTAAACATGAAGTATGAATTTACACGTAACATATTTGACATAAGATCAAAAAACAACAACAACACGAAATCCGACATACCTGACGATAAAAAGTAAAAGAAAGAAAGACCTCCAAATAAATAGCTTGCCCACTCCAGCTCCTATGACCAAATACAAACATTGGGGAAGAGGGTTAGCTCAACCCACCACAACTTCCAAGCTAGCAAGAATTATCTATTCATGCTAGTGTTCACGTTCCCTAGAGCAGCGGTCCCCAACCTTTTTTGCGCCATGGACCGGTTTGTGCCCGACAATATTTTCACGGACCGGCCTTTCAGGTGTCGCGGATAAATACAACAAAATAAAACTAGTACCGGTACCGAAAAAAAGAAGATTTATTGATAACACATGTGAAAAGACCCAGGAAAACCGAGTTAACGAAAAAAAAAAAACGATAACAAAATAACGCTAAAAACCGATAAAAACCCTGAAAACCATACATTTCACACCCGAGTCTCAACTCTCGCGGCCCGGTACCAACTCTCGCGGTACACATAAGTGGCACACACATACTACACATTTATAGCATCTAACAAAAACAGGCATAATGATGACAATAACTGAACTAAAATTGCAATCAGAAACATCAGGGTGGCTAAATATGAATTATATGTGTGTTTTACAGTGTTGAAAAGAAATGACACCAACCTCTTCCACAGGGGAATTGTAGAAAAGGGGAGAGGCAAAAGGGGTACACTGTATTTATACGGTTGCACCAAAGAAGAAGAACAATGAGGAGGGGCTCTAACTGATAATGAACATAACTACAGGCTTGGAGGTCCTAAAAGTCAGGTATAAAAGGAACAGTTTGGGGGTTTAGAACACATTTTGTTTATATTTGTTTAGAACACATTATAACAAGATGTGATTTATGACCCTATTACACATGTGCGTATGAAAACAAAGGCACTGCGCATGCGCGTTTTACCCATATTCTATCGCAATATTTCATTTTCTTATCGTTGCCTAACATTGTACCGGTATTACCGTGAACGGTATAATATGGCCCAGCCCTAAGTGAGGTCACCTTACCAACTCCAGTTAATTCAGAACACTGCTGCCTGGATTTTAACTGGCACTAAGAAATATGAGCATATTTCTTACTCCAATAATAAATCAATGTTAAACTTAGACTGGCTCACCATTCAATTTTGTATCCATTTTAAAAGAAAAAGCTACTTTTAGAGGCTACCTTATCCACAAGGGGGGTCACCACAAAAGGTAGCTCTCTAAAAATGCACCTCATGAGGTAGCTTGACTTCACAAATCTTGTTGTCCTTAAAGTATTTTTTGGGAAAGCCAGAAGCTGTTCACTGTGTCCATGGAAAAAAAACCAAACAAATGATAAACACACACGCGCGCGCGCACACGCGCACACACACACACACACACACACACACACACACACACACACACACACAGTATTTTGAATTTTGTAAAATCCAACTTTGAATTTTTGCTGTTCTCCAGAGCCCATAAAAAGGTATTTGGGAGAGCCATACAACAATCCCCCAAAAGCTTCCATTACCTTGAACCTTGCCCTGATATACTGAATGCTCATATACCATCTACACCTGCTAGTAAAGATTATGTTCAACTATAAATTAAGGTATCGCATGCAGAGCAAGTTGCAAAAAAGCAACAAGAAATTTCTAAATTTTTTTGACATGGAAATGCTAAGTATATACATACATTTAGGGAAAATTTACCCTCAAAAAGTGCACTGTAAAAAAATCAAGTTGGTATTTTGCATTGATAAGCTGGTCCTGCTGTTTCAGAGATTCAGGATTCATCCAATTCTCATGAAAAGGCAGCAGCAAGGAGAATTTTATGGTTTGCTCCAGAAGCTGAAGCTGTATCATGAATGCTTTCGTACATATTTCAGGAAGTCAGTGGGGCAGTTTGAGCTCCTGTTGGCATAGTTGGGACAACAACTGAGAAGCCAGAGAAATAATTTCAGAGAGGTGATTGCGCCTAGCTGTTTATCTGAGGTAAAACAGTATTAAGTTAATATTTCCGTATCATTGTATATTCACTACCGATGTGCATGTTAAGCTATGAGGACTCTTGTTGCTTAATATAGTGGTCTGATTACTAAATATTTTACGTGTCCTGTGTTTAAAGGCCTTTAAAGTCTTCACTCATTGATTTTGTTTTATAGCTTGATTATTTATGGATTCTTACTCTCTTTGGTATACAAATTAAATTTCCAGCACGCACCTCTTTGCAGTACACCATTGGACAGGCATCAACAAAAGACAAAAGTAACAAGAAGCTCTTAAATAATGTCAAAAATCTACCCAGCTAAAAAAAAAAACCAAAACAAAACACACACACAGAGAGTAGTTTGCTGGTAGTTTGAGTGTTGAAAGAGATCAAAAATAAAATTTAAAAGGGAATGAATATTTGCCATAAATTGGCCAGAAAAAGGACAAATAGAAAAAATTGGTTACTCTTGGTGGATGTTTACATAGCTCACTGCTATCTAGAGGCCTAAGCTCTGTTACTACCAGAGCTTTAGTATCCATTTAAGATAAAAATAGACCCAACTTTCCACTGTTTAAACTCCACTTACTGGCAGGAAGTGCTTTGAAGCACATACATGAAAACAAAATCCCCCAATCAAATCATATAGCGGAGTATAATTAAGTTAGACAGCAAAGAACACGCATCCCTAAGGATTTCTTGGACTGGAGATAATAAGCGCATGGAATGTCTTTTCAAGCCAGTTTGCTGATATGTGGACAGCTTGAAATGTGAGAAATACGGACAATAAAGGATTATAACAATGGAGAAGGACTGTGGGAAGATGTACATGACAAGCCTGCGAGTGTACTAAAAGCTGTTAGGGGGATATATTGCTGTGAGCAGATGGAGTTGCCTAAGTGGGCCAGACAGTGGGCATATATATGTGTGTGTGTGTGTGTGTGTGTGTGTGTGTGTGTGTGTGTGTGTGTGTGTGTGGATTCAGGAACTGCAGGCTATGCCATGCTGAGTTGCAGACTTCTGTTCGAATTAGGTCAGGGCAGGGCTGAAGGGCTGAAGGTGCCATAAGCAGGGATGGATTTTGAGGATTGTGCTGGAGTTGGAAATGGTTCTAAACTGTCATTGTTCCAAGGAATGGTTAAACTCCACTGATCTGTGCTATGGCTGCTAGAGTGTCTCAATGAATGCATATTTAGAATGCAAAAATCAGTCCCACTTGATTACCATTTTTGGAATTTGAAACTGAAAGAGTAGCGAAAAGACAGAATAAGCCAGAGACACTATTACAAGGACACAGAAATGTACTGTCTTGTGCTATGCTTTACAGTACTGGAGCAAAGCCCCATCCACCTTCTTCCTTTTAATATCATCTATTCTGCAGCTCAGGCTCAATTAAAAAAATAAAGAAAACCAGTCTTCTTTTTAGGCTAGCTATGAGGTGATAACGTTACAGAAAAATTGATACTTTTGGGGTTTATGTGAAGATTAAAACCTGATGTTATAATAAGCACTATTACGGGAATACGATGGGATAAATATGGTGGTAAATGAAGAGATGGGAGAGTTAGGACAGAGACAGAAAAAAAGAAGCACAGAGAGATGAAAAATAGATGAAGTGGGGCAGCTCTCATGCTGTGAGACTCATCTGCTCCATAAAGGTGGCTGTTTCTTTTGTCTGATCGGCTTTGTTAATCATCATTTTGAATTCGTTTGATTCAACTTCACACGCAAATGCTGTAGTAAAAGTGAGTCTGTGCTTATTTTCCTTCAAACTCCATGTGTGTCTGAACCTCCACACTACACTTTAGACTATAAATATGTTGGCATAGGGATGTGCGGGGTGTTTTGCTCACTTATTACTTGGAAATATTGCACAACACAGCAACGAAGTAATGAATTGCAGCAATATGGATTCAGCAGCATCATCCAAATTCAGATGATATAAATATAGTAATTCTGTATAGGAACTGTATTACTTTACAAGATTATGGAAATATTATGTAAACACAATATTTGTGGCAACTAACTGTGGTTGAGGATGTAATACACACTCAATTTCTGGGCAATCGCTTTCATTTGCAAAGTGACTGCACAGGTTACCTAATGAGATGCAACCTCCAAACAACTGCAGTACATCTTGGACTCACTTCAATCGCTCTCTGACAAATTGGTAAAGAATTCAACTAACTGCCATCTAATTTAGAAATACAGATCGCCAATCAGGTGCAAGCAACCTGACTCAGTAAGAACCAATGAGCGCAACTTGTCTACGCTGCAAGTTGATTTGAGTCCACACTTTCCAATAAGAGACTCGATTCTGACTCAATTGATTGTGCAAAGTTGACATTTTGCAGTTAAACTGCCCCCTACAGAACTACGTCACCATCTGAAGAAACTTCTTTCAGCTGTTTCCTTATTTACAACGTGTCGCCACACTAGATGGCTCTTCATATTTGCATATCCCCCCTGAGGGATTTGTGTCTCCTCCCAGTCTTAAACCGGGGACCATGTTAGGCACATGTGTGAACCACTGCACTACATAGCCACTGTATCATTGACTGTGGAGGGATTTCTGAATTTTAATTTCAAATCTCTGAGGTTCTGGGTGCACTTTAAGTAATTAATGTGAATTTCTGTGTATGCACATAGCAACAGGTTTGCAACATACCACAACTGATTTGTGATTTTTGCAGTTTAATCACAAACACAATGCACATAACTGTAATCTGATCCCATTCAGCTGCAAACTGGCCACCACAGTCTGACTCTACCTCGTTGCTGTTTATCACTGCCTTGCTGGGCCAAAGTCACTTTGAAGATGGCAACTGACTGTCATCAAAACAGTCATTTCAATGACAATGAAACTTTGAACGGGTGAGTGCAAGATCCGGACAAAGGCCTGCAGCATGTCCCTTGATTACTATAAGATTTATATACTATAAGAGAGGTTAGTCTGTGTTTTAGAGAGACCAGAGACCATGGTCTCTCTAAATCAGAGTTGTCAAACATAAGGCCCAGGGGCCATAACTGACCTAGTAAAGACTCCAATGCGTTTTTTATTTTTGTTTGCTTGTTTTAAACAGCTTTTCCTACTGGCAGTAAGCTAACAGAACTTTTTTCCTTAGTCTTATACATTTATTTATGAGTTCTGACAGATTTTTGTCATTTACTACAGCAGCATTTTTATCCTTGTAGAAAAACTGAGCTGTACTGTTGAAACTGCACTTCTTTTTCTGATAATAAATGGGATTAAATGCGTAGTTAAACATCTTTACACTGACAGAAAGGGGAGTTTGGCTGAATCAGCCCACTTAAGCTCAAAGTGGGCTGAATGTGGCCCATGGTGTAAAATGAGTTTGACTTTCCTGCTCTAAACAATCATATGATTTACTGTAAGAACATTTAATGCTACAGCATGGTCAAAGCCTCATCTCTGGTCATGCAAACCATCGTCATTCACAAATGAAACTGTGCGTAAAAGTGCCCAAATAAACACACTCAGACGTATGAACATTTAGTGCTGAGTTATTGAACCCTTCCACTCAGGAGCAGAGAGCCCTTAGACAGAGAGGCAAATCAGTGTTAAAACCCATGTAATTGAGCCCAGAGGCATGAGTATAAGGGAACAAGTGGAGCAAAAGGTTCCTCTTTTCACTAACAGATTGTGTCCCAGCACCAACTGTTGATTCTGTACAACAAATCAACAAAAATCTTGTTTCTCAGTGAAATGCTGGATTCATCAGCAACACAGTTTCATATCAAAGAAATACACACTGATGAAGTTAAAAAGATTAGTATCTCATCCATCAGACACTAAACAATATAAGCTCACTCTGAAGTCTAACACATAAAAATATCTGTGCTCTTTGCTTGGTTAAAAAGAGAAGTGATGAATGGATCCTCTTTCATTCTCAGAGTTGCCAAGTCAAATGGGGGGAGCTGAAGGTCAACAAGAGATAACAGAAATAGAGAAGTTTTATTGATTATTATAATTATACTGCATGTGCCTATAAACATACACAACGGGGCAGAAAAGAAAAACAAGTGTTGTCGGGATGAATCCTTTTACTCTCTGTGCCTCTCCATCACCCCCGCATGTACAAAAACACAACTCTTACCAAATCAATTGCAGCCAACAGCAGATCATACAAACAACGAGGGCCACTGGGTCACCATAGAACATGACTGATGAAGACAGGCAGGGGCCAATCCATCAGCCCTAACGATTTTAGATGATTACACCATGCACCCCTGCTTTTTCTGTCCACTTCCTCTTATAGCCAGTCTCTTGTTGCTTTATCTCCTCTGTGTTTTGCAATGTATTCTAGGCTAAAAATACCAAGAATTCCGCCTTACTGCTCGCGGCATGAGAACATGCAGCCATTTAAATGTCAAAAAAGTCAGCATGGTTCATGTGTGCAGTTTATCATCAGTAAAGAAATCTCAAAGCCTGTGGCTAAGTGTGGGAACATTTCTTGCAAAGAGATGTTTACAGGCACTACAGTGAAAAGATCAACATCTTAACAACAGAAAGAAGGGAAAAAAAGTGAAATAATGGAGGACACTGGGATTCAAATGACATAATAGGTCATCTAGTCTTTGAAACATAGAAACAGTTTCAAATAAATAACTACTGACACTTAAAAGCAGATTCACTCATATTTTCTATATTAAGTTGAAAAGGCTCTATAATAATACATTATACAATATATAAGATATTTCCTATTTTCCAAATACAGGGCCTGTGACAATGAGCAGTACACCCGGGGTGACATGACTGATGACAAATGCTTACCAACATATTGTAGAGAGAGCAGCGAAAGTCAATATTTGAAATAAAAGGTTAGGAAAGTACCAGGAGAGACAAGGAAATTCAAACTTCTCAGTCAAAAACATCTGAATATGTATGCGTGACTGCATACACACAAAGCCTTGCACAGCTACCTTTTTTGAATTCAAGGTAACTGTGACAAATGCTACTTTTAATATTACCAGATCTTTAACTAGAAACGTAACTGTAATACACTATATGTGATTAACAAAAGCCCTGAAGAGGATCTGTGGCGTGCTCTTATGCTCAGCTGTGTGTCCTCAACCCTGCATAATGAACGCTTTAATTTCAGCTGAAAATCAAAGGGCAGCAGGATACACTGGGATCCCCCATCCCACACTGAACACAGTTTGAAACCAGGAAACAGAGAGCAGGTGATAGAGATGCGGAGCCAAAAATGAGGTTGGCTTTCTGACAGCCGAGATCCAAGTTTTGAGTTGGGTTGGACAAATAGAAAGAGAGAGAGGTTGGGGGTATTAACTTAAGGGAGGATTTAAGTTGATTGCAGTACCATTGCTTGTTTTTATTAATCCCCATCTGTTTTGATTACTGAAACATGTGCCTGCAGCTGGGGATTAACAGTACAAACCAATGCAAGCAGCTGTTATGTGGTTCATAGGACTGATGCACTGATACAACACTTATATCAGATACTGATCAGACAGATGGATGGGGCATTTGTAACAACACAACACTCTATGGGGCTGACCTAGAGTACTGTGCAATAGGGTTGAGCTACCCCTAATTTCTTTATTTTATTTCCAAGGAGCCACACTTTCTTGTAATTTTGAAAGTGGTCTTGGCAATAGCTTGCAGAAGTTTCTCTTTGGAGACTGGCTGCTTTTTCACTCATTTTCAGTCCAATTCTTGTACCTGACCCATTTTCAAAGCCACTTAACACTGACCTATGAATCATTCAATATAAAAAGGCTCCTAACTCGAAAGATGAACCAGTGTTGTTTTCATAAAACGGATAACTTAGCAAGGACGCGGCTGTCAAAAAGCTATCTTTTTAAGGATAGCAAAACGGGAAGAAAATGTTGAGGTATGCCAAATTGCACAATAACTAGACTAACTAGACCAACAGGTCTGATGGAGTGATGAATCCAAATGTGAAAAGTTTTAGTTCTAATTGTTAGTATGTACAAAGGAGGTCAGGAGAGAGTCTACAGCCATCTGTAAAACATAGTTGAGCTTCTGTCATGGTTTGGGGGTGCATTTCAGTCAGCGGTGTTGGAGATGTTGTCAAAATTGGTGAAATTATTATAAATTCAGAAAAGGAACACCAGATTTTGAGACAAGATGCAATATCATCAGGATACCATCTGATTGACAACAGCCATTTCCATTTCTCAAACACACTGCCAGTGTAGTAAAAGCATACATGGAAGGACTATTCCTGAAGAGTGCTTAAAGAAATTACCAGAAAGCTTGGCTAAGTGAGGTCAGTCTGTATTGAAGAGTAGAGGTGATCGTGGCAAATACTGATTTTCAAGTTCATTAGAATTATATAAACTCTTTGTTTTACCTTATATATACCATATTTCCATGCATGTTGATACACGTTTCCTTAAATTATTGCACCTATTTTCCAAGCAAAATATTAAACAATATATTTTTAAGAAGGGTGACTTAAGAGTTTTGCACAGCGCTGTATTTAATTCATTTCTATATTTAATAGGTTACTCATCAGAAAAAAGTGCACCAATAGACATGGGTCAGGGAAGTGACACTGAGTATTTCACACATGCTACGCTAGAGCAGGGCGATATGACCAAAAATATTTATCACGATATACATTTGAAAATTTGCGATAACAATATAACTGACGATATAATTGACACTAGACAAAATACTTTACAACTCCACAACTTTATTAGTGCAAAAAAAAAAAAAAAAACCATCAATGTATTTTCACTTTTCACAAGCAGCTGTTTTTTTATGTACATTAAAGTTATATAATATAAAAAATTAACAGTGCAAATGCAAATTCCTTGCTGACAGTTTAACCAAAAGGCATTTCCAGTGGAAATTGGTCAACATATCCTCAGCATAACCATGTATAATATCCACAAAACTTAAAAAGAGGTTATACACACACAATACGGCAATATTATGTCGAAGCACAGTACGTATCACTCCGCGAGGCTCCTGCCTACGATAGCCGTAATGCTCTGACAATCCATCAAGCGGTGCGGGTTCGTAGCTTAGCAAAGTCGTACTGAAACATTTGACAGATTTTTGAGCGCCGTGTACCACATAAAATCGTTTCGAGGTCAGTAAACACAGCCAGAATTCATACATAAGGCACCCAGGATTATAAGGGGCACTGTCGATTTTCAGAAAAATCAAAGGATTGATTTTAAGTGTGCCGTATTTTCTAAAAAACACGGTAATAACGACGGCCCGCTAGCATGCTCTACCAAAAATATTGCTTTGTTATGTATCTGACGGACGAAAGCTAAACCTGTTCCACACCACTGAAGTTGCAGCATTTTTACAAACCAGTTCTGGTTCATCTGTTTCATTCAGCGATCCGCTTTCATCCTTCTAATTCTCCGTCGCTGCCATGCTTTTTCTGCCATGTGCGTATGAAAACAAATGCACTGCGCATGCGCGTTTTACCCATATTCTATCGCGATATTTCATTTTCTTATCATTGCCGAACATTATACCGGTATTACCGTGAACGGTATGATATGGTCCAGCCCTATGCTACGCCACAAGTTCTGTTTTTTTTTAATAGTTTGTAACTGACTAGGTGATTTCCAACAAACAATGGTCAAGTGAGTTGGCCACAATAAAAGAAGCTGATAAGTGTGCTTTCCATTTCAGCTTCGCTCTCTCTTTCTCTGTTACCATTTTGGATGTTGCTATATTAGATTTTACACTTGTTAGGAAGATTTTATAGCACTTGCAGTAGCATTAGTAAGCCATCAGCTTCATTACATCTATACCTGTCTCTCTGTCCAGCTACACTCCATGTGTGTACAGAGGGGTACACAGGGGTAAAATGGAAAGCAGAGAAAGAGAAGAGAGACACTAGCAAGAGCGTTTAGGACAGCAAAATGCAAGAGCAAAAACTTTGATCAACATCAAAAGTACAATTTGTTTGTGTGTACCATTGTTTGGTATTATTTTGATCATAAAAAGCAGTTCAGTACATTTATATCATTGTATGTACCTGTTACATTTGCTTTGTGAAGTTTGAAAAAAAGTTTAATTTGAATCTGACGCTGCTTGAAAGATAAAAGAATGATTTCCAGTCTTTACCTCACAGTGAGAAACAAAGCTTGTTAATGTACACTGGAGCTGTATCAGTATTCAGTATTGGCATGAACCTAAAGCCAAGGTATCTGCACTGATACTGCAACAGACCAAGCATACTAAAGTGCTGGGACAACTGTGTCACTGAAGACCCCTGAAGGAAATAAATGTGACATATATAAATAACAAGTCATTTAAATACACATTTGATTATTTTGCATTTACTGAATGTTTTTGCAAATTCAGGACAGGTAAATTGATGACTAATGTTTAAGACTAATACTAATGGTTTTATATCAGTCACCGCCCCCATCATGGTCAAAATATGAGCAAGGAAGGTTCCAAAAAAAACAAACACAAAACGTGTGTAGAGAAAGGTATAGAAGCGCGTCAAATTTTCTGTTTCCATTAAAAAAAATTTTTTTAATCCAATTCACAAAGCACACACATGAACACGGTGGTGGATTATTAATAGCGAATCAAAAACTTTGTTTCCATAGTGACTGTTTGAGTCCATTATGGAAAGTGTCTCTTGTTGTTACCAAGACAACAATCCAGCAAAGGCAAATGAATGTGGCAAACAGCTGAGTGATGCATTGAGCCGGTGATCTCTCCATAAACAAGCTCAGCCCCAAACCGGGGGCAGGTGGAGAACTGGAGGGATGACAATGAGAGGGTTGAAAGGATTTTCATGTATGTGGCTGTCAACCAGGCTCAGCTGGTTATGTATGTAATGTATATATATATATATATATATATATATATATATATATATATATATATATATATATTCTTCATATTATGATTAGGTTTTGAATATATTTCTACTTATGTCAACTCGTGACACAAAAGGAGCAAGGGGAGGTTTTATAAACTCACAAAACCAGCTAGTTTTCACCTTGTATTAGGTTTCATCTAAGTTCACAGAACTTAATCCAAAACTAACAAGGATGTGGGTGTATGGAGAACGCGCTTTAAGCAAGACACCTTGGACAAACATCCTGTCTTATGACACTCAGCATCCATGCTTAACGAGCTTATAACCAGGAGTTATTCTAGGGATTAAGTGTTACAAGTATCTATGCATGCACAAAACAGTATATGCTTAAAGGGGAAAAATGGGATCCAAATTGCTACAGTAATTTTGGGAAAACATTTCATAGTGGGAAAGACAGTGGGACTATTTGGACAGGAGGACGATCTCAACCCCAGCATGACCTCTGGAAGGCAGAAACAGTCTTGATGTCTTGATGTCAGAATAAATTGTATTATTATAAAAGCCAAATCACATCAAGATTTGACTAGCGTACTGTGTGCAGCTACAACAGTGGGATTCCTGCATACTAGCACATATGGTGTAGCTGCGCTTAAGATACGTCAGGAATGATTCAAGTTTCTATGACAAACAGTGGGGTTGCCATTCAAAAATCAAGCATGACCATTTTGAGATAAAGTGATAATCACAATCACACCCATGTGAATAAATCCTAAACTGAATGTTTGTGATTTATATGCTATGTTTTGCAGGATTTATACATCTCATGCTATGATTTATTCATGAAAGAAGCCACTTTCACATTTTTTGTCCCATGAAATAACAAAAGCAAGAAAGTATAAATCAATTTAACATTCTGTTCTATGGGAACAAAAAAACCCAAACTAGGTCACATTCACGAGTGAATCACACTAAGACATATTAAGTCATATAACACAGGCACACACGCATGCACACACTTTGAGAGATTACACAGCAAACAGATCATTAATAAGGAGACAAGCACAAATCTGCAGCCAGCTGAACGCAGGACACTACATCCAAACACACTTCAGCGATATAGCAATCTTGTCTGCAAGTACTGATAATACAGAATGTAGGCAAAGACTACTGGTGGTTTGATGAAAAACAGCTTAAATAGTTTTCAGAGCAGCCAATCCTCCTTCATAGTGTTTCACACTCACCAGCGACAGACGTAAAAACACAGAGACAGACTAAGAAGTGAGAATCCAAGTCTGTTACATATTTTTATGTGTCACTAGTCTCATATAATGACATATGTGCTGGAATAAACACAGACACTCAGCTATGCAGTTTAACTTTCTTAAACAGTGAGCCAAACATTTACAGAATCACTGTTACGTAAAACATGTTTCCCAGTTAAACAGTATATTACAGGGGAATAGAGAATGAAGTGTTCCTCATTTGGCTGTTCAGCAATATAAAATAGTGATAATTTGTTGAGAGGTCCTTTGGCTTAACAATCTTATAATATAAGAAAAAGAATAATCTGAAGTAGATCAATAGATTACTTCAGTATAAATGCTGATTCTTCTCAGGAGTATCTTTTTGGCCTTTCGTCGACACTACATTAAACAGGTTTAAATTTATGAGGCTGTGTGTTTATCTTGTGTACTGACTAAGAAATACACTTCTTTAAGAGGTCTAACATTGTATTCATTTGCACACAAGCAGCAGCTGATCAGCATCTCAGTGTAATGCTTTGTGGCAGGTTTGTTGACACTGCGCCAGAGAGGTAGATCAACAGGATACCGGTGACATGGCAGTGTTCCTCATACATAGACTTTACTTGGGCAGATTGCCAAGGTATACTGAAAACCTCCACAGCATATTTGATGACCCATTTTTTAAATCAGTCTGAGAGAACAATAACATCTGTTACAGGGTTTTTCATACATCCATTTATTTATTCAGCTGCTGATAACCATATAGACTATATAGGCTGCAGATAAATGTAGCCACTGACCCTGACAAGTGAAGACAAACTGTGGGAGACTAGATGCTGGGTAAAAAAACAAATACAAGTAAAAATCAGTGTCACACACAACAAGTAATTGTGAGGTCATTAGCTAAATTCACGGGCTTTGATCAGATGATCCTTCTGAAAATAAGTCCATATTTGAGTAGATATAATACTTCAAAGAGAAAAAGGCAGGTGAAACAAAAGGTGGAACACTTATTTTCACAAAACTAAAAGCCTGACATTCACAAGAGCGCCCAGCATGAAGTTGGCTTGCAAAAGGCAGCCCTTTTAGGCGGATGGTTGCATAACACCGCATATGGGTGCATCATTTGCCTATTCAATACATTCACGGCTGAGTGCCCTTTACCAACTATGGTTTATACATTCTTCAAGCAGCAACACTTACTAGGTAATTACATGTATAATGGTTTTAAAAAAATGAAATCTAGTGTCAAGTATATATTTCTGGATTTTGTCCATGTGAGAAAAGTGAATAGACAGGCAGTAAAGAGCACACCATTTTTGCACTTCATGGTTCTGCAATGTCTTCTAGAGTGTGACAAAGACATCTTGCAAACCGACAGCACGAAGGATTTCAACACTGTGGCAAAGACACACTTACGTGCCCAGGACGTCTTTGAAGTCATACTTCTCCTTTATGTCCGTGGTCTTCTTTTTCCAGGCATGACAGTCCTCATCCAGCGGCATCTTCTTGTTGTGACGCTCAGAAACAATACTAGTGAGGAAAAAGGGGGATAAGGAGAAAATATTCATAAATATCGGCATTTAACTGCCATAAATACTTCACTGATAGTTCAGGGCTCACATCTCTTATGCTTTTTATTGCAAATCTATTTTTTACCCTTATCAGTTGGATTAGACATTTCATATCCAAATGTAGGTCACATTACTATGTGAGCATTATTTCACTGTGTTGGGAATATATTAGTTGTTTAGCTGATTTATTAGGGTGTGTATAAGCCAGGTGGGTGTCTGTTAAGCCACTTTTCCACTAGAATCCACATGACTCATCTCAACTTGGTTTTTAGGTTTTTCTATTAGGTGATAGTACCTTATACCAAGTACTTTTTTAGTACCTACTAGACCAGGTTTCCAATCGAGCCAAGTCGAGTTGTGATGTCAACAGACTCCATGCCACTGATTGGTCAAGGAGTGACGGTACTGGATGAGTTATGAGACCGACTCCTTCACAAGAATCATACTCGCCATTTTTTAGCCTGGCAACGAGGGAAATGGCTACACACAACGCCCGCCACCTTCTCTGGCCCTCTTCTTTCACACTGAGTATGACAAAAAGTCATAGACCAAGCAGCAGATATACCATCACCTCGATGTCCTCCACTGTATGGTGTGTTTGTGTCTCATACAAATGAGATGACAGAACTTTCTACAGCGCCTTTCAAAAACTAACCACACTGAGTGATTTTCTAAATTACCAGTGGATCTGTTGCAACTACAGGCAAACCATTGCAACACTTTGTTACAGCAACAGCTGCATGTTTCTGTTGCGTTTTCACACAGTCAACATTGTATGGCATAGGGCTCTAAGAACAGGGCCAGGGTAGATTTGGTCATTTACACAAAAACACTGGTAAATATCTGGTCAGAGTTGCTTGTGTGCTGGTGATTCCTTTTAAGTGGTTGTATTCTAACATGTAGCATATGCAGCGCTATAAAGCTTCAAAATGGCAAACAATAAAGTTGTATCACTTCCAACTATATAGAGATGTTGTGAAGTTACGTCAGCGCAGTCATGTGCAATAAAATTTATAATCAGCAAAAGAGGAATTCATTGCAGACAGGGCCAAAAGCCAAGTCTAGTATCTGCCAGGTTAATAAGTAAACCAAACAGTGACCTGAAGCAGTTCAGTTGCTGCTGTATGTCCTAAGTACATAACTTCAAGTGCTTAACTTCTTACCACCGCAGTTGTATCAGAGCTGCATACAACTCTGGTTGTATTATGGATCCAGATAACAGATAAATTTGTCATCCTCACGCAATGTTTTTTTCACAGAGCTGCAAAGCTGTGTTGACAAGTCCAACTTTAAGATGAGCCCCTCTGAAGAAGCACATTGTTATGAAGAACTGAAACTCAGATGTTTATGCTTATGAAACGTGTGTTTATCTATTTAAAGTTGAGCATCAGGCAAGTTAGGTGAACTCAAATAAAGTCAAACAAAATTAGACTCACACTCATATACCCGGCCAAGGTATTAAGCCCTCCATAAATACCCTTCTACCATTAAAAAGTTATAAAATGCAGCTCTCATTGAAACGATGTTTGTTTCTTCCTGTTTTCTTCTCACTTCATTTTTCACACCAGAAGTTAACTTTCAGATGTTTGTCCTCACCACACTTTGAAGAGTGGGAGGGATCACAGAGGACCCTGCTGTCACAGCTATCATAATCTAAACCTAGAAAGTGCCTCAAGATCTCAAAGACTAAAATAGCCCTGTTCATATCAGCATGCCGCACTCCTCCTCTGTTCCTGCTGCCTGCCTGGCAACTTCACAGTCTGTCTATATGGGATGATATAACATATTGTTCTGGACTGGGCCAGTGTTGTTCTGCTAAAGGCGATATAACAGCGCAGTTAATCATCTTCCAATTAGTTCAGAATCAGCTCATTTTAATGCCGAGAGGCACTGTAGCCATATAAACAAGGCGAGGCTTAACACTGCAGTTATCTCAGAACAAATGGTCATGGCCTCTTCTAGCTGCAGGCACTGATTGGTGTACATGCACAGTAGCATGAATTCAAAGATTATTTTTTCCCACGTGTGTCCAGGGGTTTTCACATGATCACACACATACAGACGCGCACAGACAGGCGCAGCGGCAGTCGTGTTACCTTCACTAATGCCAGAAGTCGGCTTCATACATGTCGCCATGGAAACCCAAAGGCGCTGCTATGGTATCTGAGCGTCTAAATTGCTTTAGTGTCTAATGGCAGGTGGCAGCTAAGCTGGAAATCATTCTGGTTACTTTGACGGCTGGCTGCGGTGTGTTACGTTTAGCTTGAATATATCAAAATAGCCTGCTCAGACATAAAGTGCACATATATGCAAAGGAAGAACTGTTTGATTTTAATCTCCAGAGTAATTCTCAGTGCTAATTTTTGTATGTGTTCATGTTCAACTTCCGATATAATCTAAGGAACAAACCAACCCAATAACCCTGTCAAAACAAAGCTTACCGTTAACATTTAAATACATATGAGTCATTCTACACCACATCATTTGGCGTGCTATTTAGAGAAGATGAAGTAAAAAGGAAGTGTCTCTAAATTAAACATGAAAACCAGCATGCAAAGTGAGGATAGTTGTATAAGGAGGTCCAGTTAACCATGTGTAAATACTTTACTGATAAATCTGATGTTGCAAAGCCTGTAGTCCTGTAACTACTGTGAAGAATCAACAAATAATAAAAGAGCAGACTAACTGAATTCCCATGTGTATGCTCACCACCTGTCTCTTTCTGTGGAAACTGTGGATCCATTTAGCAATTTTTACTTTAATGTTTTCCTTAAAAAATAACCTGGAGTAACTTCAAGCCAGGACCTTGAATCTGCACTGCCAAAACAATTACTTAAAGTTGATATGTTGCAATCATTTCTACCATCATAGTTGTTTCTTGGCCCCAACCACAGAAGCTTTGCATGATTCACTTTTCAAAATAATCCTTGTCTATCGCATTATAGGATTTGGTGCAGCCCCTCAGTTTGTCCGCATTCCAAAACACAAAGTTATTGCTCCACCACCTTTAAGCCAAAGCTCTTCTGATTGACTACCTGTTGCAAACAGAAGGTCTGAGCTGTTGAGATGATAACTCTCTTTTATTTACAACATACAGAGCCAAGAGCAATCTGAAGTCTGAGCTTTTGGTTTACATGGATCGTTTGTACACGTGCTTTTTGAAAGTCTGGCATTTAACAGTACAATATTATATAAGAAATATTTATTTATTTAAATATATATAAAAGATATATTTCATGAGAACTATGCAACTACACAGTCATGACCCCTTGATTGTAAAGATGTTCGTTTTCTGTATACAAAATGGTTGGATTGCATAATAAAAAGCTACAGTAAAACATGACTTCCATTAAGAGACTAAACAATGAATTAAACCACTGAAAATAAAACTCTTCACAGTTCTGAAAGGCTTTGTATTTTTTTAATCCCCCTAACTGCATAAGAGCAAAAGACTGTTTTGAGAACATGAAGCCAGAGGAAGAGTGAAAACACCTCTCGCATGCTGCTTGTTTGTAGCATCTCACCTTGCTCATATGGAAATTCATGTTAATTCATGCACTGAGAAGAAGTGACATTGAACATCAAAGTCATTTTTAATCCATATATATGTCAACCTTTTGTTGCCAGTGGTTGCATTTTCTAAAGGTAGCATTACGCAGCAAATGCCAACATGCACCTAAACCTCCTTCACAGCACTTTTATATCAAAACAACACATTTCAAGCCACTGGAGTTTAATCCAGTCAGACATGAGCAAGGGTGTCTGTTTTTTTTTTTTTTTAAATTAAAAAAAAAAACAGGCAAATGCTATAAACAGCAGATTAAGGTTCATGTTTCACACACGCAAGGGCAGAAAAGGCCAAAGCTTAAATATGTGGGAGAGTAGAGGAAAGACACATGCATGGTATTGTATGAGCATAAAGCGGATAAAAAAAAAAAAAGCCCTTCAACGTCCACGGATAGCATGACTTTGGCCAGTGGGACACGATAAGCTGCTCAACTGAGTAAATAAGCAACAGGACTGAAGAAGCTGGAGGTTGGAAAAATGCACAATATCATAGTCACATTCCCTGAGAAGTAGGTGACATGCAGCATTCACCACCTGTTGAAGAATTAGAGAGAGTCGCTGTACTCACTGGTTTCCCATTCCTGTGATGCGCAGTGGACAGAAGAAACACACACACAAACACACACACACACACGACGACAGTTAAATGTGACAAAATGGCACGTGCGAAAAACCTCTGTCCGGCCCTGCTAAACCGTCTGGAACACTCACAGACACACAAACACACACATGAACACACCACAAAATGAATGCAAAAGACTGAAAAAAAGAGGAAGTAGAAAAAGTTAAATTTTAAGGAGACAGAGCTCTGCAAATGACTTATTTGGCTTGTGTCTCTATAACGATGCTGATAAACTCCAAATTGGTTCTGTTTATTATTCTTCTGTTTTTTTAAAGAATAAAAACTGATTTTGGCTCAGCTTAATCACTATTATTCCATACTTCTCCACACCATCTATGGCAAACTGAGGGGAAAATATGCTGCCAAGTATGAACAAAAAGTCTGGTCAAAGACATGTCCAAGGAATGCATTCCTGTTAAAGCAGACAGAGTTCACTGAAAGCTCACTACACTAGTGCAAAGAGATGATCTTTCAGTGATTTTAAAACCTTCAGATCAGTCTTGCTGTGTTTTTGAATCAAATTTCATAATCTTACCCCCAACATGTTTGGTTATTTATCTTGATATCTTTATTATCTCTTTGGAAAACTAGTGTTTTTGTTTTTGAGGAATCTAGTTTTTTTGTTTCTGAGAATGTTGCGCACACTGACAAGGACGAAAGACACAGGGGGGAAAAGCAGCTGCTGTCAAAACAAACTAACAAACTCCATTCACATATTTCATAAAACAACAAGAAGTTTCATTAGGTCAAACACTTGACAAAGACCTCCGCAGATGTGGGCGAACTCGTTTTCCACAGGGTGCCAAGTGGAACATATTTAGAAGCATAAACACAGACAGTGAAAGAGAAGAAAGAAGAGCCAGTTTGTGTTTCCCAGAGTCAGAAAGCAGCTGTCAACTGAACGCCATGGAGCCCATCCATACCTGCATATCAATCAACCGACCTGCACCCATCTGCTTGCATGGCAAACACATTGAGATTTTTCTAACAGCAGTGTTGATTGGTCATCTGCTGTCAGTGACGCACACCAAATCTCCTCTTAAGGCCAGCTTATCAATGATAAGAGGACTTCTTAGTAGAAGAGGTGAGGAGGTGTGTGAAGTGTTAAGAAAGTGAGAGACTGTGTGTAAAGAAAGCCACAGAGAAACAGAAAGCAAATAAACGACAGAGACAGATGGGGTTACACTCAAACTGCTTTAAGGACTTCCCGGGGAAGACGTACAGTGTGATGTGTTTTTACTGATGAAATCATTACAGTATTTCTGATTTACAGATTAATAACAGGGATCCTTCTGGCCTAACGCTTTTTGTAGACATACCATAAGTTAAACTTGAGCCATTTAGATAGATATCTACCTGTATATGGTTTCAGTGAAAGAAGAAGAGGATAAAAAGCGATCACTTCAGTCTCTAGTATATTCCATGTCAGCATCTGATCTTCGAAACAGCAGCTTTAGTTACACCGAGGTCCTCTCGGAGTGAATGGGAGGATATAACGTGACCCCGGCTGCTGTTTATGCTTCAGCAGCCTAAAACACTAAAAACGAGTTATTTTTAAAAGTCGTTAAATCTCACTTCAGCTGCTATAAACACATTCCTTCAACGGAAAAGTCCTTACATGCGAGGTAAATGCAGCCAAAGTGCCCGTTAACGACAGCTTACCTCACAGAGAGCTCAGTGGGGGAGAGCAGCTGTCCAAACCCTGACGAGAAACCGCGCTCAAGCGCCTATCTGCTCTTTGTCGGAAGGGGTGGAAGTCAAAATGAAAGTTAACGCAGTGTCTCCCTCCTACCTGAAAATGTGCTGTCACGAAGGTCCGGTATCTCTGCCTGGAGCCCGCCTGCTGTCTCTCCTACTCTGAGCGCTCGCGCTGAATCTGCACGCGCCAACCTCCACCAGCAGGGTTCCTCCTGACGTCACCTCAAGGCAAGGACGGACACAGTGAAGCGGACCAATCATCGCTCTAGCAGTGTGGCGCATAGGTGAACGGCTCTGTCGCACCGACGGTAGCTGTCTCCTCCCTCTTTACCTTCCCTCACTCGTGACTCCCACACCTGTAATAAAATGCTTGGAGGTGAGAACACCTGTATCGACGTGCTGTTTCGATAGTGGCTGTAATAAACACAATGTGTCATGGTTTTTATGACGTTAACAGCCAAGGTGCTGTGGTTAACAGACTTCCAGGTGTAGGCTAGTTAGGCATTATAAGCTCTAATAAGTTTAGATAAATACTTGTGATATGCACACGCTGAGCGGTGTAGCCGCTTTTATTGGCCTGCTGTCACATAGAAGTGCGGCAGTGTTGCAATAAAATAATCGGTTTTTTTGATCAAACGAGGATTGCTTTTTTTTTTTTTTTTTTAACTTTTTGTCTGTCCTGAGTCGAGCTAGACATGACCAGGAGCGTGTTTAAAAGGGGGTAGGGGGTGTCACTACCCCGCCTAAAATATAATATACCCCACCCCCATCAAAGCCACTGAACTAGAGTGATGTTAATCATAAAATCCCTAACACCATCGGATGGCACCACATATAGGACTAGTAGGAATGTTACTTACATTTAGTCAAGTATTCTACTCCAGTTTACTGGGCATGTTACTTACAGTAAGTAAAAACTCATGAGTTTTAAAATTTGCTTCCAACTCTTCTGCCTGTTGTTTCATGAAACAATAAAATCAGTGACAAACCTCATTTTAAAAACTGAAGTCAAAAATAAATAAACCCATACAATTTTTTTCAGTACCATGTGCATACACTCTGTCCTGTGCAGACACCTTTAAGCTGAAATTGTGCAGTGTCAGCTTGTACAGGTGTAGTGCTCCATCTAGTGGATTACATAACCTCAAACAGGTCAAGATCATCGCAAGCTTAAAGTGGTCTTCTTGGAACTGATACACGTGTGCTAACACACAGGATATTGTGTATCAGTTTATTCTAACCTTATTTTTAATCATTGTACCCTGTGAGTGTACCCTTGTGAGTGGTCCATCCCTTTATGTTTGACAATGGAATCATAAAACGCTGTTAAATTGCTCTTCAGCACCATCTAAGCTTGCATCCTGACAAAGAGCCACTGGTTTTAAATTATCTGAAGTGTCTTGAAGTTCTCACTCATTGCAGATGTCAGGTGTAAATTTGCATTTAAATGTAGTTTTCTCTCTGCTGATACAAAGCTTAGACCTATATTGTTGGATGTGGGATTTAAACATTAAAATAGGATATTATATGACTTGTTATAAAGGGTTCATAATTTCCATGCCATAGCAGAAATAGTACACGTATAACTCGTAATTTTAATAAAGAAAGGTTACATCCAATGCAGTGGTCCAGTGTGCTACCAGTGGCGTCATCAAGGGAAAACCCTAACGTCTCCCAATATGTTTTTTTTAAACATACAACGTTTTGCTATTATGCAAAGAAACAAGAAACAAATAATAAATATTTCTTTTTAGATCTTAGAAATTTTATTTG